>NW_017265136.1:1216337-1399654 GCF_001638985.1 Phycomyces blakesleeanus NRRL 1555(-) | reverse complement strand
ATAAATAAATAAACAAATATATAAACATTCTCTCTAAACACGTATTATCCTTGTACTTGGCTATTTACAAAACATAGATATGCGTATAAAGCTATAAAAGAATATATATATATGCTAGTAATAAAACAACTTGTCACATTTTCAGTAAATGCACACTTCTTACATTGGTTACCTTTTATATTTATAGACGAGTTTATTGCTACTAAATATTGCTATATTTAAGACTTTTAGTTGAGGTCGCATGCCGAATACATATTTCTATCGTTTGAAGAGACAAACACTATGACCTCCCCTCCCTTCCATCTTACTTTACATTATCTAATACTATTTGCTTAATAATAATAATTAGTACATGATACATCTACCAGAAATCTATTTCGAAAGTTTCGCATAAGTAAGAAAATAATACAGTGCTTCTACTCGAGATTGAGACAAATTTGGGAATGTTTCAACAAAGAAAAGTTAGTTTTCAGACAAAGTAGATAGTTATTTAGGCACTTTACCTGTAATTGTTTAAACATCTCAAAGAGCCAAACTTTTTATGTTACAGTGACTAGATTATTATCGTTATTGTTGTGATTATTGCTGCCTGTTTGCTTACTTTTATCAGATCTTTGGAAAGCAGTTAGACTTTTGAATTTTGTGTTTCTACTTCTGTACAAGTGCTCAGATTCGTTAAGAATACCTTCAGCGGTTAGACTTCGGAAAACATTATATATGGTGTATATTAGCTACACCGAGGATTGAATACGGGTAAAAAAGAAATGTTCAAGTTGTGATTACTTTATAAAAGAATATTTGAAATTTTTGACGATCCAAAGTTGCCCTTTCTTTACTGGCCTGTAGAACCTGTAATACACTGTGGCAGCGAGATGTTAATGCTGCGAAAATTTGATGGCAACTGTTTTGTCAACTTGGAGAGGAACCAGTCTACCAACTGCTTTCCAAAGATCTGATAAAGGCAAGCAAACAAAAACAAGCATCCAGCAGTAACAATAGCAATAACAATAACAATACAATTGCTGTAAAGTAAACAATTTGTCTCTTTGAGACAGATAGATAATTACCGGTAAATATCAAAGTATCAATGTCTGTTTGCCTGAAAAATAATTTCTCTCTATTTAAATTCCATTTTCGTTTCGTTCACAAATGGCAAGTATATTGTATACAATTACATTTTGATTCATCTATAACATTTCTCAATTTGTCTCAATCTCAAGTAGAAACACTGTAAACTATGGTTAGGCTGGGTGTTAATTCGTAGTTAAGTTGTACTTGTGGTATACATAGTACCACAATTGAGAGAAGAACAGACTCCACAACCAAGCACTGGGTCCTTCTTGCTAATGAACCTTACGAGTTAACAATCTCTGGCATTGTTACACGTCAGGCGCACGTACACTACACACTCATACAGTGTAAACCAATCATTACACAACAGGGATTTGAATTACATGGATTTTAAAAGTAGCATATATAAACAATACTATTTTGTCTCTTTAATAAATAACACTCTCACAGTATCTACTTTTCCCTATATTAAGATACTAACTCAAAATTAGTCCCGAATACCTTAGTATGACCCGCGTCAAACACACATAGAGCTAACGTTTTACTACTATTATTATTATTATTAAATAAGTAAAATGAAAACAAGTACTCTCAAAACATCATCTACAAAACATCCCCAAGTAATTCAATCTTGCAAGTTTTATAAAGTGGGCGCGAATTCACCACTAACAATTAAATTTTAATCTTCATCCTCATCTGTACAATTTACAGCCTAATTATTAGCATTAATCTACATCTTCAAACAATTTAAACTATACTCACACGGACACAGTAGGGATTGTCAATGGAATAAGCCATATACTATAATGTCATTTTTTTTTGTTTTTCTCTCTCTTTTCTTCTTCCTTTCAAATGTCAATAAAGTACATTGCCGGCATATAATGACATGCAGTCAGAATGTTAGAATAAATATGACCATTTGGCTTTCTAATACTAGACATACCGCATCCTTGATTGTAACTTACGAATTCTCTTGAATAACGTAATTCAACACATTCAAATGTTGGGAAGATAATATTCCATATTAATTAAATTCAACCTTTGTAAAGCCAAAGAAAAGGTTTTGGTGCTATAGATAATATAAATTTTTATTTGAATACGAGATATATATATATATATTGAGAATTGTGAATATAATCAGGAAACTTTTGAAGGTTCAGGTACGATAGGCTGTAGACAGACAGCCATTGCCTATATTTAAACAAAAGGGTCTGACCTTTTTTTTCGCCCTTATAGTAAATTCATAATTGGTTCCACGAGAAAAAAAAAGAGTTGGCTGAATTGAGCAAGATTTGTGGGAACTCTTGCTATTGAAAGCTATATCAAGGTGAAGTGGCAAAATAATCTGATGTTTGTAAGGAAGAGCAATGACTTTGAGCCGTGTGTCCTTTATAAGCTTAGAGATAGGTAAGGGAGCGATGTAATTGTGGTACATAAGTTCAGAGAAGATCCCATAGTGTTGTAAGATTGATTTTAAGCTGGTATATTTGATATTTTGTCATTCTTTTAGCAGTTTATAGCCCAAGCTGAATTTACCAACTCTTTTTTAAAGGACTTTAATCCATGGCACCAAAAATTAAACGAGTAACACAATATGATATTGCTTATAATAAAAATGTTACGGTGCCAGCTACCATATTATCTCGTGCACAGAATGGTATAAATAGTGTTGGACACTGAAGCCGACCAATGAATACAAACAAAATACTGTTGGCGAGTTAAGAAACCCAACTTCTGACCTATACAAAGCTTTGGTTTAGATCAAATTGAACATGCTAGCAATGCTCTAAAACCCGGAGTTCAAGAGAATAACCCCTCTTAATGGCTTCCTGTATACTATGTCTTTTATTCTTCAAGGTTGAGATTAATAGGTTCCAGAATATATTTTATATTTTTTATGGGGAATATGGCTAATAGAACCGAGGGCTGAATGATGTAAGAGTCTCCAGTCACCAATATAAAATCAATCAAATGGTGTAAATATTTATTTAAGATTTAGTGTACAGAATATCAATAACGATGTCTATATAAAAAGTATTGATACACTACGTATAGCATATTTCCAAATGAAATGAAATGAATGAATGAATGAAAGAGAAAAATTACATATATATGCATAAATGGATATGAGAGCTATGAAGAGTGTATATAATCTAGAAAGTATACGTCTAGGTATGATAAAGGAAGGACCAGATAAAGCAAATAAGACAGCAAGTGCCTGATATGTTCTTCATTTAGAGCTTAGAAACATTTGGTGTGTTCCGACTGAAGGGAAGAGCGAGGCATTGGTGACGGGTGACGGCAAGGAGATTGTTATCTTCATCCCATATACCACCATCCAAATCAAGGCGGCTATTCATAATATGAGGTGTGATGAAGCTGCAAAGAACTTCTTTTCCTGTTGGGATTCTCTTGAATTGGATTTCCATCTGCATTGTTGCGCACCAAATGCTGCCACCCCATACATCTGTACCGAGATTCGCGGCAGGTGTGATGAACATATCGCACCAGTATGGAATACTCTTGAAGTCCACCGAGCGATTATCAGAAAAGCTGATAAGGTGATGGTGTTCGGGGGTGCCCGGTGTCTGAACACCATCATTGTCAGATTTTGGGAGCATAGAGTGATCGATCTTGCTATTCACCATATCGCCCATGAATATATACTTGAATGGTTCAAGATTCTCGCGGGATGGAGGCGTAAGAGGCTTGTGAAGGACAGTGACACCTTGTTCGTTAAGCATATTGCCCATTGTGAAAACTCCTTGTATTTTGTCATTAAACATTGCGGGGTCGTACTCGTCAATGTTAGTGGGCATAGGATCATCGAAATTGTTCAGCTGTTTAAGGACGGCACGGGATAGACAATAACCCTTTCCGGACATCTTAATATCCTCAATCTCGATTAGGATTGGCCCTGGGATGGTTTTGCGAAGGAAAAAGCAGTTGAGAGAAATTGGATGCTTCTGATAAAGCTTCTCGTAGCGCTGGAGTACAGAATCGAGCATAATGGAAACAACGTAGCCTTAATAACCAAAGAAGATAAGTACAAACATGGTTTCTAAATTAAGACTTTTCATATTGGGTAATTCTTACCGCCCTAAAATAGAAAGAATTAGAAAAAGGTGCTTGAATAATCATAATACTTTTAAGAAAACTTACATTGGGAACCTGTCCGATAGACCATTGCTATGTAGACTATGTGCGTTAATTATATGCTCCTAAGCGCAGTGAAAGCTAGTATTTACCAAACTGGCATGGCCAACATAGTATAGTGCACCACTAGCTGACTTTCCGATAAATTGGGTGTTTGTGCCCTTGTCAAAGGCCGAAATTGTGGAGTTAGTCAAGTTCAAGCCATCCATTTCCTTTGTTACGGTGTCCATGATTAATAAAAGGTGTATGAAATATAGGAAAAAATGCTTATCGTTTCTTTTTATACTTTTATTTTCTAGAGTGTCGGAGAATGAATATTGCTCCTTATAAGAATTGCTAATGAGAATTACGTAGGCTGAAAGTTTTTCCGCGGAAGATTGTGCTTAGTTGTAGAAATGAATGTATCTTGGATCAGAAAGCTTACAAATAGTTCAAGCCCATAGTATTGTACTTGCACGTGAATATCCGTCTTATCTCGTATATATTTAGTACTAGAAAGTGAAGATATTGACAACGCACACAAGTATGTCTAGTTTATCCTATATGCAAAGAGAATAAGGTTCTTTACAGTCATATCTGTTAAAATTTTGAGGACTCTTTCCCAAAAATTAAATTAAATTAAAATTGAATTAAATCAAGTCAAATTAAATCAAGAAGTCAAATCAAATCCAATTGTGGACTTCAAATTTTCTAGTTTTATTGTATATGAAAATGAGCAATATATTTAATTAGTATAAAGAAAAGTAAAAATAAAATAAAAAGTCAAAAGGAGAGAGAGAGAGACGCTTTTATAAATGTATAATCTAATAGAGAAACGAGAATAAACCGACTGAAATGAAGGGAAATGGGTTCGTTAAACTGTACACAAGAATCAACTTTGAGAACAAGAGTAAAAAAAAAGTATATAAAAGTAGTAATAATAGTAATAGTAATAGCAGTAATAAGTGGGGAATGGGAGTCTTTTTGTTCTATCGGCTTATCACTAGTTCATCGCGCCCATTATTCTTTTGTCGATAAGATGCTTTATCTTTGTTGTTACTACTGTAAATATAAGGGTTACTGTACTGTTGAATTGTATTGTTTTGCCAGACACTGGTGGTAATTTCTAGTGTTATTTCCTCATCTTGTTCCTGACTTTCTGAACGTCCCTTCTTTGACGGTTTTTTGCCTGTTTGTTGATTTTGGTTTTCGCATCGCTGGCGTTTTTTTATGATGTCTGTCTTCATCGAAAGAGGTCTCTTCTCATGGTGGAGCTTAAGACTTTGTTATAGTAGAATACATAATTAACTTTTGTAAATAACATTCATTATCACGTAGTATACTTACTAGAGCCCACATGCGTTACATAACGATTGACCTTCTATATCACGGCGCCAAAGAGGAGTTGTATTGGTTTTACAATTAGAGCATACTGGTTGTATCAAATCCTCTTCTCCGCGTGAGTCTTTCCTTATAGAATGGGGTTTTAAATGTTTTGGGCGAGGTGCATTGTGAAGTTTCAGACTAACAAGGAAGATGAGTTTCTTAGTCCATATACACATACACAGCGGACTGTTTTAAGAAAGACTCACTATAAGCCACAGGCATTGCAAAGCAACTCATCCTGAACAGAACGTCGCCATAGTGGTGTTGATGTAGTATCACAGTTGCTGCAAATAGGCGGCTTTCCCTCGGAAGGCGTGCTATTGACGGCCATGGGGCGCATAGTTTTTGGAGGGGTTTTTTGGCGATTGGGCTCTGTGTGCGATTCAAATTTGGTGGGTAGGTATTCCGCTGTTTGTGGTGCTGCGTTGAATTGACCCGTGGCCTGGTCTGGGCCATTGGTAAATCTCTGGGAAGGATTTTTTACCAAGGATGCGGGAGCCGGTCCTGAACTGGCAGCCGCTACCTCGGATGGGATTCCACGTTTACCGCTCTTAATATTCTTTGCTGACTGTGCTGCCGGAGAAAGTAATCGTTCGGCAGACGCCAATGTTTTTCGTGGGAGAGATGCTAAAAGCTTGTTTCTGAGCGTCCCAGTTGGAAGGGGCGGCATGCTGTCTGAATAAGTCACATAATAAGCTGATGAACCATCGCCGTGACTTATCGGAAGTGTTGTTGGAGAAGAAGTCGGTAGCACTGTTTGAGAAATAGAAGGAGGAGCAGGAGGGGGAGGGAGGGGAGGGGAAGCGGGAGGGGATGTTGTTGGCTCTGCTTCAACAGATGTGGTTGTTATGGGCTGATAGGATGCTGTGTAGTTCTCGGACGGGATCTGGTGCGACAGTTGATTTTGTGTTGGGTCGTAGAGCGAGTTGGGATACGAATACGAATTGAGTGAGTAGAGAGGAACTTGGGGAGTGTAATTAGGCTGTGAATACTGCTGCCATGAGGGTTCATCCATCATAGTATCTAAATCCATTTCAACCATCGGCATCTCTCCCGGTATTGGGTTCATAAAAGCCTGCATATCCCCAAATGATCCAAATATATTCTCAAGCTCTACTACCTGATCGCGAGCTTGGTCAGACGTATATTGATGGAGTACAAAATTCTCAGTTACTGGTCTATCCATAATCGATGGTTCAGACAAGTAGCTAGAAGGATCGGCGTATGACGTTTGTGGATATGCATTGGTGTCATTGGTATTGGAAACAGGAGGTGCGTTTTGAGATGAGCATGTGTAGTCCAAGATACCGCCATATTGGTTGGGGTTACCAAGCGAGGGAATGTCAGCTGTAGTGTCCAGGTGTGGCGGCTTAGGCTGACTTTCTGGTTGAGTGTATGTCTTTTTTGTTTTCTTGGCTGTGGTCGTGGTTGGGCTTACGTTGCTATCTAAATGTTCTATAGCTTTTTCCTGCTTTTTTTTATTTGGTCTACTTTTTTCTCGTAGTTGGTTCAAGCTTGAACCCTTTTCGCTTTCCAGTTTGTGTGTGGCGTTTGAGGATATGCGTTTGAAGTTGGACTTGGCTTTGGGGTCTCCTACAAGCACATTATGAAGAAACCATAGACGCCAAGACAAGTTTTCCAAGCGAGAGCCATTTTCTAATGAATCTTTCACTTTTGTGCACACTCGCCAAGTCTTTGAGAGATCATCTCCAGAATGGAGATTAGAGAATGGCGAGAAGGACTCATTGCCTTTGATTTTCAGCACAATAGGCGCCATGAATGTATTTATTTTAATTATTAATAATAGAAAGGTAGAAAAAGAAAGAAAGAGAGAGTCTATAGATGTATATATAAATAAAGAGAGGAACAAGAAGTAATAAAGAGGTGAGAAAGAGAAACAGAGCATTTGAGGCATAAATTTAAAATCGGGTTTTTGCAACCCGACCGGGCTTACCAAGCAAGTCCCCCAGCCCGTCTTTTTCTGTTAAAATTGTTGCTATTCTTTGATCGTGACTTTTTATATACGCAAGTAGGGCTCATTCTTGGCTGATCAATGGAAGTCTATTTTTATAGGCTGGTAACATAAAGATCGAAAAGGTACTTCACATGGTCCTGACTGAACCTTTTTTTTCAGGTGCGAGCCAATCATAGGCGTTTTTTAATGTATTTGACTGGTAGATTTGATTTTTATTCGACTGATTTTGTTTGAAAATTAGGCAACACAAGCTTTGACTCGACAGCTTACACAATGTCATTTTACCTTTTGATTGCCATAAATACTCCTTGAGGGGGTTCCAATGCAAGAAGAAAAAAAAACACAAGGTTTTTTTTTCATTCGTACTATATATGTCACAACTAACGCTTACAAGAACTATCGGTCACAAATGAAAATAAAATATGGTATCGGCTAGACGTTCTGGAACATATGTAATATGTAACTGAGACACAAGAGACGTGTCGAGAAACCCAACCTTATTATGTCTTGTTTCTAGAGTTTTTTTTTTTGCTTGGCCTGCATTATATTTACATTACTAGTCCAAATAGGCACTTTTTACACGATCTTCTATACTGATGTCATTAATAAATCTTGAATACAAAACTGCGCGACTCAATCGAAACACCTGTTCCGCATTTTTAATAAAATATAAGATTTCTGATATTTTTTTTGTTAAGTTTACTGAACTTCTTTTTGTTCAATTGTACTATATTGCTAGTTATCTGGCTATTCTTTTTTTTTTTGAAATACAGGTCAAGGTTTCAATTCCTTAATATATATATATAATCAAGAAACAGACCCCACTGCAAGTTAGCATTAAAGCACGTCAGAACACAGATCTTTTAAAAGATCCATATCTAGTGGCTGAAATTCACTGTCTATAATTTAACAGCACAATATCATCCGATATTTAATACTATTAACCAATATCTTAAAACCTTTATTATATTGCCTACCAAAGTAGACTATCTAGATATTAATTAATACTATGTCTTTAATAAGCAACTGTTTATTCGTCTTGACAAAGACAAGTGATTACAACTAACAATCCCAAGATCGACTACATTGGCGATCTTTCACCACACTCCAATACCGTTTCCATTACAATCTTGGAGTCAACAAGGTTATTCTTGCACCGACAGGAAGCACCAATGATAGATACATTTGATCTTAAGGTCAGTTTAGATAACAAAGTGTTGCTGGATAATATAACAGCTTGTTTGCTGCACTGAATATTCTAAGTAACAAATTTATATATCAATGAAAATACAATAGATTTAATGGCTTATATGATATTTTCATTATAATTATAACTACAACTATTATTTTAAAGTAAAAATAAAAGGTTGCATCTTTGGCAATATCGTCATAAACCTACCAAGTTTGATATGTTCAAAGTCTCTTTTAGTGTCTTGATATTAATATTAAAACAGGATTTGTTTTCAATCCAGACAATCATTTTAAACAAGTAATGGTGAGTAGAGACTTTTCCTAATTTCAGATTTTAAAGAAAGGACGAACATACCCTACAGATCCAACATACCTTCAAGTCTATTTTTATCAACATATTACAACAGACTCTGAAGATTAAAGATATAATCATATCTAATGTATTCTTGTATTCTTTCTATATCTTTTCTTATAAAGGAAAACTTTCAAAGAGTATTATAACACAACACGATGTATTGTTCGGGAGATATACCATTAATACAAGCTTGTCTTTATTAGTCTGTATCCAGCTGTAATAGGTCTCTTATATATGTAGGTATTTATTTGATGACTAAAAGTATATATAACTAATAGAATGCTTAAACAGAACAAAAGGTTTTTATTTTTTTTCCAAGAGTGAGCAGTGCTATATATAACATATCTAACTAAACATGGTAAACTATTCTATAGGGTTTCTTCTAGATTACAAGCCTCTACTTACTATTTTCTTTTTGATTCTGTTCTTTATACCCATAATTCATAGATATGATTTAATATTTCATCATAAAGCACTATGAAATATTCTTGAGGCCGAGGAGATTTGTATTTTTTGAACAGTCGTCGTTAGGATCATGGAATTAAAAAGACCCCCGCATAAAACGTTACCATCACAGATGTTTTCATGTAATACAACTTTTTAAAATAGTTTGTTGTGCTACCTAATCTGTTAACGTCATATGTATATAAGAAAAACCTATTTTTGATAATGGGTTAAAATAAACTTTGTTTCAAATGAATTGTAGGTTGGAAAAATATATATTAAGGTTACCAAGACCACATAACCCCTAGACAGTAGCGCATTTGCATGCCGATAATACGAGATGTACAATTAGTACAGTCGCTTGCATTGGTACCTGCAGATTACGAGAGCATCTATGTATATATAGTAACCCACATCTTTTTATTCCAAGAGAGATGTGGCATCACAATTAACGGAAATAGTAAGAATAAAGAATAAAACTTGACATTGGAATGTGGGTGTAGCCTTAATAAATATCCAAATTTAAGTATATATACATATATGCATATGCTTAAGACTACTTTATATCTAACCCTCTCACATTGTCCCATCAACAAGGCTAGGAATCTACGTGTAATAAAAAGAAATACGATGATTAGTATGTTGTTTTTTCATAAGCCAAGTGGTCAATATTATTATTATTTTGCTCATTTAGTTAGATCATTAAAGATTAAGAAAATTACAAGAAGGTCAGGTTGGTTAACCATACCAAATGGTATACTAACAATTTGATAACACAGTCCTTAAAAGTAAGAGCCTATGCTTTCTTTTTATTTATCAGGCACATCTTTTAAAATGTATATATGATTGAAACCCCCATAATGTCCTATTAAACTCAATACTAGATATTAATAGACATCCTTAATTTATTGAAGGTTTGTCCCAATAAATAGGAGACTATCAAATATTGTAAATTAATAGCAATGCCTTTCACAAAAATATGTAACGACTTTTTTTTTTACAAAATTTTCGAGTTGTATTGAAAAGCAAGTCAAAGGAGATACTGCAGGGTAGAAAACAAGAATGTGTATATATATATTTAATCTGTGTTGTGCTGTAATACATGGCTCACCGGCCTCTCAATATCTGGTCTAACCATTCTCTCATAAAACCATGACATTGAGGAGAGCACTTACCGCAGTAACAGCACATGACATGCTGTTGTATAAATATAATCCTTCGTTACTCTCAATAAATATCATATTTAGTTTCGTACCCAAAAAAAACACGCATCTCTTTACGCTCAAAGGCTCTTTAGCTAATTGTTCGTTTTCTTTTGTTTAACAAATCTCAATTGCATTTTTGTTTGTTTGTTTGCTTCGTGTTAAGGGTTGATAAAATTATATTGAAGTTGTGCAGAGTCAGTAGCTTATTTTTGTGCTTCTATTTTGTAATTTTGTAATCAAGCAAGTTTTCCACTTCTTATTTCCACTCGAATCCATTAGAATTACTATCATTATTTATTTATATTTATATATATATTTTTAAAAGAAAATCCCCTCATCAAAACGTGCTATCAGTTCAATATATTAATATCCAAAACATAAAATAAAAACTAAAGAAGCCTTAGAACATCATATTGGTAAGATGACGATGACCTTGTAAAAGCTACTAACTATTTCAAAGCACTTCCCTATTATTATTATTACCTTTTACCACTACATCATCTGTAACCCGGAGTGTGAATTAGTTGACATTTACTTTAGTGTTATTCATCGGTCAATCACTCTTATTAAACAAGTAGAAAAAAAAACAGGCTTCATGTCGACACCTAATGCCACAAACAGTTCGGAACCAAAACTTAAAAGACTGCCAATGACTAGGCCAATCCCTAATGTTTTGGTAATCCAAATTCTTCTTTTTTTTTCTGCGTCAATTCGTAAAAACTGGTCATTGAATCGTCTTCATTACGAGATTAGAATCAGAAGAATGGGCAAACTCTTTCAGAAAGACATATTGAGATTGCCCTACTCTCAAGACGATACCAAAGCTCTTTTTCCTCGACGTAATAATATAACAAGCCAAGTCAGCGAACACTGATGTCTTTTCTTTTTTTTGTTGACATTGTGTCTTAGTGAAACAGAGAAAGGCACTCAGATAAGATTGTTGATCCCTCCAAGCGACCCCGACTTTCCTTTTGATCTAGAAGCACTAGAGATCCTTCTGATGGTTCCAACAAAATATCCTCTTCATCAATGCAGTCTAACAGTAACAAATTCTGATATACCAAAAGGATTCTTGAGGCAAGACTAAATAGATATATAAAAAGAAAAGAAGCAATATGAATATTAATGGTTCCTATAGAAATCTAGAATTGGGCTATGAAACATTTACAAAGGAAAATTATGCGTCATCTCATATAAGTCTTGTCCAACAGATGGATTGGTTGGATAAACACATGGAAGAGATTTTACAGAAATCACCTGCCCCAACGATTAGATTCGTCAGTTATCCAAAAAAAGGATCTCCCAAAACACCATTACCCATTTCACAAAACCCAAAGCCGGCTGTAAATAAACACGATATCCTAAATCCATCGAGATCTGCAAAAGCATTAAACCCCAATGCTGCTATATTTGTGAGTGCATGTTATACACCAGAACAAAGAAAAGAGGCTGCAAAGAGGAGGCATCATGAAATGCGCCAATTACAAACAAGGTTTGGTACTTCTTACAGTGTGGTAAAGTAAGTTTTAACCTAGTATGTATATATATATATATTCCTTAAAAATAGTATGCTTATAATTGTGCCCTCTTACTAGGGCAAATGGCCACCAGACCGTATGCTCCATCCATATACAATGGAATGATCTTGATCCTTCGGTTCAAGAACAACTAGGCGAGAATTTGATCTTAGAATACTCAGTACCTGTCATGTATCCGCTTGAGCCATGCAGTATCTCAATCCAGAAACCTTCTCTTGAAAATTTTAGAGCCATGTAAGCACACTTTACGCTTGGCTTGTTTGATAATACTATATTTAATACTTCTATTATGTAGTACAATTGTCGATGCGTTCTCTGCTTATGTTAAAGATTCGAGTGCATCTTTATTTCAAAATCTCAATTGGCTTAATCGCAACTTCTCAAGCCTATATAGGGATGCGGTCCAATTTTTGCCGCCATCCAAACCTTATCCTGAAATAAAACCAGAAACTTCAGAACCACCAAAGCCAGTACTCACACCCAAACCGAAAGAGATTTTGTACAATGAAACAAAAGACAACCGAGTGATCGTTGTTAACGACCGCTGTCTCCTCCTCCCACCTAATGCTAAACCAATAGACGGCGACACGTGTGGAAACGAAGAGGGTGAGGAAAGAGAAAATGATGGAAATGAATCTGTTATACCCCATGATAGTATAGCTGCTCCTAGACGAGGAACAGAAATCAGGTTGGACAACGTTTTCCTCAAAAATGTAGCCCTTGTTCGTTGTGCTTCTATTTCTATGGTAATGAAGTGTGGTCGGTGTAAGGGAAGTCTAGCCATAGACAACATTCAGCCAGAAAAAGTCAATACCAAGCGTGAAAGTTGGACAACATGTCCTACATGCACCCTCATGGTTGGAGTAAGATTTCTATCAGGTATTCACATCAAAGTGTAACCATCCAATGACTGAAAAAAAATTAAATATATATATATGGTAGATTTCATTCATCCAAATGCATCTACACTCGGGCTTCTACAACTCGTCAAGCTTAGTCCTATTTCTCTTGTCTCCTTATCTCTTACTGCCACCTGTGCCCAGTGTCTAACAGAATCAAGTACTTGTGCTCAATTTAATGATCCACGTATCTTAAACCAGCAATGTTCTGCATGCTTTACAAAAATGAGTCTGGGATATGAGAGTCATCGATACTTCCGGATTGGCACAGATGAGGGCCAATTTGAGGCAGACGAAGCACAGGTTATGAAGCTTAAGCAAAAGGGTTCTATAAAAACAAAGGTTTGCGGGCAACCCCTTCCGGACAAAGGAAGATGCTCCCACTATCGTAAATCAAAACGATGGTTCCGTTTTCCGTGCTGCCAGAAGCTTTATCCTTGCAATACGTGCCATGATTTAGACCAAGATCATCCTTACACATATGCTCAGCGCCATGTTTGTGGCATGTGTTCTCGCGAACAAGCTATTATGCCACTATGTACTGGGTGCAATCATGCATTTGAGCCTGACCAACACAAGGGAGCATTTTGGGAAGGTGGTCAAGGGATGCGTGACAAGACCAAAATGAGCAGAAAGGATACCCGAAAACATAAAGGAACTCAAAAGGTTCAATCCAGAAAACAAGATCGCGTAGGATGAATGAATGGATTGTATTGTAAAATATTCGCTTTTATGATTTAACTTTGTATGTATGCATGCATGTATGTATTTATATTAAAGGTTGATCTCTCTTTATATGTATATATTTTCCTTGGATTTAGGCCATTGATATTACGGTACTTTTTATTTAGAAGAAGTATACTTTTATTCGACCTTTTTCCGGTTTGGGTTTCCTTATTTTTTTGTCCTTTAAATTGAACTCGAAATAACCTTTGGGATGAGAGACTATTAATTACAAAACAGGAGTGTCTTCTACTCCACGTGAGATGATGATGTTTGCGTAATTTTTCGTATGTTGTCTATAGTCAGCCTTTGTTCATGTGGTCAAGTGTTGTGAATGAATTTTTTTGTCAAGTCTCGATTGAGTATCATATTGGGTTCGCTTACTTTTGGCTTTATGATTTGTCTGGATTGAATTAAGCCAAGATAGTATGTATAACAAATATATATGTTTGTGTTTGTGTTTGTGTAAAGAGATACCAAAAGAGAGAAACACATGCGTATATTAGTACAAACACTTCCGTCACTTGTTTTTGTTATTGCTTGGACTCCAAACAAAAGAATCCGCGTGCCTGGAAATAAATTCTTGCCAACTCTATTTTCTTATTTCCAAAATGACAATACAAATTTTATTGATTTGATCGATTTGATCTTCTATTCAAACAACATTTAAGCTCAAGGTATACAGCATTCGTTTATCCTTTATTTCAACTCTCTTTGTGCCAAAACAAGCTGTGCTGTTAAATTAAGAAATTTAATATAATATATCTATAGGTTCAAGGCTTTACGTTGATATAGTTGGTTCTGTTTAAGAATAAGATTGCTTAAAGCCAATCACTACGTAATAAAGATCATAACCATAAGTATCTGCACTACAATCCTTTCACTCGTGTTAATACTGATTTTATAAAGAAAGTAAATAAATAAATAGAAAAAAAAAGTTTATTAACAATGACAAAAGATCGCCGAGAGTTATACTCAATGATGTATATGTATATATAAGGGCAATCTTACTTTATTGGATAAACAGTATATTGTGAATTGGCACCAGAGAATTGTTTCTCGTTGTCTGCAACACTTACAAACGGCCAAGTGGTTTTACACTACTACCATAGATTCTTAAAATTCAATATCGTCTCAGGAGAGAATAGGGAGATGCAATTGTACTCGGTTTGTTTTCTTTAAAGGATTTATACATATATTGTGGTGTATATTACCCTATATATGTCCACAGGTCGGCTTTAATGGCAATAAAGGACTGAAGAGATTTTTCGAACAATTAAAAATCAAACACATATTTCGATCAAGCTTAATATATCGAAAGGCAGTAATGTGCATCAATCTTATTGGAAAGATCAAGATTGAAAAATACGTATTAGATGACTAAAAAATTCAATCGTGAGTAGACGATATGAATCTACCAGACGAAGAATGAGAACATTGGGGGGTATAATCTTGTTGATTTACTTTTCTTTTTTCAAGATCTCCCATAGTCCCTGCTAATTGCTAGGATGAATTGTGTGTGTGTGTGTGTGTGTGTGTGTATGTGGGTGAAACTTATTTTATTGCCTTGCCATCATCTGATTCTTCAGAAACATTTATCAAAATGGGTACCTGAAGAGATGTTAAGGTGGCAAAGATCTATAATGAATACTTGTGAGATTAATTACATTGACATTCCTTTGGCTTAACAAGGATTATAGAATTAACGGAATGATATATTTAATAACAAGCTTATATCAAACAAACAAACAACCATAAAAATGACGCATATTTTTTATTAAGAAAATGTAAAGAACAAAATGAGTACAATGTTAAAGGGACTGTACTTGCTTTGTACTATGTATCTTATATCAAATTAGTAATATATATATATATGCCCGGTTACATACACACATTGTAGCTATGTATATGTCTATGTATATGTATATGTTATATGTACATGTATGTATGCCTATGTCCATGCATGTATATTATTGTATTTATTTATTAACATATGAATTTTGTAAAAAAAAAAATTTAATAAATTGCTCATGTATTTAAAGGAAACATATGAGGGGGGGAGAAACGCAGCTTGGTGGGCGGTAAGTTCGGAATATTGTTAAGCGGCCCGGACAGTGTGGTTGGGAAGTAGTGAAGTGTGAGAGGTTCTGTTTGAGGAAACCCGATGGACATACAATTTAAACTCCGTATTGGTATAAAAAAGACGTGAGTCCCGCCACTCTTCTGTGGGTGGCAAAAATATTTTCCTCTTTTAATTTTTTATTTTATTTTATTTTTCATATTCCTTTTTTCTTTACTTTGCCTTTCTGTTATTTTCCCTTGCTTTCCTTTGGATTCTCGTCATGATGATCAGCGAGTCCACGTTTTATCCTAATGCGCATTACTCTTTTTCTTCTGCATCTGACATGCGTGTCCATCCTCTCTCTGCTTCACCCTCGACTGCAATGTTCCAACAAACAACTACATTGCAGGCATCCCTGCAGAGCGGGAGTGTAGGGTCATCCGGTGATGATGTGACGACTATCTTCGTGGTCGGATTCCCTGATGACATGATGGAGCGTGAGTTCCAGAACATGTTTACCTTCTCACCGGGTTTTGAGGCTGCATCGCTCAAATGGCACTGCAAGGACCAAGATGATGACTCAACTGGCTTGAGCAATGGCAAAAAGCAGATGGTATGTGGTGACGATAGATAGTAAATAGGACTAAGATCGGAATGTCTTTGCTTATTTAGATCGGATTTGCACGTTTCCGAACCCGTATGGAGGCTATGGAAGCCGTAGAGGTCTTGAGCGGCAAGAAAATCGACCAGGACAAGGGAGCTGCGCTCAAGGCTGAAATGGCCAAGAAGAATCTACACATTAAACGAGAATCGGTTATTCCTACCCCGGCAACCATGGCAGCTATTGCTCAGGCATCAGCGTCAGCATCAGCGTCAGCATCAACATCTGCCTCGACGTCGACTTCAACTTCGACCTCTGCCAATTTACCTGTAACAGAAAGTGCACCACCACCACCACCACCATTAAACATGCTTTCTAAGAAAATGAGCATCCACCACGCACTTGCTTACGAATCCTTTTCTCCTCTTCCTAGTGATCTGCTTTCACCTGCAGATTACAAGACAGATCCATTCATGTCAGAATCACTATCGAACGTCAATACGCCCATCTTCAACGATGCCCTGTTTGGCTTGAGATCTCAATCTTTTGATGCTCGGAACCAGCCGACGCAGGAGATCGGCATGATGTCTCCCCCGCGTGCTTTTGGTTTGTTTGCACCCCGCGTTAACAAGGCTCTCCAGCATGAGACCGAGAATGATCCTTTCAATTACCTGTCAAAGTCATCGCCAACCTCGAACGATAATTTTACACCTCCCTTCTTCGGCGACGATATGCTTTCACAGCGCATGGGATCTATCTCAGCCCATTCTTCTAGCACTATCAACCAGCATTTCGACCATCGTTCGGCCAGTTTTTCGTCTCCTAGCTTGCGTGCCTCTATCAGCAACCCTGCCGATCAAAACCCTCCCTGTAATACACTTTATGTCGGCAATCTTCCCGCCAACTCAAACGAAGATGAACTACGTCTTTCATTTGCGAAGTGCAGAGGCTATAAGCGCATGTGTTTCCGTAATAAGCCACAAGGACCAATGTGCTTTGTAGAATTTGAAGACGTTGTATTTGCCACTCAAGCTATGAGTGAATTGCAGGGCCATATGCTGACAAATTCAGTCAAGGGTGGAATTCGACTTTCATTTAGTAAGAATCCATTATTCACTAAGCCCAACGGAAAAGAGGCAACCTTTGGCTACAACAACAAACCTGTGAACAACAGTCCGTTTGGTGACCGCCGAGATGTCCTCTTTGATCCCCAGCTCTAAGGGTTAGACAGAGGAGCATCTATACATAACTTCATGCATCTCATTGTACTTGTTTTTCTTTATTTTCTTTTTATTTCTTTTTTGCTTGATGCACGTCTACTTTGTCTCATGTTTACGCATATCTCATAACTATTCCTTTATCAACCTCTTCTTTATTGCACGTCACTAGATTACCACCTTTTGCACGCACAAAAAAATCAACATTCACATTCACACTCACACTCACACTCACACTCTCACTCTCACTCACTAACTCACTCACTCACTAACTCGCACTCTACCTATTTTCACCTATCCCTATTCCTCACTTTTTCACTTTCTTTTTTTTTCTTTCTTTCTGTATCTCAACTGCAATTACTCCTTATACACTGCACAAAATCCATATCTTTCTCAATAAATTTATACTTCTTGTTCTTCATCAAAACATTAAAATTATTGTTGCTATTATTATCCGATTTGAAATGAAGTGATGTTTTGGGAATAGCATCTCGACTTATTGTATACTCTGGTATCAAATGTAGTTCAATTGGGTGTGGTAAAAGTAAATCGGGTAACTTGCTAAATGCACGTCTATTTGAATGCCTATGTTTATTGTATGGCATCAGACATTCGGAGATCAATCCAAATCGACATCTCACAAAAATGGAAAGGTACCTACCCCCCAAAACACTATAGATTAACAATTAGAAAACAATAGGTACAATCAGAATAAAGCCTTGAATATCAATAGTAATCGTAATATATTACAGTCCTCTATAAACGGATACTTGATAGCAAACTCTTGGTTTATTAGCATATGTATATATATAAAAGACAATATATATATATATATATTTATATTGAGATTAATCAATATAGAGATGTCTTTTGTTTGATGTCGTGCTAACGGAGAATGTAATATAGACCTTATTCTAGCCTCTTGGTTGGTGTACGATGAGTCAGCTCTTTCAGTGTAACGCTGCTTAAACACAATGGATGTTTTCTGTCAAGTCTCCGCATTCAATACGATCCGTCTCTGTCTCAATTATTTTTTTTGGAACACATCGGAACTCTAAATATTTTAGCTACTTTGAGCAAAAACAGCAATTCTTAACTGAACAGATTTATACTCAGAGGCAACACCACTACAACTAAGTGAAACAAGAAGTAGACAATGTGGCCTTGTTCTATAGAAGCTATCGTACCCACTCCACAATAATTTACGGGAAAACTGCCGGGTTTGATTTCTCAGTCCCTCCTTCTTTATATATCTTTGGTTCAACGGTCAGACTCTCCGGATTGTCAAGTTACACTATTTATTCAAGAAAAAAAACTGTCCGTATCATTGTTATCCCTCTCTTTTTTTTCTTTTGTTGTGTAGGATTGAGTCGATCATCTTTAAGACGTCTTCTTCCTAATTTGTACCTTTTGTACTCTTAATTCTTTGTATTACTCGAGAAAAAAATGTTATTGTACGCCGTATTGATCTTGGTTTCTTTTGTCTTGTTTTATACCAACACCATCAATAAATAAATAAAGTATAATATAATATAATCATGGGATTCCTAGAGTATCCCTTAAGAAATAAAGAAGTAAAAAAAAAGAAGCCTTTTAATAATTATTGCTTCTTAAAAAGAATAAGAATAAGAATAAGAAAATGATAGTATCTGTGCGTCTTTTTTTTTATCGAAGAAACCAATCAAAACAACAATTGGATATTGGCAAAATCAAGACTGGATCAAACGTTCTCTTATCGGTTGACAGGCGATTGGCCTTTAAGCTATTTCGTTCAGTACACACCCAAGTTCAATTTGGAGCTAGAGGATATGCATTTGTATCCTGAGTACCTATTCGTTCCTTTTGTTTTTCCTTCTCCTTTTCTTTTTAAACATGGCGATTTTTTCTATCAAGAATTACTTGATGCGAACTCTTTTGGATCACAATCGTAACAATTGCATCTATTACAGCTTGCTCTAAGTAAATAAATGAGTATCCATAGAAAAAAAGGTGTGTCCTTTTACAAGTGAAAAGGTAAATAAATACCTAGTTATTTGTGTAATTTTCTTTTAATCGAGCATTTTAATATGTAATCGACCCAATAGAATTGCACAAATCAAACCATTTTTTTAAAAAAAAAAAAGAGGGCTCGGCATTGTGTATACTTTATTGGTCAAGTATGTGCTCATTTTCAATGTCAGACAATCTGATTGTTTGTTGGTTATTTGCAATTTTTTTCTTTTTCCTTTTTTTTTCTTGTGTACAGTCTGCTTTACGTGCCTACGTCATACATTTGCTTTCTATCCCTTGAAAGATATCTATGTAAGTTTGGCTCTGAAATCAAGACTATTTTTCACTACATACCATATACACACTCACAAACTCTCACACTCGCACACACCCACGCGCACACTTATTCACTCTCATATATATACACTCACATATGTATATATACTCACTCACTAACTCACTTACCCACTTACTCACATACATACAACTCCTTTAAAAAGCTTTTATTTGATTTAATTTTTCTTATTCATTGTATATTTAGCTATTAATTTAAATTATTCACTGTCTATATACATTCTTCTTCAACAACAACAAAGACGACGACGACGACGACGACGACAATAACGACAACAGACAGTTACATCTAACATGAACGACCTTGTCATCCTCAGCGATAATTCTTCAAGATTGTCTGACGAAGCTGTTGCAGAGTTCAACACCCTATTTATAGTTGGGAAAGAATTTCCATCCACTGTAGCTGTTCGTGAAGCTGCAAAAGCATATGGAATAAAACATAACATTGCATTCACTACTCATTCTGCGACAGCTAATCGCATTAAGATGATCTGCAAACATGCAGGCGAATACCGTGACACAAGAAAAGCCGAGAAGGAGGCCGTACAAGCTAGCGGAAAAGAAGATACCCCTTTACCTGGAAAGGAGAGAGTACGTAGAAAGAAATCCAGAAAGTGTGGTTGCCAATGCTTTGTATATGCTGCAGTTGACCGACATGGAAGACTTGCTGTTCGATCGCGAGAAGCAGAACACAATCACACTATTGAAGAGGATCGAAAAGCATATGCCATGCATCGTAAATTGACCCCTGAAGCATTGTCCCTTGTTAATAAACACCTCGAGAATAATGACAACGCTCCGACAATCTTCAGAATCCTCCAAGAAAATGGCTTTACAAATATTATTCTCAGAGATATTGAAAACATCAAACAAAACTTTGCAAAGAAAGATACGATCAAGGAGCTCTCTACATTGATCTCAGCACTACACAATCTCGATTTCTTTGTCAGACTTACTGTCCCTGAAATTGAAACTGATACTGATACTAATATTGGCATTGGTACAAGTGCAAATGCAAATGCAAGTACTGGAAAATGGAGGGCTAGTCCCCACACTGTTTTCTTGATCCACAAGAATGACATTGAGGAGTATGACAAACATCTTTTGAAGGCCAAGATATTCACTCTCATTGATAATGTTCATCAACCCAAGACAGAGGGAGATATTTACGAGCAGATCATGGCCTACAACGTATTTATTCAAAACTATTGTGAAAGCAAAGGCATCATAGCCAAACCATTCGCGGAAGAGTATATATCATTTCAATATCATTTTTTTTATATTGCAAAGTGGGATATATGTTTACCATCCTTACATTGTTGCACTTTCTACCACTAGGGGGCGTGTAGATAAGAAGAATTGGTTGAGCCTGTATTCTTACAAGTTTCCTTACATTGTAAGCGATACTTACAACAGATATGAGAGTATTCACACTTCCTTG
Source organism: Phycomyces blakesleeanus NRRL 1555(-) (assembly GCF_001638985.1). Taxonomy (NCBI): domain Eukaryota; kingdom Fungi; phylum Mucoromycota; class Mucoromycetes; order Mucorales; family Phycomycetaceae; genus Phycomyces; species Phycomyces blakesleeanus. Next base: position 1,378,068 of record NW_017265136.1, on the reverse strand, counting down.
CAAGTCGACAAGACTTTTAATAATCCGGTGCGTTTAATTAAGAATATACATATACATATACATATATATGTATATCTATATATAAGTAGAAAGAAATAGGGTGTGTTAACATGAAGGAAAAAAGAATAGTAAATTAGTATGTGTCAAATTATTTATATCAGCTTGACTGTATTAAATTTACTTATTGCTGTTATTTTTCTTAAATACATATATATATCAACAACCCACGCTGATATATAGGATGATAATAATAATGATGATGCGAGCGATATTATAGTTGAATATGATAACGAAGGTAATATTTACTTGGGCTTACTATATGTATCACAATGGATTGGAGATTGCAAATTACTATTTTGTAAATATTTTCTAAAAAAAAACTTGCGCACAGACCATTCCGATGTCATCACGGCTCAGGAACCCGAAAGTACCAGAAGTTTTTCGGAGTCGGCTTGTATTATTGTCCGTAAACTCACCAAGTTATTTGAACTCTACGTAACCGATACAACACAACAAGAACAAGATAACATCCAACAAAGCATTGACAACCTCATCCAAGCAATTGAAACGTCCAAGCACAATAAATCCAGCTCATCAACAAACAACCTTTCCAAAAGACATAATCGAAGCCCCAAACGAAAACTTAGTGAGGTTGAAAACCGACTTGATGAAATATTGAAAGCTCCAAAGCTTCCAAAAAATACAAACAATACAAAAACTGGGCGAAAGAAAGCAAAGTAAGAATTTACCCATCAAACGACTTGCTCGTGATAACAATGCTTTTATCATTATTATTTGGCTCATCTCTTTTGACATTCTCTCAGTATCGAGCAAGATATCGTGGGTAAAAATGAAACACCATTTAAAAATAACAGACTTCTCGAATCTCCAACTCTAGCCGAGGCTCCAATTTTAGTCGAGGCTCCAACTCTAGTCAAATCTCCTACGCCTCTTACAATACTAGCCAAACTCGACAGACTTGGTATAAAATCGGGTCAGGTTAACCAAGTATTTTCCCCGCAAACCGATGGAAACTGTGGCTACCGGGCAATTGCCATGTCGGTTTATGAAGATGAAACACGGTGGCCTGATGTAAAAGCCAGAATGCTGTCGACCTTTTTGAACCACAAAGACACATTTTACAAAGGGAGAATCGAACGCGGTGATGAATCAGCATTTGAGAATCCAATGGTTCAATGCTTAAAAGATACCAGCTCCCCACTGGATTCCAAACACTGGTTTGGCATAACTGACCACCCTCAGATTGCCGCCGATGCTTTCAATCGATCCATCGCCGTGTATTGGGATACAAAGACATCATATGGAAATTCGCTATTTGTTCCTTTTCAGAAATCTCCTGACAAAATCGAACCCATCATCATCTTTCTCGATAATGACCATTTTTTCCTAATTCAACGCAAACGAAGAAACAGCTTCAAGTGGCCACAAATCAACGTGTATCATAAGGCAATAGTTCAGAGTTTCAATATTGATGATTATTCTCTTATGTACTGAAAGGTAGTCTTTTGTTTGTTTGTCTGTTTATCTATCTGCTTTTATTTTTTGTGATACCGTATGCAATGTCAGAAATTATTTATTCATATATACTCGTCTTGAATTTCCTTTGGCTTAATCCTATTACTAATATTATTATTCTATCTTGACTTACTTTTACAATTTAGGATTTTGCAAATAACTTGAAACAGAATACCCAAGACTGTCCATAACCGACTATCTATTTTTCTATACAAAAAAAGAATAATCGAGTAACAACAACAAGAGAGAAATATATGATTTATAAACGTAATATAAAGAACCCCTTTAATGACAATAGATGTCACCATTTTTCACATACCTGACTATCTAAGTAATAATAATAATAATAATACATCAAAATGAAAGATTATCCATAAAGGTTAAGCTTGCTTGGAGTGGGATTTAATGAAATTGAGTGGAGTTTAAGATTGGTTTTGTTTGGTGGTTTAAATAAGAAGAAGAAATATCTGTTCAAGTAATGTAATACTTCCTAAAGAGGAGAGATGGTATTCCTGGGGAAGATTTATTTTCTTACTAACTATACGCACAATTAATGAGGGATAACAGTAAAAAGAACAAGTGCATTAAGAAGCTATATAGAAATACTAAAATATCGGAAAGTAAAAAGGAAGATTGCAAAGAGTTGGTTACTGCATTAAAAGTATAAAATACCAGGGCAGAAAGGGAAACTTTTTCTAATGTCGTTTTCTAACAATTCTTCTAAATTTCAGTGATGCCTTTTATAGGTAAAATTTAGAACAATTAAGGAATTGAGGGATAAATCGTAAAACATAAAACAAGGCGTATTTTATGGTTCAAATCTTCTTTATATAATAACAATATTTTATTTATGCCAAAAGGCTATCAAGATAATTAAAGTATCTATGTATCTATATTGTTCCTTACATAGCAAAATGTCTAAGCAAGAGCCTACAGAAACACACCTATTAAAGAAAGGGGGTACTATTAAAAAAAATTGGCAATTGGCCTATCCCTTCGTGAATACCTGAGGAATACATAATGCCTATTAAATGCTTTCAGAGACAGACTTGTTTTGTTTGAGCTGTTTATAGCTCTGATTATCCCAAGTCTTGTAAGCACAGCACTAATATGTATATATCTGACTGTAAATCAACATTATAGAATGGTACAGCTTAAAGTAATTTCGAGGTTGTTAAAATAAAACATATAAAATAAAATAGCTGTTACAACATCCAATGTATATGATTATTATTCTCTTTATAGATACAGCTAAGCTTACAAGCATCTTGATCTGACAACTCTTTCTGAGGTAGCTATTTTATTAATCCCAGCAATTCATTTGCAAAATTAAAATCGTTTTACAGATGGACCTTTGTCAGATATATAAATTAGAATAAATGTATATGTGTCTGTATGAGGCTTCTATTCTATTATGACCATCAAATGATAAGAATTATATAAAAATATGTGTGCGGTATGAATTGGGATTTGCATTTGTACTATATTATTAAACGTATACTTGGTTCTATTTTACTATGTAAATGGTAGTTGTATAATGAATAAGGGATAATATGGACTGGCCTTATAAACCAATGCTCGACTATGCTACTAGGGAGAAAATGGACGTGAGCTTGGTACTTGCAAAGACCATATACAAATAATCCAAGCAATTTCCCTTAAAATGGGTTTTCTTATTATATTATTTATTATTGACGATTAAAAGTGTTACATTTTGTAGATAAGCTTAAGTAAAGTAGATTGTAAGAAGAAGAAAATGATTTATCCTATTCATCAGAACAGATTACTACACCAGAGTCATTGTTCTTGCATTGGGGTCATTTTGGTCGAAAGTACCATAAATTACTGTGAATAATATAGCACCAATAGCTCTGAGAATTTTCTAGCTCAAAAGAAGAAGAAATGAAAGCTTGAGATATTCTCAAGATGTAAAGAGTATGATTCAGTTTTTAAAGATCTTAAGACCGTTTTAGGTACAAAAGTGCATTTTCTTTCTTTCTTTCTTTAAAGAGCCTTTAATATAAGGCTAAATTTAGATATAAAGATTATTTATTTATTTATTTATTTTGAAAAGAAAATGTCGCAATTGGTCCCAAATGTTCTAGAATGTACACCTTTTCCGGAAATTATTGGTGCAAAAATGGAATGCACCAAATGCACCAAAAAAGATGAATTAAGCAGAGAAATGGTAAAAAATTGCACCAAATTTATTTTTATTTTTGCACCAATAATTTCCGGAAAGAGTGTATTTCCCCATAATAAGGTTGTATGATAAGTCTTAAACTAATTAGTCAGTGCTGACAGTTGGTACGCTATCTTATGTTCTTCATTTGCATTTTACAGATACATTCCAAAAAAGGAAAGAAACGTAATACTTTTTTTTTTAAAAAAAAAGAAAAAGGCTTTAAGGTATGTGTGGAGATATCTAAAATTCTATATAAGAAAAGCAAAAATAAGTAATAAAATATAAGTAAAGTTTGGCTTGATTCCTGTCTTCTATCTATCAAAACGCTTATATTTCAATAATATTGACACCAACGTAACTAATTGACATACCTTCAAGGCCTGTGGATAAAAAAATATCTTTATCTAAAGTCAATTTAAATAAACTGATGTCCACATTTGGAATACCTCTGCTCAGCCTAGCAAGTGACAATTCCCGGTGATAATTATTCCGTGTCCGTTTTCATTATCAGATATTAGTTATATATATATATACATATACATATTGTTATTACTATTATTCCTTGCACGGATTATATAAAAGGCTTTTTTCTCCTATCAAGCTCTCTTCGCTATCATCATCATTATTTTACAGAAAATCAATCAAACAGCCAAACAGCCAAAGAATACTCTTATAAGCCCAAAATCAATCATATAATAGAATAGAATAGAATGACAAACTTGAATATTGTAATTGTTGGAGGTGGTTTTGCTGGTGTCAGAATGGCCACTGCCTTGGAATCAACCATAGAAAAAACCAAAGAGAAATACACGATTATTTTGGTAGAAAAGGTAATAAAATAAACTGAAGCTATTATCCTTTTGACTTACTATATATTATACACAATAAAACATAATACTTATATCTTATCTTTACAAAGAAATCTCACTTTTACCATTCAATTGCCGGACCTCGCTCAACTGTCGATGAAATCGAAGAAAGACTCTTGGTTCCTTACACCAATCTATTCAAAAACAAGCGTAACCAAGTAATACAAGCCTCTGCCATTCGTTTTGAAGAACATAAGCTTTATTTGGATAAAGATGTCAAAAACTACGGAACTTCTATTGACTTTGCTTATTTGGTAAATACAACAACATTAAATAAGAATTACTATCATTATCGTTATTATTATCTTTAAAAAAGTCTAATTGATCAATACTCTTTTCTTTTAAAAAAAAAACAAAGATTATCGCAAGTGGTACAGACTATGCTGCTCCTTCCAAAATGCCAGTTGTCAACTATGAAGATTGTTTGTCTTATATTAGAACTGCTCGTAAGCAAATCACGAATGCAGAATCTATCCTAATTATCGGAGGTGGACCTGTTGGTGTTGAATTGGTGGGCGAAATCCGTGACAAGTTCAGTCCCAAACAAAAGAAGATTACATTGGTACATAGCGGAGGATCCGTGGGAGGCCATATTATGCCTCAAAAATCGAAAAACAAGGTGCTCAGCCTTTTCAAAGAATCTCAAGTTAACCTTATCCTCAACGACCGCGTAATACTACCCGAGTCTGCTCCCTTGTCTACGGCCTTTATCCCTGATGAGCCAATCAAGACCGAAAAGGGAGAGACTATCAATGCTGATTTGGTACTGATCGCATATGGAAGCAAACCCCAATCAGGCTGGGTAAAATCTAGTTTCCCTGATACTGTTTCTAAAGAAGGATACATCGATGTAAAGCCTACCCTACAGATAAATAAGGCTGGGCTGGAACACGTCCTGGTTTTGGGTGATGTTGCGGATCTCAAAGAGACCAAGATGGCTTACCGTACTGAACCGCACGTTGCTGTTGCTATTCAAACCATTAAGAGCTTGTTCGAAGGCAAGAAACCTACCAAGGAGTACAAATCTGGACCCAATATGATGGTTGTCACATATGGAAAGGTAAATGGGAAGAAAGTAGAAAAAAGAATCTGTGTGTGTTTTTTTCTCACATTCAATTCTTGCTTTATATATATATTACTGCTGGTCTTGGCTTCAGTATCATGGAACTGGTATGCTTCCTATATTTAACATTACTGTCGGTGACCGTGTCACTAGTCTGGTAAAAGGAAAAACTCTATTCATTGATAAATCCTGGGCTTCCCTGAACTTAACTCCTCCTTCAAGGTAAGCAATCATATATATATATTTTCTTTTAAAAAAAAACTTTTTTAATTATATTGTCTCTTGATTTGATTTCAACAGTTGAATCTAATCCTATACCTGTTGTACGTCTTTTCTCTCTCTCTCTCTATCTGAAAATCCCTCGACCGGAACAATTTTCTTTTTAGCTCATCTAATTCCTCTTCTTCTCTCCCTTTTAATCGCCTGGTAACGATTTCGGCTTCTTTACTAATTTTGGCCGCATCTATCTATTATTACAAACCGCTCGTTTTGTCTTAACAATACATGTGTATTTTTCACCCTTTTTTATATTTTTCTATCCTTTTGAAAAAAATATTAAGAATAATAAATGTGTATATCTATCTAACTATCTATTATACATATATAATAGTAATTCATTAATTAATATATTGAATAATGTTCCATCTAGAATCAATACACTAATTGATACTAATAGGGTTACATATATGTAGTTCTACTTAAATAGTAGTAGTAGTAAGCGCAATAGTGACCAAAAATCAACTCATTTTGAATTATACTATACAGCCCACGTACTTCCATTGACCGGTAATAACTATTCTGTATGAAAACAAAATGATAATCGCAACCTGTCCTATTGAATATACACACACATATATATAAAAGAAAGGACATAGTCAATTTCGTACTACATTTTGGTGTACTAAATTGGGGGTAAGTAAATGATGTATTAAAAAATAATTGTTAGTTGTGGAAACAGATAAGGTTGATCTCCACTACAAATAATAGCAACAGTAATGATGGTAAAGATGAAGATGAAGATGAATTTTATTAGCGTCATGTATTACAGGATTTCAGTTAACTGGTACAGTTGAATTTTTTTTTTGGGACAAATGAAATAAACTTTTAGGGCAAAATGTTTTTATTTTCTATCTTGAACGAACTACACAAAGTAACAATGGCATGCAAGAGTAACATTTACTTCAATTCTAACTCTTTATCATTACACATATTCCAAGACGTCTCAGCATTCTCAACCCAACCTTCAAAACTCTGGACAGTCACTGATTGACAATGTAAAGAAGGCAAGATGTCAGAGTATCTTGCTTTATCAAGTGGGCTCCTCTTGATATTAGTATTTATTTATTTTTTTACCAGCAATCTTCAATAGGATTAAAAAAAAAAGAAGAGTAAGGGGATGGACAAAGGTTTGGTCTTTTTTATTGATATCATCAACAACAAATATAGAGTAGTGAATTATTCAATTATTCATTACGGTAAAGAAACATTTTTTGGGACTTTCGCTTTTCTTTCCTTTTCTTAGTGGCAAGGTTTGAGTACTCTTGCTCTAGATTTTGTGTGTCCGCTTTTGTAAAAGGATCAAATTTGAGAAATTGACCGCTCCAAAATATGCTATGCATCCAACAATACTGATATTAACACCTCTTTGTTTGTGAACGGTGACATTTAGTAGCTCTTCTACTTAATACCAAGATCGACCTCTTATTATGTGCGTATTAAAGCCAGCTTCATCTACAAATACACAATTCTTTTGAAAATCAACGCCTATTTTGCTTCATTTACTTACTATCTCATGAAGAAGAAAAAGTGTCCTCTCGGTATCTCTTTTCAAAGAAAATGCATGCTCGGCTGTTACATGTCTCCACAGAGAAGGAATAGAAATATCATCCAGGTCTGGAAATTCTTTGATAGGCGCTTTTTTAGTTAATCCAAGTGTTGAAGATTTGTTGTTATAAAGGCATTGGATGAAAAAAAAAAAGGTATGCTGAGGACAAGGCTTCTTTTTTGTCCCTCTGTTTGTCGCTTTCGGAGAAAATCCAAGTAATACATTATCGTTGCTAGCGTTAAACTCCTTGAATATTGTGTAAGTGTTTTTTTTTGGAACATTGCAACATACTGCCGCTTTAGGTACAGTAGTTCTTTAGTCTTGTATTATCTGTATAGAATGACGGACTTTCTCGGGGTGTACTTCTTGTACTTTCTCTTACCGTCATCAATTGATAAAGCTTTCAATATTTTTTTGTTGGTAATTGAGTCGATCTCCGTACCTGTGTTCACTTTAGTGGTTTCATTAACTGAAAAGTCAATTATCTTTTTTGATGTTACCGCATTGATAAGCTACATTTTCTATTTGTTCTTCGGGCTCATCATCAATAATGTAGTAGTTGCCTAGAGATATATAACTAATCTAATCCATGTTAATTTCTAAAAGATTTAGTGCCAAAAAAATGTAAATCATCTAAGAACTTATGTCATTTAATCCCAAAAATAATATAAAGTGGCTCAAATTTGTTTACAAGTCGTACCAAAAAAAAACATGCCAATTAATACTAAAATCATGTCTTATTATTATTTTTATCAAGGACTTTGAATGGGTAATTGAATCATGATGAGAATAAAATAAAGGTTATATTTTTTGGGGGTTTGTCTTGTATGGCAAATTCATTAACCAAAGCAAACGAAGAAGGAATATATAAATATAAATATAAAATTCCTTCCTTCCTCTTTAATGGAATGTGAATGAGTTTTTTACTGATTGGGTTTCTGTGAGAATTAAATGGAACAACGTTGTTATGGGTAATTAATTGTTTATTATTTTTCTTTTTATATACCGGAACCTGGTTACCTAGCTGTCTGACTGTCTGAATGTCTAGATAACCAGTAGTCTGGCTGGATGGTTATCTGTAGTTATCTGGCTGTCTGGCTGTCTTGTCTAGATTTGCAATAATTCTGTATTATTACCGAGCTCGTTGCACAAGAGAGATTTTGTTTGACATGATCCGCAATTACAGCAAACTAAAAATTCAATTGAATCAAATTGAATTGAATTGAGTGGTTAAGGTTCTTTGGACATATCTTCCAAATGTCTTTTTTTTTTGTTCTATTATTTTGGTTCTGGGCATCATCAATGTGTATGTACTACATTAGACTCGGCGTTGGTTGGGGGTTTCTTTATTTATGGTTTGTTCTCAACACAATGGTCAAGTATGAAAATAATGCTTTGCATACACACACACACATGCATGCATTTATATATGTGTTTGTGTGTATATAGAATACTTTCTATTGTCTTTTATTTTCTACTTTGTAATATACATTTGCTTTGATAAAAGAAAAAGAATAATTCTTTTAAAAAAAAAAGGCTACTATCATATTAACCATGAGGAAGAGGAGGGAAATAAAATACCCATCACAAAAAAGTAAAAAAAAAAAAAAAAAGAGAAAGAGAAAGAGAAAGAGCAAATTGTTCCTTTTTATTTTTGTGAAACCCAACTCAATATAAAATACAAAAACTAATATTCATATATAAAAAAAGCGTGTATATTCAATGCTATCGATTCCGTCTATCGATTTGAATATATATATATATATTGCATAGGATAATACTAATACCAATAAAAGGAGTATTTTTTTGAGCAAGGAAATTAAAGCCAAAATAAAATAAAATAAAATAAAATGAAGCGGGGAGATATAGAACTCTATTCCTTTCTATTTTGTATTTTATTTTATTTTAATCAATTATAGCATAAACATATAAAAATATAAAATATACAGTTTCCGCGAGCTGAATGACACCTTTGGCTCTGACCAATCAGCGTAAAGAAACCCATTTAACGGCGGTAAATAAACAAATAGGTACGTAAAAAAAGTAACAGAAGCGGAATTAATAAATATTAGAATTGCGGTATCTGAGTTTTATAATATAAGCCCGCCTGAGTATCAAAGATATACAAAAAATGCGCAATTTTTCTTATTCTACTTCTTTAATTGTATACAACATCATCTTCATAAAAGGCAGGTTAAAAGGGGGTTTCATTTACTTCTTTTTTTTTTTAAAAAAAAAAAAAACACAAATAATAATATCAAAATTGATATTTATTCAGCTTATTATTCTAAACAAAATAAAAACTTCGGCACTATCCGAAACCAAAAACTGCACTTTATTTTAAATTTCTTGCTTGAGGTGCCAATATGCTATGTCAATTAGAATTGAAAGTCCAAAGTGTTTGATTAAACTAACCAATGGAGTTCTCATTGTCCAACAAGAGATACCACATAGTTAGTCAATCAAGTTTGAAGATTAGAGTGAGACTTATTTGTATGTATGTTTTTTCGCTTATATATAGAGAAAGAAATTATTATTATTATTAAAGATTACTCTGGCGCCAAGTAATTTATAGGACACTTTTCCCTGCTTTTGTGTGTGTGACTAGATTGGTTGACCATAGATAAAGAAGTATAATTGAGATGATAATAGTAAGTAATCTAAAATAAAATAAAAAATCGCGCATTTTTGTTTTGTATATATATTTTTAATACCCAGATATTGTTTTTTTTTTTTTTTTGCAAAGCTAAATATTCAAAAATCACTATACTCAATAGCCAATACGCAATGCTTTATTTCCCGCCATTTGTTGTTTTGTTTATCTTTGACGCGTTTTTATTGGCTACAATTAAAAGACGCCTTTGATGCGCGGGCACTATGCGTATGTATGAATGTGTGTGATATTTATGTATATGTATATCTATATTTATAATAATAAGTTTGGGGGACAAAGAAAGAAGAAAATGAGTGCACCCTGTCTGTGCTCCCTCGGCAGGAACTCCTTTTGTTACAGTTGTTCCCGATACCAAGATACTAAAATGATATATAAAAATAATTAATGTCTGTTTCTCGAAAAACTTTCTTTCGTGGCGATCAGCGCTTGAATTATATATAGTATAGTATATAGTATTAATTTATTTTTTTTTGGTTGTTGTTGTACTTTGTAATCCAATTCTGCCTTGAAAAGGTAATCAGGCACACTTATAATTTCCAAGCCAAATAATAAAACAGTCTGTGCACACATGTGTAGGACTGACTATTTGGTGTTCTCCGTCGGATACATAGTAGATATGTAGTGTAAATAGATGTTACTCTTGAGGATGAGATTATACATATACCAGCAAGTAAAGTAAATACTTTTTTTTTTACACACAATTATATATTTTTACATAAATGTGTGTATATGCGCTAGAATTATAGGTATATTTATTTACGATGATTTTTTCTTTTTAACAATAATGATAATTCTTATATACATCTTTTACACATACAGAAAAGTAAGATCCACCTGGATAACACTAATAATGATTTATTTTATTTTATTTAATAATAAAAAAAAGGACAATTACATGAATAAATGAATTAAAACAATAAATAAATATTATTTCGTGTGCTCTTAATTTATTTTACATTAAATGAACTTGATCATTGTCACATATAACAAGAAGTGTCTAGACATAAAACGAAAAGTCAAACAGTACTACGTTTGTTCATCCTTTCACCACTGTAACCCTTTGTGATCCCTACCCCTTTTATACATATATATCTTTTTGTGTGTATTTTGGGTTTAATCATAGAGTATCAAGGAATATCCTCAACAGGCAATTGGTCTTCTAGGGTGTTTTAAAACAAGAAATAAAGAAACAAATAATAATTTAGAATTATCTAGCCCTTTTTCTTATCGTCATCTTACCCACATTTCTTCTATTCTTAGCCATTGTACAATGAGCCATGTGGTTGAAAGTAAGAAATAAAAGCTTATAATTTTGTACTTGGGGGAACAAAAATTATGTTGTAAATTTATTTTTTTTAAACTTCTTTATAATTATTATTTTAACCTCTTGTGTTGTGCTTGGCATAAATATATTCCCGGATTAGCGGACCACTAAAGATAATATATAGAAATCAAGTATGTTTCTTGAAGGGCCGGGTGTTATGTCCCCTGTCCAAAAGACAAGATATACAAATCAAGAAAACAAAAACGCCAAAAATAATAATAATTTTTTCTTTTTTTAAAAAAAAGGAATAATTTATACACATTTTCTTATTTCGATTATTATTAATAGTATTATTGTTATTATTACTGTTGTTATTGTCATCATTAAGTATCATTATATAAATATAAATATAAAGTTTCCTTTCTCTCTCTCTCTCTCTCTCTTTTGGGGGGGAGTGGGTAAGATGGAGGAGAGGGAAATGGAAAGGGCGGGTGGGGGAGTAAAAGTAAAGGTGTGGTTACATAAACATCAAAGAAACCGCAATAATTGTGGCACCCAGAGAGCCAATCTTCAGAGAAGAAGAAATGGAAGAAGTGGAGGCTCCAGAAGTAGTAGTAGTAGAAGTGGAAACGTAACTAGGTTGGGCAAATTGACCTCCAGTAAAAGTAACAGCCATGTTGGGTCTCTTCTCGTTTTCTTCCCACGTGCAGCTGGCAGAATCGATGTAGCTAATGGTCTCAGCCTTGGCAACGTTGCGGATCCAATTGTGCTTGTAATCAGCGGTGGGGGCAGAGGGGTTGACAGCATGGATGATGTCCTCCAAAAGAGCATCGGCCATAACAACTGGGGCCTCGAACCAATCAAACCCACCGGTCTGGGTCAGAATGCCATCTTCACGGAATACGGCCTGGTTGGTCAAGAACTTGTATTTGGAAACATCACTTTGAGGGATCTGGTAGTTCTCCAGAATGTCGGTCAGATTGGTGGCGATATAGGTCTCATCGATAATGACATCAACATTAGCAATAGCCTTTAAGAAGTCAGCAGAGTTGCTAAATGTAGTAGTCTCAGGAGCCAAAGCCTGTCCACCTATAAAAAAATAAAACATATATACATTAATATTATATTATATTATTGTTATTGTTAAATAAGATATGTCTTTCTTTTTTAGGTCTTGTATTGAACTAGGACATTAATCCACCAAATCTACTATGCCAATAATCAATTAATCTTACCAGCATCGGCAACAACGCCAATCTTGTAAGCAGGAACGTTGATAGCCCAGCTAGCAGTGTTGTTGTTGTACTGATCTGGTGCATTGTAGGTAGTCCATGCAACGACAGGCTTAGGGTTGTAGCTGGCAGCAGCTTTCTTGAGGTTTGCATAGTTTGTGTTGATGCTATTGGTAATTTCATTTGCGGTAGCCTCGGTATTGTAGAAAGCAGCATAGTAAGACAACCATGTAGAGCGCTATTTTAACCCGAAATGATAATAACAATGGATATGTAAAAAGAAATTTGTTATTGTTATTGTTATTAGTTAACTTGGTTCATTTGTGTATTCGCTTGTATGAGGATACTTTTTTTTTGTACATCCTTTTAATTATAACCATAACTCTAAAAAAAAAACACACACACAGAAAAAATTCCCACAACTTACGCCCAAAACATTATCTTCGTAGCTGGAGTCAGTAGTCACAGAGGTATTGGCAATTTCAGAGCTTGAAGGATCAGCACCAAACTGAACCTGTACAGTTTCAAGCTGTGCGGCCTGAAGAGTCATGTTTGTGACCGAAACTTCGGAGATTTTACCAGCAGAAAGATAATTCTGGAAACAGCTTGAAGCAACAAAAGATCCAAGTTCGACATAGGCGATGGTGTCAACTTCACCAAGCATCTAATTTTGATTTAATATAAGGTGATCTTCATAATTAATAAATATGGTATTACTGCTATATTACCTCGATATAAGGAACTACAGTGGTTTGCAAAGCTGCAACTTTGGTAACTGGAACCTGATAGACTTCAGTTCCGGCGGGAAGATCGCTAGGGGTAGGGGTTCCACACTGGACCAAAGCATAGGTCGAGGCACTACGGGTATCGGTCACCAACTTGTAGTTCTTGAAGTACTCGATAGTGAACAAGCTAGCAGTGTCATCGGCTACAAATGCGAGTACAAATATGTTCAATTCAAGCTAATTCGGTTCAATCTAATTCAACTCAATTCAATCTAACCCAAGCGCATATATTTTTATACTTTACTGTTTGATACGACAATAAGAAGCACACAATTCAGGTACACACCCCCATACACACACAGAGAGAAAGAGAGCAGATTATTGTTTACTCACAGGTTGACACCTTATCGGGAAAGTAGTCGACATTGGCATCGTAGGTCTCAACGCATTGACCACCGATCAAGTTGGAAGTCTGTTGGGCAGAGACATAGGAGAGAACGGTGGCCACCAATGAGCCGAGCAACAAACAACGCTGGATACCCATTCTTCTTGTTTTTTTTTTAGTAAGTGAAATTTACTTGGGAAAAAAAGAAAAGAAAAGAAAAGAAAAGAAAGAAGAAAGAAGAAATATCTAGGGTGCCTTAATCATAACAAACCAAACCAAAACAAACCAAAATAAAGCTAAAGGTTTGTGCTTAGATTAAAAAAAAAAGAAGATGGAAAAGAGAGTGGCTTAACTTGTTGTACAAAGACAAGAAGAAAGTCAAAGATAATGTTGTACTGTACTACAATAATGCGTAGACTAAAGAGAGAGAGAAAAAAAGCTTAGATTGCCTTGAAGAAGTATATATCTATACAAAAGAGTCTCCTTTAATTTTATTTTTCAAAAATTACTTGCAAGTTTTCTTAATTGAATTAATGAAATATATATATATATATATATTTGAGGAAATTCTCAAGATTGTTAAATGAAAATATATAGATTATGTAGATGTTGCAATTGAAGTAAGAGATTGGTTTGGCAAGATCCTCCACAGTGTAACGTGCGGCATATACAATCCCAAAAGTTTGTACAACTTTAGATGGATACGATCTATAATCAACCGCCAACTGACCTTTAGGTCTCACGAATAGATGGGTGACTGAAGAAAAGAAAAACCAACCAAAACAGCACATCATTGGATCTTTATTTTTCTTGCTTTATTATTATTAGTATTATTATGAGAATAAAATAAAAATATAAAGAAGGGGGGGTTGAGAAATGGTGAACATTTATAATTATAATTTTTTTTATTTTTTATTTTTATTTTTTTTTAATTATTCGACACTTTTCAACATTGCACGACGTAAATCCAAAAGAGTGTCCAAAATATCTAGGAAAAAGAAATGAAAATGAGAAAGAGAGTTTCAAAAAAATAAAATAAAAAAAAAATTATTTCTCAGATAATTTAACCCAAAAAAAAAATAGATGAAAAAATCTCACCATCTAAAGATCTGTTTTCAAAATTGGGTAAAGCTGATCGAGCCTTAAAGTAAAATTTTCTTGAAAGTAAACGGTTTCTATTGTTTTTATATATATAGAAAAAATTAATACAAATTTTTTTTTAATACAATTTATACAGCAGCAAGACTTACACACGATAATCCTTGTCTTGTATGTTTGAAAAGTCCAGGTTTGATTCATGATTACATTTTTGACTCTTTAATCTAATAGATATATCATATAAGGATTTTAGTTTGTATTATATAAATATATACATGAATTTGTGTGTGATTCTATTGTCTTACCTCTCCAACAACATTATTTGTGCTTTAAACACTTCAGGAGAATTGCCAACTAAGGTTTGTTTCTCAAGAACACCTCCATGGACTGAATCTCTAATAGCACTCCTAATTATGTATGTATATAAAGTTCAAACACCCAAGTTAATCAATAGATTGGTAAAGGGTAATACCAATGATAATGATAACAAGTGTCTGTTTCTGATAAATGAACAAACAAACAAATTAAAAATTACCATCTGTAACTGCATTGAGTTGGTGATCGTTTGCCATTGAAAACAGCTACAGAAATACTGTCAAAGGAGATAACATCATCATTAACCAGCTTTTCTCTTTGGACTGCTTTGATCAGTAGCTGTGTCTCGGTATCAGTCCATTTCTGCCTCTCTATATATAAAGAAATAGCCAATTAGCAAAGCCATTGATCCCAAGTTAATAAAAAATATTCAACAAGATTTGCGTATTTTATATTTACCAGATCCTGATTGCTGCCTAAGGTCTCGTACTCTTTGCGAGCACATTTGGGAAGTTCGGCCCAGTTCTTCTTCGATCTCCTTGAAACTTAGGCCATGATTTTCAACTAGACTATTTATTTCAACTCCCAAATTAGTATACAAAAGATATTGTGTTCCATTGATTCATCCAAGTACCACCAGATATAAACTTACTCGAGCAATCTTTCGTCTTCTTCTTTTGACCAAAGTCCTTTGTAGCTTTTTTTGGAGTATATACGAAGCACTAATTTCTTGATGTGATGGAGTGTACGATCAGGACACTTCTTGGCTAATAAATAAATAAATAATAAGCACAGAATACTTTGCTTAACATTCGTAATACACTATACATTTATTTCTTACCAATCTTCTTCCATAAATCAATATTATTATTACCGTGATCACTTGCTAGCAATTCTCTAAAATCTGCCATAGACATCGTTTCTCTCTAACAAAATAGGAAGAAGAAGAAAAATAAGATTAACACTCCCTCTTTCTCCCAAAAAAGCAAAACAAACTTACTCTGCATAACTTTTTTACTCGTTTTTCTACAGCCAAGAGTTCTTGTTTGTCCCAGGATCCAGTCTTTACATTCCACAGTCCATCATTGACCATTTTGTTGACAGTCTGAAGACTCATCATGTTCTTGTGCCAGGGTTTGTCGCTCTCGTCATCAGACGAATCTGAATCCGTGTCAGACTCAGAATCAGAGTAGAAAAAGTCATCGTATACTTGATGTTTGACGACACTCAAGGCTCTATCACCAAATGCTGTCTTTGCATCGACCGGGCCTGTGTATTCACGGTGGACCTGTCGCTCAATACGATTGACCTTTAATTTGTATTCTGGTGCAGATTTTCTTTTAGGTGCATTTGTAGATGTGTTTTTCTTAAGTGAAGCCTTTTTTTTATTGTTATTGTTATTGTTATTGTCGCTGTCACTGTCACTGTCACTGTCACTGTCACTTTCGCTGTAGATCTGATTAGGATTTCTGCTTGATGGCTTTACTGTTTTTGGTGTGTTTGTGGGGACAGGATTCTTTTCACTGTCACCGTCACTGTCACTTTCGCTTTCGCTGTAGATCTGATTAGGGTTTCTGCTTGATGGCTTTACTGGATTAGTCGTATTTTTAGGTGCGATATTCTCATTGATGTCATTGTCATTGTCACTATCACTATCACTTTCACTGTAGATCTGATTAGGGTTTTTGTTTTTGTTTGACGTTTTTACTGGACTGGGTTTCTTTGTAAGACTATCATCCTCGTCACTGTCGCTATCAATATATGCCGAGGTTTTGTACTTATTACTGATGGATGACTTTTCTTTAGATTTTGCTGCTGTAGGTTTAGCAATAGGTTTAGCAATAGGTTTAGCAATAGGTTTAGCAATAGGTTTGTCCTCGGGCTTTTGGACAGATTTGACGTTTGGTGTGTCTACGGGTATGTCTGTGTGTTTTGTGTCGTTCTTGTCGTTCTTATCCTTATTCTTTCTTTTCTCCTTTTTATCTTTTTTAGATTTTTTGTCTTTTTTGTCTTTTTTAATTTTCTTTTTTGTTGAATGATTGTCATGATTAGATGCATAGTCGGATTCCAAAGCACGCTTCTTTGCTATTTTATTCTCATTGTCATTTGTAGAATCCTGAATTAATGTAGTAGTCAGAGCACCATTACTTTTATTATTGTTATTTTGTTTGACGGTTTACCATGTTAGATTGGTTGTGTCTTGATTCTACAATGGAATCTAATTCTAATTGTAAAAATGTTGTTCTTGGAGACTATTAAATATATATATATATATATATTATAATACAATACAATATGATATGATAGGGATAGTAATAGCAATATAAATAAACAAGATAAAGTTGAAATTATTATTATTTGCTTATGTAAATCTTAAAATTATTTGGTTAATTGATTGATAAACAAGGTGTATAAACGTGCCTTGAAGTTGTTAAGGTTGTTGTTTGTCTTGTTATGCTTTGATTAATGCAATGCAAATTCAAGAAGCTATATTTTTATTATTTTTGTGACAGTCAAAAATAAATAATTTAAATTAAATTTAATTTAATATTTTTAAAAAAAAAAAAAAAAAAAAAAAAAATGAAAATGTTATCATCTTGTTTCAATTGTTTCAATTGTTTCAATATTTATGAATATTAGTACAATAAACATTTTTTTTTAAAAAAAGAAAAGAGAAACTTTTATCTATCTGTCTATCTATAATAATAATAATAACAACAATATTCTTTATTCCTTTTCCTTTGTTCTTTTGAACATATAAGCCGGTGATTAACCGCTTTTAGTAAAAGTTTGCCACGTACACCGGCACTTGAACAAGTGTAGAAAGACAACAAATGCAGAATTGGGTTGACTAGTAAAGGTATTTGTAGTGCATGGTGGAGGTACAAACAGGGTAAAAAAAGAATTATATTTTTTTTTTCTTTGGTTGCCTGGGTAACTGAAATAATGTCAAAAAAAAAAAAAAAAACTAAACTAAAAAGAAAATGAAAAAAGCTCACGCCACTTTTTTTTTAAAAAAAAAAAAAAACTTATTTTAAAATCCTAAATAAATAAATAAAAAAAAAAGAGAAATCTTGGGGGGAGAAAGAGTTTGTTGTTGTTGCTTTTTTAGTTTTTGTATCTAAATATATAAAATACGTTGATAATAATAATTTGCGCAAATCATTTCCTGTATGGATATACTGAATATATATAAGATATAAGATATAACCAAAAAAGCCACTTTGCTTACTTTTATTTTATTTTATTTTAACTATCTAATAAATTATCTTGATGTTATTGTTCTTATTATGATAACCACATGTTATTGGTGAGTTTTAAAAAGAAAGAAATAAAGTCAAAGTGTAAGTCAAAATAAATAACAATTATTGATATTTGAATCGAAATTCAATCGAGAAAAAATATATACTTTTGTCTGATTTGTATGTAATGTCTATAGTGCGTGTTCTTAGTAAATCGGTTTATTTTATTTATATACAAATCTTATTAAAAACATATAATAATAATAATAATATAAATATTACTATTATTTTTAAAACACAAAAAAAAGAAAAGAAAAGATGGTCCTCATTTTTTTTTTGTATTCTATTTTCTTGCGGAGATTTGTCTGTGTAGAATCCACCTGGACGGAAAAGGAAATTATCAATGAACCGGATAACTCCGGAAAACACAAGTCCTCTAGCTGTGTGGGTGATGTGTAAGTAATGAAAGAATAAATAAATAAATACATCGATGGGAAATTTTATTTTATACTTTATATAAGTAAGAAACGTGTCATTCAATTCCTTAATTTATTAAACACACTACGTATACTACACACTATTACTATTACTATTGTTATTCCTATTGCTAATATACAATAAAAATACAATAAAATCTTTTTTAAATATATATTAGATCCGTTGTGCCAGACCCGTATTTTGTAACACTTGAAGGGCAAATATCGGCCCACATTTGGGGAACCAGTTTTAGTGTTGCTTTTATTATATTTATTTATTTTTCTTTATAAACCTTTCTTTTATTTCATCATCTTTTTGTTTTTACTTCTTTTATTATTTATTATCAATCATCTTTCATAATATATATATATATATAGAATATATAGAATATATATTATATATATATATATATATATTATACACACACATCAAGACATCAACATTTCAACATAATACATATAAATCATGCTTTCTGTATCAAATCTCTTGAATTGCGAAGCTCGACAACAGCAACAGCAACAGCAAATCCAAAATCAACATCAACATCAACAGCCACGCAGGCGTCCAGCTGTACTCGACATCTCCAACCTTCTCTGTTCCTACGATTCACCCAAGAGTCCTTCGCTTTCTCCTTCACTCACTCCCTCACCTGCCAGTGTCACATCCTCATACACCAGCTATCCATTCCCCTTGAACAATGGCCGTAATACCCCTCCCCCCACCTCTGTCTGGAACTCTCATAAACCAATCCAAGAACCTGTCATTTGGAACCACCACCACCACCCCCACCACCACTCCCACCAAAAGATGCTCCTTGACAATTCCAGAGCTTCGACCCCAATGTCAGAAGAAGATGAAGACGACGACGACGATGATACCGATGAACTTGATGAACACGGTAACCTTCCCTTGAAGGCCAAGCGCAGAAGAGCCAATTCCAAGCAGCTCGAGGTCCTGAATAGAGTATTCGAACGCACCTTCTTCCCCTCCACTCAGATGAGAGTCGAATTGGGCAGACAGCTTGGCATGAGTCCCAGAACTGTCCAGATCTGGTTCCAGAACAGACGCCAGGCCATCCGCACACGCGAAAGACAACGCTTGTTACGAATCCACAAAACTTCTTCCTCTGATTGATTGATTGATTGATTGATTGATTTAAAGCTTTTCTTTCTTTCTTCCTTTTTATATGCTAAAGAAGAGGAAAAAGAATATTACTGTTATTTTTGTATTCAAACATCATCATCTGCAGAAAAAGAATATTAATTAATTATATAAGTTATATGGCCTGGCTGCCTATATCTTTATTTTAATTTCTTTTTCATAATTCAATTGTATACTTTCAATCCCCCTTTATTATTATTACTATTATTACTATGTTTTTTATTTTTTATTTTTTTTTATATATCTTTTCTTTGATTTTTCTTATTTTTATTTTTTTTAAGAAAACAGAAAAAGGAAACTCAAAGATTTAGGCTCTTTTTTTTTATTATTTTTTATTATTGTTATCACCCTTTCTATCTAAACTACACCACTTAAACAATTTGATTTTTATTTTATTTTATTTTTTACGGCATGAATTCTCTCTCTCTCTTACAACACACAATCAATTTCTTCCTCAATCTTTCCCCCACCTTTTGTAACTCTTTTTTTTCTTTTTTTTCTTCTTTTTTTTTCTTATATATTTATATATATTTATATAATAATAATAATATATAATATGTTCAATATTTTCATGTTTCAAAAAAAAATTGATGTGATTATCATTTAATCTTGGCTATATTTTGTATATATATATATATATATATATATATATTTATAATGATAATATTAATAATAAATCATAATTCTCTATTATTAGAAATATATATATAAATATAAATACATAAATGTTGGTCTGTCAATGTAAAAATAATCATATTTCAATCGATTGTTTTTTATTTTTAAATATACATATGTATATGTATAAAGTGGTCGCAAAAACACAAATAATCTGAGATGTACATAATACAGTAGGCGATAAAATATTTAATCTACGAAACGTGAATATACTCGCAATAAAGTCTGGGTTTCATTACCATTCTCAAGACACGACCTTTTTATTTGAAATAAATAAATAAATGAATATATATATATATATATATATAGTATCAATCATCAAAAGAGAACAAGAGAGAAAATACTATCAAGTCTTATATTTTTTATACCTTTTACTTTCCTAGAAAGAAAGAGAGAATTTGAATTGAATAAATTTGAGTCATGTAGTACTTTAGAGAATAAAATAAAAAAAGGTCGTGTTTTGATAAACGAGTATAAACCCAGATTTAATCGTGAAAGTATTGATATGCCGATTAATATAAAGTTAACACTCCGTTTAATATTTTGTTGTTGTTGTAAAACCCAGATGATTTGCGTTTTATAAAATAAATAAATTATAAATACATCCAATAATTGGGTAATAATATTTATATCTATCAATTTCTTTCTTTCGTTCTGTTTTTTTTTTATTTTGTTTAATTAGTCCGACCGGGATGTTCCAAACATCTTACCGCGCCCACCAACATACAGCTAAAAATCATTCTAAGCTCACAATAAAATATATGAAAATAAAATAAAATAAAAAAAAAAGAAACTCAAGTAATAATGCTTATTATAATAATGTCTGTGCGTCCAAGTATCTGTGTGCATATCTATATAAAGATATACATATTGTCTTATCGGTAGATCGATAGAGAGAATATTCATTTATGTATTGGTTTGGCTTGTGGCATTATAAGCTCACCTTGATGAACTGAAAGAACGATTGGCTTGATCGAGAATAAGTAGTAAAGTGACACAGCCAAGTAAGAGGCTGCCAGCGCGGAAGAAAGAACAAAAATGATTCACTCATGTGGGGGAAAATAGTTTAAAAGAAATGAATGGATATCAGATATGTAAATATGTACATAGGAAAGATGAGATGGAAAGAATCGAGAACAAGTAAACGAGGTTTGCTAATTGACACCAAGATTGGGAATGAAAATTACCACATGGATCAGAACACCAAAGAGGGGTTTTATTCATCCTTTAGGAACTCGGGCGATCCCTTTTATGTAATTTATATATTGTGTATATTGTGTATACAGATTATAAATTACAGAAACATTACAAATTACATATCGCAGTGTATAATCATAAAAATTATAAAAATTATAGGGGGTTCAATGTACTTTGGCTCTGTTTGACTATTTGCGATTATTGTAGACGCTGATTTTTTGTTTTGTTTTTAAAATTGAATTGAATTGAATTGAATTGATTTTTTTTTAAAAAAAAAAAAAGAAAAAAAAAGGAAATTTTTGTAAGTTTTTTTTTTACACAATATGTATATGTATATGTATATGTATGTATATGTATTGTGAGTGAGTGATGGAGTGATGGAGTGCGAGTTTACGTGTGAGTAAGGTGGCGTGTGTTTGTGTTTAGATGGCTGTAATAAGTGAGTGTAATTTAGTGTAGAAAGTGTGGGTGAAATGGGTGCAAGTGAGAATTATATGTGTGATTATTAGCGTCGTTTTGGCGTTGCAGATTTTGGTTTGTGATAAACATGGCACTATAAATTCACAGCCATTAGAATTCACATAAATCGATGTATTTGTTGAACAACATACCTTGTGCGCATGTCTGTACCATAGTACACTGTTTTTTCTCTTTACATTGCTCACAGATACCCATTGGTGACATTGGTGGCATAAACCTTCTACCAGATCTTGATCTACCCACCGTGTCTCCAATGGCTGCATGAATTCTTTACCAGACACAGATGATATACCGTGAAAAAATTGTTTGTGATACCTAAAGAAACAAACAAACAAACACAAACAAATATATAAGCATGAATGCAAAACAAATACTACTACTACTACTACTACTACTACTACTACTACTAACCAGAATGCACTATTCTTGAGCTGAAGCCACCTTCCTGGCTTGCATGTGTCACACAAACCCTCCTTGGCCTGTCCGTTGTATCGTACCCATTGGGGAGTGTACAGATCACCAACATACCGCAACTTTTGTCTACGTGGTCTTGCCTCAGGATCTACCCGGGCAGCCTCGATGTCTCGTAGTGACATGTCGGGGAAATCTGCATCACCAGGCTCAACCACCCCAAGCATCTCATCATCATCCAGATCGTTCCGAGTCTTTCTTCGCTTCGGCTTTCCAGCAGCAGCAGCAGCAGCCGCAGCAACGACAGCTGCATTGTGTGCCTGTATCATTGCGGCATCGGCTGAGCTGGGAATCGGTAATTTACCATGGTGGTAATAGTATGGATGAGGATGGTGGGGATGCATAGGCGGTGGAGGTGGAGGTGGTTGTGGTTGTGATTGTTGCGGTTGTTGTGATGATGGTGTTGGTGTTTGTGGTGTCTGTGACGATTGTGCATTTGCACCTCCTCCACCAGCACCTCCGCCATTACTACTACTGCTACTACTGCTACTATTGTTGTTATTATTATTACTATTACTATTATTGTTGTTGTTGTTGTTGTTGTTGTTGTTGTTACTACTATTATTGGGGTAAGGATACGATGGATAAAAGTGGTGTTGTGCTTGAGGATCATGGTCTCGTTTCTGGTTCAGATCAGGCGGCGGAGGAGGAGGTCCACGAGCGAGAGGATGTACCATTGGTACACCAGGATGATGATGATGTATTGGACCAGAAGGAGGATAGTGTGGGTACATGGCTTGTTGTTGTTGTTGTTGTTGTTGTTGTTGTTGTACTTGAGCTGGTTGTACTGGCTGTAAAGAAGGATGGTGTTGTTGCTGTTGTTGTTGTTGTTGATGATGAGGTGAGTTTCCAATGTTGTCTAGTGAATAATGTACTGAATTGGGTGGAATTGATGCTGTTGGATGCTGTGCGTAATCCGACTGACTGGTGCCATATTCGCCGAGGTGGTGATGTTCTTGAATTCGGCCATTTTGATACCAGGTTAGTTTTGCAGATGGTGAGCCCTGAATGCTGTGTGGATGACCGGAAGTATAATAATCTCTAGCAGTAGTACCTGTACTATTAGCCGTAGTATTGGCAGCATTAGTGGCAGTAGGGTGATGAAGATGAAGATGATTTTGGTTGTGGTGATAGTTGTTGGTGTTACTATGATTTTGATGGCTAAACCCAAGGTGGTGTTGGGATTGGTTGAGGTGCTGAATGTGGATTTGGTTGTGGTTGCGGTTGTGGTTGTGGATTTGGTTGTGGATTTGGTTGTGGTTGTGGCTGTGTTGATTATGCTGACTATGTTGGTCAAGGTGATTTTGGTGGGGGTGGCCTAAAGAAGTTGGATGTTCATCTTGGGGGGACATGTCCTGCAATAGGGTAGCACGATCTACAAAGGCGGGCGGCATCGTATTCCAGGACATGGTTGCATCGTAGGAGTAGCGGCGTGTGGATTCTGTCGGGCCATCATTGGAGAGAGCCGTCTGAGTGTGAGAGGCAATAGACATGTCATCCTGCCATTGACCGCCATGAGCTAAAATAAATGAATTATAATATAAATAAAATATATATAAAAAAAAAGAAGAATATTTTTTTTTAAAGAAAATAAATAAATAAATAAATAAATAAATAAATAAATAAATAAATAAATTTTTAAAAAAAAAATTGACTATTATTATGCGCATAAAAACATACAAAATAATAATAATAAAAATAAAAATAAAAAATAAAATAAAATAAAATAAAGTAAAATCATTTATATTTATAAATTCTATACCCATATATATATATATATATATATATATATATCTTTCTTACCTTTAAGATCAGGAGAAGACTTTACAGATGTAGTCTGAAGTCTATTGAAATTGGCTAATAACATGGCTGCTTCGATTGAATTTCGGTGTTGAGATAGGTGCATACTAAGCTGGGCTTCTGCCTCATCTCCAAGACCCAATAGACCAAGAATTGCCGGACTACTCTTGCGTTTGTCTTTCAAGGCTCTCATGATAGCCGGGTTATGTGCAGATGGTGGCTGTGAGGGTTGTGGGGATTGTGGTAATGGTGGTGAGAGGAAGTTATTGTTACTGTTATTTTCGTCGTAAGATGACCCAGATGGCTCTTGTATAACCTGTTGTTCTGGTTGTGGTTGTTGGTTTGAGATGCTCATGGGTGTCAGTAGAGGAGAAGAAGAAGAAGAGTCTTGTTTGCTTGTAGGGTGATCATAGTGACCAATTGGTTCTGCATAATGTGTCACTTTGGCATCTTCTGAATTGTGCATGTAACCTTGGACGTCCATTGCAAGAATAAAATAAATAAATAAAATAAAATAAATAAATAAACGTTACTATGTATATATACAGTATATATATAAATACATATATAAATATATAAAATATATATTTAATGTGTATAAATTTTTTTGCTTTTTTTTTTTGCTTTTATATATATAAAAATATATGCATATATATTATATTAAGAAATAAGGTGAGTAAAATAAACAACCAGCAAAAGAGAGAAAGAGAGAAAAGAAAAAAAAATATAATTAAAATATTAAAATATTATATAAAATATTAAATAATAATAAAAGAGAGAGAGAAAAGAAAAAATAAAGCCACAGCAAAAAAAAATTATAAAAATTAATTGGAATTCTAGTGAGTATAAAGATAATTACTATAAATATATATTGATGCATTAATTCATTCGTCCACAGACAAATCATATACAAAATTTGTTTTTTTTTTATATATCTTATCTTTGGTACCTTGAATTCTGCCTTTACTTTATAAAGTTTTTTTTTCTTGCTTATTTCAAGAAGTATATTCCTACTCTTCTTCTTCTTCTTGTTATTGAAGGACAAGCCCAAGCTATTCCAAAAAAAAAATAAAAAATATGAATTACGGTTTCAAAATCCAAGGCATCTTTTCTTATGTCTTAATGCATATATCGATGCATGAATAAAACTATATTTATACATGTGTGTGTGTGCATAAAATACATAAAATATAATATCTCTCATTCAATTGATTATCAATAGGTACAAAGGTACCTTAGATAGTAATACTATCAATAATAATGATCGAAATATAAAGCATGTTTTCTTTATACCCATAACATAAATAATTAGATATTTGAATCAACCAAAGACACATTACTGCCAAACCCATTTTTTTTTTTAAAAAAAAAGGAATTTTTTTTGTGACTGCCTGAAAGCCAATATGGGTCTTCCATTCACAGCAAATCTAATACATAGTAGATAAGCATAATTCTAGTCCTAGCCAATACAACAACCAAAATTTCTCATTCTCTTTCTCTTTCTCTTATGCCATTCAGTCATTCTTTGGTTCTTTCACCCTTTGATCTATTTTCTTATAAAAAGCATTCAATAATTCAATAATTCAATAATACAGTTTTTTTTTAATACTAATGTCTTTTGGATATCAACCTTCCCCGTTTCGACCCCGCAAAGTGTCAGTTACACCGTTCAATGTAAAGCGTAAACAGGTCAACCCAGATGTTCTGGTGCCAAGCAGGTAAAATTATAAAGCCTGACCTCTATCTATTTAGCAATAGTTTGCATTTTTATTTTACAGTAATAATAATCGTATTAATCAAAAAAGTTCACTTGCATTGTTTCCAAAGGAAAAGTCAACCCCAGATTCAACTGCTCTTCAAGCACACATAGATGATCTTCAAGTAATTCTCCTTTTCATTTTAATATAAAATAAACATTAAAGAATTTGTCAGACTTTATATTTATTGATATATTAATCATAGGCACAATTGAAAAAAGTAACTCAGGACCAACAGAGCTGGAGACATAAATGTCTATTACTAACAAATGAACGTGAAGAATTTGAACTTGCTTGTAAAGGTAAATCAAATAAAAAAATATATTTATATATATATTTGCATAATGGCTAATGTCAGTAAATGTCATTAATAGAAAAGGCCGCCAGAGAAAAGGATATAATGCTACTAGAAGTCAAGTTACTCAAGGAAGTTCACCTCGAAAAGATCCAGTCTTTGTCTTGTGCTATGGCACAATGGCAGAACAGAGTGGCTTCTTTGCGTGCCCAATTAAAACAGCATTCCATTGAAGAAGGCAAGCTTGAAAGAAATTAAAAATAATAATATTGTATTGTATTGTTACACTAAATATCTTTCAATCTATAGAACCTTGTGATAATGACAGTTCGTGGCTCCTGTCAAGTTCATTAAAAGAAGATGCTGAATACATAAAAGTAATTATTATTATTATTATTATTATTGATTTAAATAACTTTTTCTTCTATATATAAATAAATAGGATGCGCATCGAAAGGCACTTCAGCCAGAATCCACTAGAACAACAAACCAATTGTGGAATAGTATTCATGCAAGTGAAAATTCAATTAAAAAAAGAAAATAATATTAAAATTAAATAATTAATTATCTTCTTTTCTTTTTTCTATAGACAAGTACGGTTGCAATAAAGCAAGACGTAGAAAACTTTCAGTCCTGGCGATCCATGGCAGCAGTGCCTACAAATGAATCAAGAGAAGACTCAGACCGTGCCAATCCTGTTAGCAATTCACTGCGAAAGGCATTCTTTGGTAGAAATAAATCTTCCAAACGTACCAAATAAATAAACATAATTTTTTTTTCCCTTTTGATATAATATGATAAAATGTGGGCTTATTCTATTATCAAGAAAAGAAAAAGAGGGTCTCCATTTGGCCTTGGCCTTGGCCTTGGCCTTGTCTTTAATCTTTACTTGGCTGGATTGGATTGGAGCTGACATTCTGGTGATAATACCAAAAAAAGAAAAGGAATTGAGTCAGGGTGTGACGCAAGCAAGGTATTCAATCTCCAAAGTGTAGGACCAAAGAAAATAAAAAATAAAAAAGAAAAAATCCATGTATGTATATATACATACATACACCCAAAATCTAATAAGAATATAAAAAAATATATATAAATAAAAAATAGTGATCATAATAGTATTGATACTAAAAATAGTAAGTGGTGATAATAATAGTAAAGAAAAAAAAAGAAAAAAAAAAAGAGGGTGGGAAGGACATGGGTGGTGACGCAGCAAATAATATGAGTGACGCAAGCCAGAAAATATTTTGATTTGCGCTTTGGGGTGCGCCTAGACAATCTCCCTTTTTAATGGTTCTTTCGCCAGATATTTTTTTTCTTGTTTGTAAAAATTTTTTTTTCAAAAAAAAAAAAAAAAAGAAAGAAAGAAAGAACTTTTTTTTTTTATTATTTTTATTTTTATTATTTTATTCTATTCTATTTTTCTTTTCATCACCGACCCCAAAAGAAAAAAAAAAAAGAAATTAAACGAAAAAAAAAAAGGTATTTTATATTTTATTTTTTATTTTTACTATTGATATTGCTTTTTATTTCATTTTTTTTGTTGCTACTTGCTGCTTGCTGCTTGTTATTGCTTTGTTACTTTGTTGCTTGTTGCTTGTTTGTCACCCTTTATCTTTATATGTCTTATCTCGTCTTTTCTTTTATAATATGCTTTTTTTTCTATACCTTTTATTCATATAAAGAAGAAGAAGAAGAAGAAGTAAAGAAGTAAAAAAGTAAAGAAGTAAAAAAAAAAAAAAAAAAAAAAAGTCAAAAGAAAAAGCTACCAAACTGTCAATATAAAAAAAAATGACACCATCATCGTCATAAAAAAATCATAAAATAAATAAATAAATAAATAAATAAATAAATAAATAAATAAAGAAGAAGATAAATAAACGGAAAGATAAATAGGTAGATAGAAAGTGGAGTGAGTAAGAAATAAAGAGAGAGAGAAAATAAATAAAGAGAAGGTGTAAAAACAAGTCACGAATAATCTACTCTTCTTCTTCTTCTTCTTTTTCTACTTCTTTATTTTATCCAACTACCTATATACACACAATACACCTCTTCTACCTCGTATTATATATCCTGTAACGTGTATTTGTATGTATTGTAATATAATATATATATATATAGAGAGAGAGAGAAAAAAAAAAAAGGTTTTTCTTATATATATATATTTCTTTAATAATCATAATCATAATAATTATTTTTTTTTTCCTCTTCAATCCCCACCCCCACCCTTAACCCCCTTCCCCTTTGTAAACCGGAGCTTCGTCGTCAAAAGAATATATTTTTTTAGTGTAATAATAATAATTGCCCTTTTTTTTTATTTTTTTATTTCTTTTTCTGTCGACTGACGCCACCAATCATTTATCTCTCTTTCTTTCTTACTTTCTTACATTTTCTTATATATAATATAATATAATATAATATAATATAATATAGTATAGTATATATATATATATTTATTTATTTATTTATTTATTTGTACATGTAGGTATAATTATCATCATCTTTTCTCTCTCTCTCTCTCTTCTTTTATTTTATTTTATTTTATTTATATTATATATTATAATTGTTGTGTGTAGGGTGTAGGGTGTAGGGTGTAATTTTCTTTTCTTTTATTTAACAAAAAAAAATCACACACACAAAAATTGACTTTTTTTTTTTTTAATATTTATTTTTCAATGTGGATAGATAACAGAAAAAGACAAGCAACCAACCAACCAACCAACCAACCGACGAAGAAGAAGAACAATATCTATCTATCTCTTTGAATTGTTATGAGCACTAAATTCGACAGAATGAATAGCCCTTCAAACGAACAAACAGGATCACCAAAAAATACGTAAGTACAATATACACACAAAAGAAGAAGAAGGGAGTGTAGATAAGAAATTCTTATTTTTTTTTTAAATAAACAAAACACAAATAGACGGTCTGGAAGTGAAGAAGAAATGGCAGTAACAAAAAAGAATGAGACAACCGCCGTCAGTATGATGGCCTTACCTTCCCCAGCAGCAGAAGTATCTATGGGTGAATTAAGAGCTGCAAAACCATCCTCAACCACAACAACCAATGGCAACAAACAACAAAAATCATCAACATCTACATCCTCTTCATTATTATTATCATCATCGCCCTCATCGTCATCCTTTAGTCCTTCATTCTATCCACCCACCCAGATGACCCGAGACCAGCTCAAATACTCTGCTGCAATCACTCGCGAACTCAAGAAACACAGAGACGCTGCCCCATTCCTACACCCCGTAGATTATGTCAAGATGAACGTGCCAGACTATCCAAAGGTTGTCAGACACCCCATGGATCTCACAACCGTCGATCGCAAATTAAGCCGAGGCCAATATGTAGACGTGGATGCCTTTGTGGCCGATGTCAGACTAGTGTTCAACAATTGCTACAAGTTCAATGGCCCTGAAGCAATGATCTCGATGCTCTGCCAAAATGTAGAATCCGCATTTGAAAAGAGTATGCGACAGATGCCACCATCCAAAGAGGTAAATAAAAAAAAATTGTATTTTATATTTTACTAATATTTTCTTTATTTACAAATAAATAAATAAATAAATAAATAAATAAATAAATAAATAAAGCCTTCACCACCTCTTACAAACTCTTCGGGATCTGCAGACGAAGCAAGAGACGACAATGAAACTAACAATCGTTCCAGAAGACCAGGTTCGCCATTAAGCCTGAGTAGCTCAAACATCCGAAGAATCTCTGAAGATCTGCGACCCAAGCGAGAGATCCACCCACCTGCCTCAAAGGACTACCCCGAACCAATGACCAAGCGACTCGCACCACGCAAGAACGATGTCCAGATGAAGTTCTGCGGCCAGACGTTGCGAGAGATGAAGAAATCAAAATACCGGGACATCAACTACCCATTCCTTGCCCCCGTGGACATCGTCGCCCTCCACATTCCTGATTACCCAACCATCGTCAAACACCCAATGGATCTCTCGACCATAGAACGCAAGCTCAACCAGGGAGAGTACGACACACCCGACGACTTTGAAGCCGACGTGCGTCTGATGTTCAAGAACTGCTATCTCTACAACCCACCCGCAATCCCTGTCCACAAGATGGGAAAAGAACTCGAAAAGGTATTCGATGAAAAGTGGAAGCAGAAGCCACTGCCACAACCACCACAGCCACAGCCACAACCATCTGAGCAAGAAGATGACTATGAATCAGATGAAGAAGGTAATAGTTATAAAAGTGGACCTTTTTTTATATATATTTATATATAAAGAAGAGACAGAGTGTGTATGTGTTTTGTACAACAACCAAAAGAAAGAAACTAAATGAATGAATATAAAATAGAGAGAGAAAGGATAGCAGAGTTGGAACGTCACATTGCCACCATTTCACAACAAATTGCATCGATGAAGTCATCCAAGAAGCGAAAGGACAAGAGTAGTGTATCGAAGCAATCAGGATCTACTGGAAAAGTTCGGCCCAAAGAAAGTCAACATCAACAACAAAGTCAACAACAGCAAACCAATAATACTCATCATCATCATACTAATAATAACAACACTAATAACAACAATCATCATCATAATAACAACACTAATAATCATCATCATCATCATAACAGTCAACAAAGTCAGCAACCACGATCAAGATCAACCAACCAAAGTACTAACAGCAGTACTAAACGGAAACGACCAATGGCACAAAGAGAGGAATTGGCAGAGTTTACATTTGAACAAAAGAAGGATTTGAGTGAACGGATCAATAGTCTGGGTGGAGAAGAGTTGAATACTGTGGTGACAATCATCCAGAGTTCGATGCCTAACCTTGATGAAGTAAGTCAATTGTCTCCTAAGGTGTTAGTTAATAATATGTATGTATTTAATTAGGGACAAGAAGAGATTGTCTTGGATATCGACGCTCTTGATCGACGGACCCTTCATCGCCTGCACGAGTTTGTGACCGGCAAGAGGCTGAATCCCAGAAAGCAGACTCACAAGAGAGGAAGAACACATTACTCTCAGGAAGACGCAGACCGCAAAATCCAAGAACTCGAAAAGACTCTCCAAAAGTTTGATGGCCCAAAGCAATTCCAAGGTAAGCCCTCCCAAAAAAAAAACAATTAGTGAATATACTATATTATATCTTTTTTTTTTATTCTTACAAAAAAAAAAGCTGCTTCAGGACACGCATCATCAAGTGAAAGTGATTCGGACAGTTCATCTGGATCAGATTCTGAGGATTCTGGCAGTAGCTCTGACTAAGAGAGATGTAAAAAAAAAGAAAAAAGAAAAGGAACATACACAATATATACATATACATATACATATATATATACACACCCACCCACCCACCTATAAACCCCACCACCAACCCACCAACCCACCAACCAATACACACACAAAAAGGGTAGAAGAAGAATAATGATATATATATATATATATAAACAAACTAAAGAAAAAAACAAGAAGCAAAAAGTATATTAGCCAATGAAAAGAAAGAAAGAAAGAAAGAAAGAAAGAAAGAGAGAGGTGGTCAAAGGATAAGAACAAATTACACGTATATACTTAATTTATAGGGCCGAGAACAAACCAATTTTTTTTTTTTTTTTTTTTTTTTTTTTTTTTTACCCTGCGCTTATTCCCTTGACTGTCCCTAGAGTTTATTTTATTTTATATTCTTTTGCATACACAAATAACCTCACTCCACTTTTTTTTTATTCTTATATATTATATTTCTTTCCTTGTATTATTAATCTATCTATTTTACTTTTTATTTATATATATTATATTCTTTGGTTGTTTGTAGACAGCTTAAAATTGGAGGGAGGGTGCATTCAATAATAATTATAATTAAAATGATTTTTTATATAATATAAATATAAATATGTTTCTATGGAAACAAAAAACAAAAAAGTGTGGTGTGGTACGCATTAATCGGAGAAAGGAAATGGCTTGTAAAAATAAAAAATGATCCAGCAACTGAACCAAGCTAAATGATGGAATTGTTACAAAAAAATAAAAAAATAAAAGGGCAAATGTTAAATACAACGGGCATAATACATTACACAGAAAAAGAAGTCAAGAGAAGGTAATATATATATATATAGAATATCTTCTTTCTTTTGTCTCCTCAATAACTCACTCCCTCATTCATCCTCTAGGTCTCCTTTATATTTCTATTTTTCAATAACCTTGAATATCTTAACAAGTCTATATTTTAATATACACCTATCGTCCTATGGCGACACTTGTATCTCTCTATATATCTATTTATCTATTAGAACCAACATAACAATATCATCATCTTTATCACTATTATCAATACTCAATACCCCTTGTTTTCCCCATTCCAATTCCCTTTCTATTTCTTGTATAAAATACATGCGCAATGTAGATACAACACACTAAATACACTAAATATAATCACTGTCTTCCTATTCCTATTGCCTTTCTCTTTCATCATTATTTCCCCTGAAAAATCACAAGTCAAATAAAATTAAATCTCTAGACAAAGACAGAAAATAAAGATCGAACGAAACTCTTGTTCTTCTCCTTTTTCTTTCTTTCTTTCTTTCTTTCTTTCATTGTTTTTTTTTTTTGTGTATGTGTTTTATTAACTTTTATATTATTATTATTATTACTTCTTTAAAATAAAATAAATTAAAATAATAGAAGAAAGAAAGAAACAACTCCATCAGCTCTTCTTTCTTTTCTTTAACATCCTCAAATGAGATCACACAATTATGGGTCATTTAAACATCGTCTTTTGCGCTACTTTCGCAAATCAACCGTCATTCACATCACTCCATCACGGCCCAGGTCAATGCCCAGTCTGGGTCGCATCGACGAAGGATTCCATCAAACTCACAAACCCCGGCCATCAGACCCAGACGCTATCCTTGGTAACATAACCCCACAACAAGCACAGCAGAAGTAAAAGTAGAACAATAAATGAATAAATACATTATGCTATATATACATGTATAAAAGAACACGACACATAATACAGTACAATACGCAGATACGCACTCGCAAATCATACATACATACATACATACATACATACATATTTATTTATTTATATATATAAAAGTGCATACCCTTACTCATACATACATTCATTAGATTATATCGACCGCCTGCCTTCTGAATTGATTCACTTGATATTCTCATTTTGTGACTCTGGAACCCTATTGATTGCCGCAACAGTTTCCAGAAATTGGCGCCAACTATCCCAAGACAATACCCTCTGGAGACACCTCTACCGCCAGCACTACCACTGGAATGCTCCGGCCCTACCTCTCTCTCTCTCTTCACCTTCCTTATCAGCCGGAGCCGGAGCCGGAGCCTCTGATTCAGATTCACCCTCACTTTCTCTTTCACCCTCTCTCTCAAACTCACTATCATCCTCATCTTCATCAGCACCCTCTGCGTCAACCTTACCTTTATCCTCAGCATCACAATCAACATCGACATCACCTTCTGGCTCTAATAACATAACTAATAATATTAATAATATTAATAATAATCACAAAAACAATAATAAAAATAGTGTCCTGTCCTCTCTATCAATAGACTACCGAATACTTTACCAACAGCGTCTGACTCTAGAAGACCGGTGGCGTAAAGGCCTCGCATCCACCCGTACTCTGACCGGCCACACAGACAGCATCTACTGTCTCCAATTCGACCGGCACAAGATCGTGACCGGCAGCCGCGACAAGACAATCAAGTTCTGGGACATGCAAGGCAGGTGTCTGCAGACCCTCGAGGGCGGCCACCAGGCCAGCGTGCTCTGTCTGCAGTACGACGACCAGATCATGGTCTCCGGCTCATCGGACCACTCGGTCGTCGTCTGGAACATGCACACACTGCAGATCACAAATCGCATGTACGGCCATGCCTCGGGCGTGCTCGATGTCAGTTTTGATGCCCAGTACATCGCCAGTTGCTCCAAAGACGCCACCATCAGGCTCTGGAAACGGGCCGACCGCAGCCTCTGTCGAACCTTGACCGGTCACAGAGGCCCTGTCAATGCAATCCAGTTCAAGGGCACCCGGCTCGTGTCCGCCTCCGGAGACTCGGTCATCAAACTCTGGGATATGGAAACCGGCCAGTGTCTCAGAGACTTTGTGGGCCATTCGAGAGGTCTGGCCTGTATCCAATTCGACGGCCGACGCATCGTCAGCGGAAGCAATGACTACAACATTAAGGTGTGGGATGTTGGTAGGTATTTTCTATCTTTCTATTCTATTATATTATATATCTATACCAATAAAAATCATAATTCATATAAACAAAACAAGAAAGTCCCATTTACCTAATGATCTATCTTTCTATCTATATATATAAATCACTTTGGCTGTCTAGAGACTGGTGAATGCATCTTGACATGTGAAGGTAAATACACAGCCAAACAGATATATAGATACAACCATACTTTCTTTTTTATGCTCTCAAGAAATCTTTATAGATTATATTTATATTTATATAAAAGAATCATAATGATTGTCATTACCATTACCATTATTAAATTCACAATACAATACAATCCAATTGGGTTATATTGTCTTGCATTCTATATACCAACAACCAAAACAAAACAAAACAAAACAAATAAAGGCCACTCTGGTCTGGTTAGAGCTCTTCATTTTGACAAACACAAGATTGTCAGTGGTAGCTATGATCAAAGTATCCGGGTCTGGGACATCGAAACCGGCGCCTGTTTACGCAAGTTTGAGAGCTGTCATTCTAGCTGGGTATTTGATGTCATGTTTGACGCCACCAAGATTATCAGGTAAAGAAAAACCAAATAGATATATAGATATTTATTTATATTCAAAGGGTAATATATAAGTTATACTACATTACATTACATTACATTACATTACATTGCATTGCATTAACTTGCATTAACTTGTATACATTTTATATATATTTATGAATTTTGTATTCTCTTATAGTACAAGCCAAGATCAAAAGATCGTCATTATGGACTTTTCCAAAGGAATCGACACGGACTTCATTATCTAACCAAAGAAGAAGACAAAATAAGAGGAAGAAGAAAATACAACAACCGCAGCCGCAACCACGACCACGACCACGACCACGACCACGGCAGATACTACAGATACTACAGATACTACAGTCACGACATTTATAATCTCTTCCTCTTTTCATATCTCCCCCCCCCCCCCCCCCAAGAAATACACTTGATTTTCTCTACATATCAAAATCAATCATTCTCGGTTGAAACTGAAGAAGATTGAAAATCTATTGAGCCAAACAAGCACAAAAGAAGAAAAATACAGTAATTATATAATAGTTTTCTTTTAACACACACACACACACACATATATATATATATATATATCCAAACTCACACCCTAAACGCATCCTATACTTACTATCTTCCACACGCGCATCATCACTCAAATTTCAATTCACATTCTCCACACAAATAATGATAACAACAACAATAATAATAATAATAATAATACACAATTATGAACCCTTTATTTTTATTGTATTATATTAGCTTATATTCAACATCATTAATTTACACCACACCACACTAAACCACACTACACTACGCTACAAAATCATGTAATCTATTGTACTGTACCGTATTGCACTGTACTCCTTTAATCACAGTCACGACCCTATTCTTTTACCATCTCTATATCTGTCCCCCTCATATTTCCTTTCTTTCTGTCTATTTATTTATATTTCATTTTGAGGGGTGGAGTGT
The DNA here is from genome assembly GCF_001638985.1 of Phycomyces blakesleeanus NRRL 1555(-). Lineage (NCBI taxonomy): Eukaryota > Fungi > Mucoromycota > Mucoromycetes > Mucorales > Phycomycetaceae > Phycomyces > Phycomyces blakesleeanus. The sequence continues at coordinate 1,341,604 of NW_017265136.1, read as the reverse complement.
CTTGTCAAAATGAGTAGGCGAGAATCAAACGATAGTTTTACTGAATCACACAGCACAAGCTCTCACAAAAGCTACAACATAGAAGAATGGAAACAAGTAATGAATAAAGAAAATCAATTACACTTTTCCACCTCCCCTTCTCTTTTAATAATAATAGTAATAAGTACAAAAAAAAACATATATATATATATATATTTATGTAGAAACATTTTTTTTTTGCTTCTTCTTCTTCTTGTCAGTTAGATAGACACCTGGCTACGACATCTCTATCCTCATCGCATACCTCTATTCGATCGTACTCCCGAGACATTCAACGCACTTTTAAAATTGCAAAAACAAAACGAATCTGCAGACAACATTGTTCATGTCTTGTTGAATGCACAACGAGAAATTCAAAAAGATAATAGAATAAGATGTAAGAATTGTTATCATTAATTTATTTTTGATAATAGAAATATAGTATAGCATAGCATATCATATCATAGTGTAATATCTTGATCTTAAATTTAATTATTATTATTATTGTAATTATTGTTATTATTATTATTAGTTCAAAATGAACGACAAATCTTGAATGATTTGGAGTTGTTTATTAACAAGACATCACTTTCTCGCAGTTACTCTGCCTTGACAACACTTTCTTCACTGGCAACAATATTGGGTGTAGATAAATGTCATCTAAGCAGGTAAGACAGAGACAAAGACAAAGAAAGAGAAAGAAAGATATGTTTATATTCATATTTACATAAATATATAGTTTTCAAACTGCCTTTGCAAATCTCACAATTGAATCAATGGAATCAGAAATCGAAGAACAGCTGTTAGAAGAATCAGAATATGCTCTCAGAGAACGTATAGCAAAACTAAAGACTAAAAAAGAGCATTTACAAAAGTAGGTACACATTTCTATTTTTGGTTTAATTCTTATTGATTAACCAGACATACATATATTACTCTATTTAAAGTACTCTGGAGTTTATGCGTGAAGCAAAACAAGAAACCGAAGATGAATTAAAAGAAACCTGGAAAAGTACCAACATGGAGAAAAAGAAGGAGATTAAACAGCAGCTGGATCTACTCAAACAAAAACAAGTAAGAAACCAAGTCAAACATACATACACATATATATATATATAGAGAGATAGAGATACAAACAACCCTAATAACATAAAAAATTTAAAAATTTGGATGTTGTTTATAGAAAGAGTATGATGATACAAAGGTAGAGCAGCATGGATTACGACTGAATGCCATGAAAAGACTGGTTCATGACACAAGCGTTATTCGATCCGAGCTGGCGGATAGACAAGAATATCTGGAAAGATATAAGGATCTTCCACCTGTAAGTCAACAGTAGTAAATCGGCTCTAAATCTACAATAATCAAATGTACAATAATGCTTAATACCAACATTAATCATAAAGGATATGGTGATGGCTTCATTCAAAACCCAGGAAGCAGAGGAGCGATTGGTGAGTTGATCCGAATCCCTCTTTTTTATTATACTAATCATAATACTCATCCATTTATCTATCTGTAATCTTTAGTATGAATTGAGACAGGAACGAGAACGCCTCTTGGCTGATATTGCAGACAGTGTTCAATAACAAACTTGATACAATAATTTATCTAAGCTTAAACAAAACAAAACAAAATAAAATGAAATGAAAATGTGAAATTTGCTAGATATCTAGACCGGGAATGGGCATCGAACGAGACTTTCTTCAGCATATAGACAAAGAAAACAGAAAGGTAGCTGTGGTTGGAAATGGTCGTAACAAAAAAAAACAAAAACAAAAATTGGGAGGTTACGGGCTAAGCAAGGGTTGGTGCGCCACAGTTCCTTTCCTGTTTCGTGGTTGGAGATAAACTCAAAAGTAACGGATCCAAGGCAACAATGAAACCAAAATCAGATGAATATAGATTACAGACGAGGAATGGCGACATGGGGGCGAGGTTAGGAGAGGCAAATACATAGTCTATGGATGAGGAGTATAGTTATCCATCAAAATTTGACCCAGGGAGATTTCCACTCGGTATGATATGATCCACGAAATGATTGGAGATGAAGTTTAGCCATTCTAGAGGGGGACTTGACGAGGGTTAGGAGAGGCACGACGATAGATATAATTAAAACCACACAACAGTATGCAGGGGAATGAGAGGCGAAGAAGGAGTACCGGCTAACGGAGAAGATAGTGAAGAAAAGATAGGCAATCCCGGAAGGTTCTAGGAGCATATATGACAGTAATGGAGATGGATCTGCTACAAGTGCTGAAGAGAGAATTGATAAAATATATATTCAGGGAAATAGAACAAAGGCTACAGTATGGGAGCCATAAGGAATTGTGTGCGAAAAATACTTTAAAGATGTATAGTATTAATATGAGCGGGGTTTTTTTTATAAGAAAAAAAAAGTGCTAGTAAGTTGATACCACAGAGTTGAAGATGCCATGTAGATAACGACAATACTTGTGTATATATATGATCGTACCATAGAAAACACAGCTTATAAGAGCCTATGATAATACACCCGTATTTCCCATACATGTCAAGTATTTGGCATCTGTTTGCTTTCATATATCCTTTAATTGCTTGTACCTTTCAGATCTTTGTGTTGGACTATATCAGTTTGTTTAAATCTCTCTTAACATAAAGACAACGTTTCCTATAGATATATTAAGACGGTTTTACGTATAGCTATGCTCCAAAACCAAATAGCTGTTTGAATCGTGTTCCTTTATAAGAATATTTATTACCCTTTTTTTTCTTCTTGCTTTACTCCTGACAGCTACCCAAAATTTTCATCAAAATTACAACTACCATTAGTGCTAGACATAACCTTTTGCATTTTATACTTTAAATGGTATAACGTATATAGTATACTGACTATTGGGAAGCTCTTTGTAAAGCACAAATAGGTCTTCCTGCTGCTATGGTAGCCTATCGATTGATTGACTTGATTATGCATGGATTTTTCACAGCAATCATATGAAATATTCCTTTTTTGGGATAGTGCCATCTATTTTTTTTTGATTGATTGATTGATAGAGAGAGAGAGAGAGAGAGAGAGAGAAAAAAAGAGATAAATATTCCTCTTTTTTTTTGGCTTCCGTTTTTTCTCCTTTTCCTTCTTTAATGCGGCTGTCGATTAGGAATTTTTAGCTCGGAATGTAGCTCTAAAACCGATGACCACAGAACAGTGACGACAGCCGGTACTTTGCCCTGAACTGGTGCTAACAGGGTTGGGCCAAAGATGGGACGCCATTTCTGTAATTGCAAGGGCCAAGATGTGTTACATGCGCAACCCCGCGGTGTAGTCCTTGGTATTAGCATTGCAGCCGTGCCGCTTGTAAAAGCGAAATGAGTTCAGTCTGAGATAATACTCTGCTGTCCGCCTCCCTCGCTGTCAAGCCAGGTTTTCGTCCTGGGGGAGATTGAGCCACCTTGTGTGGGGACTAAGAGCTTGACAACCTTTGTATCCTTTTTTTTTATATCTATAGAAAAGTAAAGTAGATAGGAATAGTAGTAATAAGTAAATATGTTAATAAATAAAACCTTCTTTCAAATAAAAAAGTATTTAAAACCATGTCTCCAAAAAACGTCTGTCTTTTATTGTGCATTTAAGTTGAAAATAATAATAATGAGTAATGAATAAGTTTGACACGGTAATTACAAGAAGTCAAATGTAGAAAAAACTTGAATATAAGTACCGCCTAAAAACACCCGTTCTTTGAATATTTGTGCTATTACACAAAGTAGACTGATTTTAGAACTGAATGGCTCTCTTTTAATCTCACCATTCAAAATACAATTACGCGTAATACTTGTCTAATTCGATTCACATTAAAAGACTTTATGGGAAGATTGAAAACAAAAAACTCAATCTACGTACATTAGTAACTCTACTGATGATAATACGAAGGAGTATTGCATGCTGTTGAATGTGATTCTGTAAGATTACCGCGCTTTTAATGTAGTGGACATTGCTTCTGAAGCATATAAGGAGTTGACTATTTCAAAAAATTGAAACGATTTTAACAAACCCATTTTTTTTCTTGTTTGATTTAAATAAATATTACTAGGCAATATATAATCACCATGTAGTGGACGGCCTACAGGCAAGAATACCAATAATTAACGCAGCCTTCTCTAGCTTATCGCCAAAGTGTGGAATGGGAAATACTCCTCAAGGTTGATAAGCTTAATTACTCCACTGCATATGTACATGGTTTTCTTTGCTAGTCAAAAAAATAATCTACCAGAGCTGTTTGTTTGTTTGTTTGTTTGTTTGTTTGTTTTCTGTATGTAGCAGAGCTCAGGGTTATTTATCAAACTCTTGTCCAAAAGGCTTAAAAGGTGGCAAAAGCTTTCTTTTTTTTTTGGGCTTTCCCATTATCTAATTATTATTTTTTGGGGTTTGCTTTATTGTAAAATATAGAATATAACATACAATAGTTAGATATCTAGACTGGGAATGGGCATTGATCAATACTTTCTTCGGCGTGTAAGCAGTGAAGCAGGGAATTAGCTGCAGTGGTGGCAGCAATACTGGTTTGATCAATTACGAAAACCCAATATTATCGCCACAAAGTCTGAAGAGAGGATTGATAACATATATATTCAAGGGAAGAAAAAAAAAGGCTGCCATGTGAGAGCCATAAGGGATTGTGTATAATGAATCGTGTGTGAAGCATATTTTTGAAGATGTTCAATATTGAATAGGGGTTTTTTAAGGGCTAATAAATCAATCCTCCAAAATCGAAGGTGTCTTATAAATAATGGGTATGTTTGTAGGACGCCAGGTTTAATCAGCCAAATGCAATTTATAAACGATTATTATTATTATTATTATTATAAGCATTGGGATTGGGCTGGATTGGTACCCTTTATAGGGTTGTCTATACAACTTTCTTCAGAGTGGTTCTCCACGTCCCTAATATTCTAGCTGGGGAGAGTGCGAAGAGGATTATGGGGCTCAGAAACATTGCGATCCCGTTTACAAGAGTTGTAGACCTCTCCAGCGCGATATTATAATGAGTGAAAGTGACTGACCTAATGGAATCCGTAGCATAGACATGCTTCTCGAGGACGACTAGGGCATTTATCAAGGTTATAGCGACAGACTGACAGTGAGTACAGTAGGCTCTAATGTTGAACCAAGTGGACAAGAAAGTGGTGTTATCATCAAAATCTATTTTGAAGCGAAGTGGAAGGAGGACGGATTTCTCATATGAGAGGTGCTCCACATATACAGACCAAGTTCCACTCATAAAACTGAAAAACGTGTTAATAAACATGTCTTGTACGTGATCATATTTAGTGAGAGCAACACGTAGTTTAGGAACAATTGTTTTGTAGTCTTGTGAGCCGAATTGAAGCAATTTCAACAAGTCCAACTTGAATTTCTTGAAAAGACTGGCAATAGCAGGCGAAGGAAAAAAAAGCATTGCTATTGCAACTAAAGCCTACACGACCAGCGTGAGTACAGACATCTTTAGTATTCAGGTGGAGCTCTTAGAGGGGTCCAGTTTTGTTAGCAGGGTTCAAGCCGACAATCTCCCCAGAGGAAAATGACTGGAGCAGAGTATCAAAAAAGGTAGAAAATTCAGGTGAGAATTCCGGAGGAGTGTTGTAGTAAATGGAAAAAGAGCTGATGCTTTCGTACCAAATGCGAAGTTTCATCGAGTCAGTAGAACCAAGTACGATCGTGTGTCGGAATGTCGGGACAGTCAGTGCCAGTGCGGTGGTGTGCGAATAGGATTAACTAGTGGGTGGAGTAGATGATGTGTTTGTATGGCCCTTTATAAGATATTCCCCTGTGAGGGAGTCAGGTTGTATGACAGAAGAAGCCATGAAAGTAAAAATAAAGTAAAGTGAAAGGATGCATTGATCGTGGGACTGCTTTCCTCTTGAGACAAGTGATGTCGCGTCCCTTTTACCTAATTCTCTCAAGTTTGCGTTTGCTTCTTGTTCTTTTGCTCTTATTTTTCTTATTTCTTTGCTTCACTTTTATCTTCTTACTATTGAACATGGACACTTTTGTAGCAACACCCTCTTTTAATAAAAAAGATCTTGAGGGTTCAACTCTTGTACTCGTGAGTAGAATAGACACATACTTGAACAAGTACAATTTATGTACACACACGCATATATTTATAGTCTTTATCGCCATTTTTTTTTATTTAATTTGATTTTATATAATAAAACTTTATTTAAATAGCCAACAGTGTCGATTGGAAATGTACCCCAATTGACTTGCGACCTCATCATTCACACCTTACATCTCGATCGCGTTGGGTTCCTCGACGATGACTCTGTATTGCCTGTAGCAGGTGCACGGGAAGAGACTGGAGGTATTGGTGTATCGGTGCCTATTGAAGGTAATGTAGATATATATATATATGTGTGTGTATACGTAATTCTACCCGCAGCCGAAATTTACCTGTATTTATAATTGTAACATAATTTTTATTCTTTTTCTTTTTCTTTATAGTATTTCAATCTTCGGACCACAAGTGGACAGTTGTACAACAAAGAGCACCAACAGAAAAGGTAGATAGGCACATTTCTTTTTTTTTAATGATAATGATAAGAATAAGAATGAATTATACATATATACTCATATGTGCACATACATTGATAGGGAAAGAAGCAGCAATTCTTGGAGAATATTCGAGAATTTGTAAAGGTGCACAAATTTAGCCAGGTGGTTTTATTGACAAGCATAGATGCATCTCGTCGTATTGACGCACAAATCAATAGGTAAAAACAAATAAATCGTAAATGAATGGGAATCCAATCCAGTTGTCTAATGTTTAACATCTCTCTATTTTTTTTTTTTTACCTATTCCTGTTCTTTTTCCTGTTATTTTCTGGTAGTGTACCTTTTCGTGTTCTAGGAACTGGCAAGAGCCAGTTGAGTGAGCATGCGATCTCGCTGGGTGTACCTCAATTGGAACAGGTCGATGAATCTGAAGAGAAAGAAAAAGAGTCTGTAATTCCTTCCTTGCCTGGATCAGGATTAGCACGACACTTGTTCCGTAAATTCAAAGAATCGGGTATCCCGGCAACTATCCTGAGTATGTTTGCCTTGGAAGGTGGTAAGAAAACAATATTAATGATAAAAACAGGCTACAATAAAATCCAAAAGAAGAAGAAAAAAGAAAAGAAAAGGATGTGCACCTCTTATATATTTCTAATACAAATAATAACGATAATACTCTTCTTCATTTAGACAATGTATCAGATAGTATTGCATTTGTCAATTTTGTCAACACTATTTTGGAATTGAAGTCTAACAAAGGTAGAGTTATATATACATATACATACGGAATATAAAGAGTTTGTCAAAGAAAGAAAGATAAGGAAGATAAAGAGAGAAAATATGAAACGCAAGTAGTACATTAACAATTAATTTATTTTTGCCTGGATTTTGTAGACGCTTCTGGATCATGGACTCCACCAAAGAGCTGGGAATACTTATTTGGTACACCTTACAATGCAGAATTGTACCAGTAAATCCTACGACAACCGTTTAATGATTTCACCAATACTAAGATCAATATTAATATTAATATCAAAGCAAGAAATACATTATCTCAACTGTGTGTACTATACATATTCATATCTGATTCACAAAATTTTAGGCAGAGAATAAAATAATGAATAATAAAAGTAATTAAAGAGAAAGAAGTTATGTTATTCGCTTGTTTGCTTTATTATGATTTATTATGATTTATTATGATTTATTATGAACTAGTGTGAACGATTCTCTTCTTCTTTATTATGCATGGAATCCTGGAATATCCACCACAACCTCTTCTACATCCACTTCATTACAATCATCCTTTGGAATTCCGCTCTCATGCACCAGGCACGCAAAGTCAGTCTCGTTTTCCAGGGCGATCATTGGATGATGCCAGATGCCTTCTCTGTAATTAATTCCCTGGGTCGATGATGCAATAAACGCCTTGAGTGTCTTCATGTCCGGTTTGTCATCCTCTCCGTTCAAGGCCACCACCACAAGATATCCACGGACCCGCCCATCAGTCATGGGTATAAATGCCTGGCTAGAGTAAGGATGTCTCTCAAGCAGTTTGACAGTAAAAGGGATCTCGGTTATCGGTCTGCAGTGAAAGACAGACAGATGGGACCGTCCCCTACCTTTTGCAAACTCATTGATAACCTGTCCAACCTGATGGTATTTCTCAGCCGTGCCTTGGTTGGCACTTGTGACAGCAATCCCAGAACTAGCCTGGATCACATCACCGTAAGGTGCAAAATCCTCTCTTGTCAAAGGTTGAGCTATCATCATGGGCTTGTTGAGGAGAGAGGGGATTTTGATGGGTAAGGTAGGGATCTTTCCACCCTCAGGAACACCCCAAAGACGAACTCGCTTCAATCCTCCATCTAATACAATAATAAGAATAAAGCCCAATTTCTTCTTCTTCTTTGTCTTTTTTCTTTTTCTTTTTACCTGGAATAATTATCAGCTTGACGTGAGTGAATGCAGTTTTAGGAACAAGAGAATCAAAATAGAACAATCCATGGGGTCCAGTTTCAACATTATCAGCAAGGACTGTCCATTTGGAACCTAAAGGAGGAATATCCTCCGCCGAGTTTGTGCCCTGTAGCGTAACCTTGTCAGGGAAGTTTCCTTTGAAGTGAGAAGTATCAAGCTCAATCTTGAGAATGTGCCCCTTGGTCGCAAGACGAATAATAACATAATCCGAGTTTCCAGGCTGACGAGATCGATTTGTCTGCCATCCGTCTCCCATATGTACTCCGCGTCCTGGAAGTAAAAGGTTGCTAGCAGGTGTGTAGAATTGGTTGCTGACTTGTGTAATCTTGGCTCCATTACCGACAAATGCCAAGTCAATCACATCCCTATCCATATAGGTTATTTTAGAACGTTGACTTTTTCCTTTTTTCGTTTGATAAGGGAAGTGGAAAGTGCTCGAATGTACTCACGAAGGGTCCTTGGGTAAGATAGGATTGACATTTCCATATGCACGGAAACGAGCAATACCACCATCAGGAATGTTGTTGAGGCGAATGTGAGTACAGACAGGTGCTGACTTGGAAAGTACAAACACATTGTGAGAGTTTGGAGGGAGATCGACCTTGGGAAGTACTGTAGTCCATTTGGTGTTCTTGCTCTCTACATCCTCCCCATCAAGCGCAAATGTAGCCTCTACACTAGCAGCTGATGCTTGGTTTCCAATAAAGTAACTGGTGTCAATGTCAAATCCACTCAAAGATCCAGGAAATCCAAGTTTAATGATGACCCTAAGAATTTACATAAAAGAAGATACAAGCACAGATATTAATATTATATGCCCTTCAAAGTATTTGATGCGCTGACTACTACAACTACTACTTTACCAGTCATGAGTACGACAATGGCGTTTTGATTCCCATCCGTCCATCCAATAACCGGTGTCTGAAATAGGGCCGAGAAAAATAATAAAAAATAAAAAATAAAAATAAGTTTTGGATATTCGTGTTATAGACTGAGCCGAGCAAATATTCACACACGCACATACACGCATATAACTTTTAAAGGAATATTTACCAACAAAATGATCAGGTTTATGAATAGGGCTTGCTGGGCTTATTAAGTTTTCAGCTTTTCCAAAGAATTCATCACTGACAGCAACAATCGAACTACCAAGAGCAGCACTTGTCAAGTCTAAAAACACATTTTTTTTTAAAATAAATAAATAAATTGAATAAGGGTAAGTGAGTAGAGGCCTTTGATTTGTGTGTGTATCTGTGTATTTACCTATGCATTTTACTAGCTCAGAGTTTGGGATATCGGTGTGTTCAATACGCTTAAAAGACATGGAGAAGTGACGGGCAAGATAAAAGAAAGAGAGAGAGAGAGAGAGAGAGAAACTGTCGAGGGAGTAAAGAGGGAAAAAGAAGTTGATATATATATACACTTTGCATTATCGTATTGTTATTATTATTTTTTAAATTGTGGTTCGGTACTTTAATTGATTATTATTATTTTGCATTTGATAAAGATTATATATAAATGCCATAAACTTTATTGCATTTGGTTGCATAGACTAAATAAGCCAAGCAAACCATCAAAGACATCATTACACTAAAAGTATGCCTTGTTGAATTATGGGTAGGTTGTCAAGTAAATGCTTGGCTAGTAATTCATATGTATCTATAACTATCTTGTATATCTATGTTTATTCAAACTTCAAAATCCAACCCTTGATAACTGAAAGGGTATCCGAAGGGTATATTTATCTACAGTTGAAATGAGATATAGCCTTTTTGTATCACACTGATCTCCTTTTTTGACTTACTCTCGGCTTTAAAATCATAAATGCCGACAAAAATCATTATCATTCTACCGAATCAAAATTATTATCTCTTTCTTTCTTTCTCTTTTCTATTTACATAAGCACTTCTTTACAATTCGATCCTTGAGCCCAGGCATACCATTGTTGATTGCCTATCTCATATTAATCGTACCCTAACCAATATTGCGATATACATAAAGGATCCCTCAAATATCAATCAATAATGCCATAAAATATCGGAAAGAATCCGGTACAACGAAACCCAAATCCTAGGCCTGGAAGTCAAGCTTCTCATTTGATACCATGGCTTTTGTAGGTAAGCATCTCAACAATAAAAAGCCTCTTTTTCATTTGCCAGCAGAGTACTTTTTTAAAAAAACTATAAAAACAGTATATATTATCTAAACAGTCAAAACTCGGTATAGTGGTAGTGATAAAAAGAATATAGCTACCATAATATGCACTACATTGCGCTCAGTGAATTTCTTGAAACGCTCGCTTTTTTAAAGGATATTGTGCCTATTAGCTTGGAAAATAATAACAAGAAACATAATATATATATATATATAGCAGAAAATTATCATACTCTAATACTAGAACCTCTTGTAAGAATATACATTTCATTATTATCTTGATAACACTCTGTGCTAAATCATTACAAAGTCTGCCATCGCACAGTGAGACCAATTTTTTGGGGCACACACTTTGTTGTCGAACATTTAAAAAACATTATTTAGTGGGGGAAATATTGACATTTCCATCTTCAAATCTATTGATATCTCCATGAATATTTGTTTGCTGTTTGTCAGATAAGCACTGTCTAAAATTGATTTGGATTTCACACAACTTTACATAGTAAAAAAAAATACACAAATCTCCAATTAATTTTGAGGTACTTGCCCTGAGAAAAAGTTGGCATCAAATATGGATTTTTAGAGTGAAAAAATAGGACGGTTCGATCAATATTCAAACAATAAATGTCAAACAACGCTTAAATACAGTGGTCCCTCGATAATTTCAATCCCCTTTAATTTCAATCTTCGATAGTTTCAAGGCGCCTAGTCCCCCCTTTGGCCTTGAAATTATCGAGGGACCACTGTAGTGAATCGTAATGTTAATACTATCATGAGGTATCATTATTTCTGGAGATGGTACTGAAGGGAATAACAGGATATAAAGCTCCTGACTTGTAACTTTCTCCAAGTCAACAGCCTTTTAGATTCTAACCCATTAGCTTTACTTGCTAGAAAATACGATTCAGAGAATTCTAATTTGTGTTATTTCTAGTCCAGTCCTTTCCATTAAATACGGTGTATCTAATATTTTTTTAGGTGGCTTTATTATTCTTCTTGCTAATTGAGATAAACAAGACATTTTTGAGATTTATTTTTTAATAAAGACGCTAGGATAAAATCATATAAAATGTATTTATACGAAGATCATGTTCTCAGAAAACAATTATATGTTGATTTTGATAAAATCGTAAAGTCTCAAACTAACAATTGCACAAAAAAAACTGTCTAATGAAATATCTTGTTTGATTCAATTTGTAATGTGATCTCGTCTAAAAAAAAGTACAGACTCGTTTAAATTTCTTTGAATTTTTTTTAAAGCATTACATCTGATTCATCTTAATGTTAAGTAAAAACATTGTAGTATTTAAGCCATAATATAGAGATAGTTGACCAAGCCCTTTAGGATTTCATGACCAAAAAATCGACGATCTTGGTTACTCAATGTTCCATATGTATGTTCTTAATGTCTAGAGGAGGGTTTTTTTTAGGTCACTAGTTAATCTTTAATTTATTTTTATATAACACATTCACAGTATTTTTGTAAATTTTCCATAATATTTTAGCAGTACATATATCAACACCATATTCCCTTGCAAGCATAGCTATATAACTTGTCCTTATAAACTTTTCTCTTTATCGGTCGCTATAATAATTGTTGCGCAATCGATTCTTACAGCTCTTGGTGGTTTAGTAGTTTTCTCTTGAACACTTTTCTCTGTGAGTTTGAGAGTTAAATTGGTTTATTTTCATTTTTTTTTACCTTCAAAAATGCAGGGTCTTATTCGAACGCTGGTGTAATTCAATGGGAAAATTCCCCCAGGTCTATACCCTCTCTACCATATTAAGATGTTATATCCTAACAAAAACCGACATTTTCACAAAAAAACAATTTTATATGGTAGTAAACAAGATCTTTTAATAATATTGAGTACAGTATAATATCAAGAAAATCAACATATTTTGGATACATTGCATTCTACGAATACTTAGCTTGGCTGTTTTATCATCTTTTTCAATACAGGTGACTCGTAGCAGCTGAAGCACTTGTATGCTTTTTGAAATGGTAGCTTGAAGTATCTTGTTGAGACTTTATTTATATACAGCATATAATTCTACCAAGCCTATGTTTCTCTCCCAAAAATATCGGTACCAGCTTTTGTATTCCCTCTTTCTTTTTGGAGCAGAGAAGGGGGTTGGTAAAAGAAGAGAGAAATATTACATCTAAAAAAACGTGTTGGTTTAAGACTACACTTTCCCTCATCAACAATATAGTTTATAGGGTTTGGATATTTTATACTCATTAACAATAGTTTCCTTTACATATTCATACAAAAAATTACCTACTAAATATGAGAAATGCACATTTTTTAGTTATGATACAAAGAGAAAACATTAGCAGAATAACTCTGACATATTTCATATAGCACATATACATAAAAGGCAAACACTTATTTAACAGCACACATACTGGAAATGCAACAAATGTTCTCATCAGGTGCGACTTTATTTTACTAGATATAGTGCATGAAAGTTAACACAGCAAAAGAAAGGATAATCAAATATAAAGAAACTCATCTCGATTATTTAACTTTAAGATGATTTGGATGGCTGGTTATTATCTCCATTAACAAAATTCATACTGTAACCGCCCGAGTTAGGATCTTGTTGGAACTGGAAATTATTAGTCGAAAGTCCAAACTTTCCCAAGAGAGTATTTCCGAGATCTTTTAGTTTGCCCATCATTTCATCTTTCTCTTTCTCCATTTGGACCTTGATAATGTCTGGTAAGGTCCTCTCTGCCCTAGTACATTCTTTCCGTGTATAGGCATCCAAGTTAGGTGTTTTGACAAGTGTCTTATAGTCCTCTAGTGCTTCGGATAGTGCTGTGTAAGACCCAATCTTTTCATTAGCCTGAGCTCTTCGTAATAAAGCCTTGGTATATTCAGGATCCAATTCAATGGCTCGAGTACACATATCCCTTGCATCTTTTGGTTTACCCTTAATAAAAAACCATATAAAAATATTAAGTAGTCTTTCTTTTATGTATATATATATATATATATATTCATGATTGTATATCACCAATTTACCAATTTGAGATGACATGCAGCAATATTTGCAAAGTAAATTGCTCTATCTTTTTTTTGAGACAACGGGGAGACTACCAAAGCATTCTCATATTCCCCAATAGCCTTCTCAAATTCTGAGCTTGCAAAGGCCTGATTTCCAAGTGTCTTGTATTCATTTGCTTCCTCGATCAAGCGCTGAAGAAATAAAGAATGTCAGATAAAATAAGAGGAGCCTTATTATTCGTACTATTGTCATTCTTGGTGCTTGTTCTTGTTATTTTTGTTTAGTATAATTATTATTATTATTATTATTAATTTTAGTAATTTGTATACCTTTAGTTCTTCAGGTTGGTGCTCTTCGCAATCAAAGAATAGATCATCTTCTTCATCGGCTACAGCTCTATTGTCATTTGACAATGGTGCTGATGAATTGTCTTTTTTATTGTCATTTTGATCACTCTGAGCGGGTGTTGGCTTGGATTGTTCTGCTTTAGGGGAGACTACAAAGTTTGTTAAGATACATATACATTACATGCCAAAAGAGTCCAGAATATCTACATGGAATGAGTTTACCCTTTGGTACCTCCTGTTCGATAATCTCTTCGATAATGGCCATGATGAGAGGAATGAATTGTCTTTTTAGGTGCTTTCAAAGAAATTATACTGTGACTTTGAACAATCCAACTTGACCAATGTTACTAATGTCTCTGTAAAGACAAGAAAGTCTTACTAGCAATATTTTGACGATATCAATCGTTATACATCAACAATTTAATATATAAATATATATATATGTAAAATTGAAATAACCAATAATGCTACTTATACTTTCTACAAAAGTTCATTCAAGGCTTATTTGTAGATAACTAGTAAACTATTAGGTTTATTTTAGAATATCTTGTAATTCACTGAGGTTGGAACATATGATCACCGATTCTTAATTAAAGAGAAAGGAACAATCACACAGGACTTAAATAAAGGGTTCTTGCACACAAATATATATAAATATATACTTCTTTATCTACTATGAATTACATTTGATGTATTCAAACCATTTATTGGAGAAACATTATCTATTCTATTGTCCATATTGGTCATTATTGGATTAAGACTTTGTTCTGCCCTTTAATAAGAAAAGCACATATACACACAGACACGCAATTGCCCATTATGATAATAATAAGTATATATATATACTTATCTTTTTGAAAAAGATCATTTTTGCTTGAATGAAAAAGAAAAAGGCGATCTCTCTTGAAGCAGAACAAATCGCTGATGTCATTTGGCTTTCAATTCCCGTTTTTATTTTATTTTAAACTTTGGATAGATGCACCACACACCAAAGTAAGTGGGTAAGTTTATAAGGTCAAGAGACAAGAAGCATATCATGTCGGTCTATTATTTTGCTATCGTGGGTGCAACCGACAATCCAATTTACGAAGCAGACATAACTCCTTCTTCGAGGTCATCCACTCTCATCGACATTAGCAGGGTAGATTATTAAAGAGCGACATAATTTTATGTCTGGATATGCTTGGTCTTCCACAGTTCCCCCATCTCATTTTTTCCTGCAGAGAGACGACCACAAGCACCTCAACCAATTCATAACTCATGCTGCATTAGATGTTGTCGAGGAAATTCAGTGGACCAGTCAGGCGATGTAAATGATAATTATATGTTTTTTTATGCATGCTTAAGTAAATGTCTAAAACTTCAAGGTACCTGAAATCCATCGATCGATTCAATGAGTTTTTTGTGTCATCTTTCGTTACTGCTGGAAGTATCCTTTTATATGCACATATGGCATTAAATCTTCTTTTGACTATCATTTGTGTATATTGGTGTATAGATATATATGCATATATATATACACGTATACACGTATACTCCTTTACTCTTTTAATGTGTCTATTTCTAGATGTCAAATTAATGCTATTACACGATCAGAAATCAGAGGACAGCATCAAGAACTTTTTTAATGAGATATACGAACTTTACATCAAGGTAATGCAAATTTATGTGGTCAAATTTAATCTATGTACTTACAGGTGTGTGTGTATAGATTTTGATGAACCCCTTTTATGAAAAGAACTTTCCAATAACTAGTCAGCAATTTGATGTACGGGTCAAGGCAGTAGCCAGACGATTTCTTTAATTGAAATTGATTATTTTACATACATATATATATATCAATGCCTGGATTTTGAGAAAAAAAGAAATTATATATATTTTATAAAAACCTTTTTTTGTTACTATGAAAGTTTCTTTTGGTCCTATTACTTCTTTATTCATACAACCATAAGCTATTGCATATTTATATTTATATATTATATACATATACATATATGATTTGCACACATGTATTAATGAAGTTCTCTCAAGTTCTTTCTGAGTTTATTATTGTTATTTTAAGCACTGGATACGAACTTTTGCTCCAATGGGCCAGTTGATCTCATTGCCAAAAGCACCCACAGCTCCGATTAGAAGTGTAACACTGCAATAATGGTCACATTCTGTGATGACGCAACACTCTAATTTTTTTTTCGCACTCATTATCAAGAACGCAGCATTGTGCCCTACATCAGCCTAAACGTGTGTCTCTGGCTTCATCGTCCTTTGCTTCCTCTCTTTCACCTTAGTCCTGGTGAGTTTTTTCCCTTCTTCTACGTCTTTTTCATTTTGACTGCTTCTGCTTTATTGCCTTACTCAAATATTTAGACATTATGGAAATAATCAATGGAAAAAAAGCTTAAAAAAAGCCTAAACTATCCAGCCCTTTAGTCAGACTTTGCGTTATTTTATTTATTTATTTTTATAATTAATATTAATATTAATATTATTCTTAATATTAATATTTTGCATTCCAGATAGATATTTGAGACTTGACACAATCATGGACATTGCCACCCTCTTCTCACACACACTATCTCCCAGTAAATATCTGATCTCACCTACACAACAGTTTTTCTTTTATCTCTCTATCTCTTTTCTTTTTTATCTTTATTTTCTGACAACTGATTCTTTGTTTTATTTTTTGTAGATGCTACTCTTCGTGAGGAAGCTACTCACAAGTTGGAGCTATTCGCTCAAGAAAACTATGTATGTACTACGCAATGGTTAATTATGTACCATTTGAATCACACAAACTTATCAATCATTGATCTTGATTAGGAGAATTACGCGCTTTTATTAGCCCAACTTTTGGCAAACGACCAAGCAGACGATGCTATTCGCCAGGCTGCAGGCCTTGCATTTAAGAACACGTTGACAGCAAAGGTAAGCAGAGAGAAAGAGAGAGAAAACACAAATAAAGAAATAGCGAAGAGAGAAATAAGAATATAAACAAAAACAGAAGAGATAGAAAGAGAAATTAAGATATTGAAGAATTTCGGTGATTTAATTATTACAATCTATAGGAATATGCTCGTAAACAGGAGTGTGCTCACCGCTGGTTAGCTATGGCTGAAAACGTTAGAGCCAACATTAAGCAATTGGTAAAACACAAGAAAAGAACCACTATTATTACCATTATTATTATCATATTAAAAGCTAGTTTGTGATATAACTGAAAATAAGAATTGGCTGGAGATTAATATTGATTTTGTGTGTGGATTTTTATAGGCACTTGTATCCTTGACTGCGCCACGACAGACAGTTGGCAAGATTTCTGGGCAGGTAAACTATATTACATAAACGAACGAATATATATATATATATATATAGAGAGAGAGAGAGAGAGAAAAGGAGAAACAGAGGGACATTTAGACATTTACTGTTTCTGGCTTAGGTTGTTGCTGCTATTGCAGAAATCGAATTGCCTAAATACCAGTGGCCAGATCTGATCCAGATTCTGCTAGACAATGTGACTGTAGCAAACAACACCAACTTGAAACAATCCACTTTGCAGGCTATTGGTTACATCTGCGAAGCTACAGTAAGTCGAAACGATAGTGATATGTGTACATGTATA
Organism: Phycomyces blakesleeanus NRRL 1555(-); assembly: GCF_001638985.1. Lineage (NCBI taxonomy): Eukaryota > Fungi > Mucoromycota > Mucoromycetes > Mucorales > Phycomycetaceae > Phycomyces > Phycomyces blakesleeanus. The sequence continues at coordinate 1,323,945 of NW_017265136.1, read as the reverse complement.
CATCATATCCTTAATATTTTTTTCTTATTTCTCTTTGTATATTAAACATATGATTCTATCAGGACCCCGACGTTTTGGCAAATCAGTCTAACCAGATCTTGACTGCTATTATGCAAGGAGCTCGCAAGGAGGAGACAGAGTAAGGAAACAAAAATAACCCTTGACAAACTTGATTTCTTTAAAGTAGTTTATTGATTTGTTTATTTTTAAACTCATGATTTTTTTTACAGTCAGGAAGTCAGACTTGCTGCTATGCGTGCTATGTACAACTCTTTGGAATTCATTAAAGCCAACTTTGAACGCGATGTAAATATTTCCTCAAAATAACCTGTACCAGTAAGTGGGGTGTAGAAACAGAGATTGATAAAATTATTATTATTATTATATAGTCTGAGAGAAATTTCATTATGGAAGTGATGTGTGGTGCTACCCAAAGCGAATCCAGCCAAGTTCAGGCTGTTGCTTTCGAGTGTCTTGCAAAGATCATGCAACTTTACTATGACTACATGCGTGTTTACATGGAGTCTGCTCTGTTTGCAGTAAGTTATTGTTTGGAAAACACATCGTTTCTTTTTTTTTTTACGATTTTCTGACTTTGTATATAATAGCTTACCATCCAAGGAATGAGAAACCCAGATGAAAAGGTCCAATTGCAGGCTATTGAGTTCTGGTCTACTGTCTGTGATGAAGAATTGGCTATGAAGGAAGAAGCTTATGAGGTATAAATACATACATACATACATACATACATACATACATACGTACATATATAATCAACACAATCATTGGGTGGACTTCTGTGTGGATGTAGAAATGTGCGATTATGCTCTTTGAGGATTTATTTTGAAAGAAAGAAAAAGTTTCTAATCACATTATACTTTATATATATATATATATATTGATTCATTTAGGCACAAGATGCTGGTGAAGAACCAGAGCGCACTGTCCATATGTTCGCCGAAAGAGCTCTTGGTGATATTTTGCCCGTTCTTCTTTGGTTGCTCACCAAGCAAGAGGAAGATGAAGATGAAGACGAATGGACTGTTTCGATGGCTGCATCAACCTGTTTATCGCTGCTGGCTCAATGTGTTGGAAATATTATAATTGGACCTGTCGTTCCTTTTGTTGAGAGCAACATTCAGGATGCTGACTGGAGAAACCGCGAGGCTGCTGTTATGGCTTTTGGTTCTATTCTTGAGGGTCCTGATAACGAAATGCTCAAGCCTCTGGTCAATCAGGTAATAATCCAGATAATATTATATACATATATATATTATCACTGTAATCTTGTTATACACATGTATATTTACATGAATACCCACCCGTAGGCCCTTCCTGCTCTTATCAGCATGATGAGAGATCCTGTCGTTAATGTGAAGGACACTGTTGCATGGACTCTTGGCCGTGTTTCTGAATTGTTAATCGACTGCATTAAACCCAAGGAATACTTCCACGAACTCATCACTGCTCTTGTGCTCGGTCTCCAGGACAACCCTCGTATTGTCAGCAACTGCTGCTGGGTAAGTTTTTATTTAGTTAATTGAATAAGGTTTATTAAAAGCTGGACTTTAATTTTTCTCGAATTCTTTTAGGCATTGATGAGTTTGGCCGAACAATTGGGTCCTTCTCTTGGTGACGAGGTGCCAACCTCTCCCCTTTCCATGTACTATGAGGGTATTACCACTGCTCTTTTGCAGTTTACCGACCGATGCGACAACGAGGCCAATTGCAGAACCTCTGCCTACGAAGCAATCGCTACTCTCGTCATGCACTCAGCCAATGATTGTATCACTGTTGTTCAGAGCATTGCCCTTACCATATTGGACCGTCTGGATGCCAGTGTTTCATTGGAAAGCCAGATTGTCGGTTCTGATGAAAGAGCAGATCACTCTGAATTGGTATCTAGTTTACTCGGTGTTCTTACCAACTGCATCCGTCGTCTTTCGCGTGATATTAGCTTTGTTTCCGATCGTATCATGGCCGTAATTATGCGCCTGTTGAGCAACCCTAAGCAATCTACCGCTACTGAAGATGCCTTTTTGGCTGTTGGTGCTCTTACCAGCGCTCTTGAGAACGACTTTGATCGCTATGTTGAACCTTTTACTCCTGCTCTTTGCGCAGCATTGCAAAACCCTGCTGAATACCAACTGTGCTTCATTGCTGTGGGCATTATTGGCGATATCTGCCGTGCCCTTGGACCTGGATGGGCTCCCTATTGCAATATATTTATGAACCTCCTGGTGAACAACCTTCAAAGCCCTGTTCTTCACCGTAGTGTAAAGCCATGCATTCTGTCTTGTTTTGGTGATATAGCACTTGCCATTGGAGACAAGTTCGAGCCTTTCCTTGAAGTTGTCATGATGGTTTTGCAGCAGGCTGGTGGAATGCGTGCTGATGCAGACAACTATGATATGATCGATTATGTAAACACATTGCAAGAGGGCAATGTTGAGGCATATGTTGGTATTGTTCAGGGAATGAATAGCAGTGGAAAAGGTAAATATTTTTTTTATAAAAAAAAAAGGTCCTCATGATATAACAAGGCTAATTGACTTTACTATGATACATTGTTAGCATCCGTATTGTTGCCTTACGTTCCTAGCATCTTCCAATTTATGTCTTCACTTGCAATGGACACCAACCGCTCTGATTCTCTTACACGCTCTTTGCTTGGCTTAATGGGGTAAGCTTTGAAAAAAATAATATTGTATATTGACAGTTGGCTGACCTGAAATGTGTTGATTAAAGCGATCTTGCCGAGACATTCGGAACCCACTTGAAACAATTCTACTCTGCAGAATGGGTTGGCCATATCCTGCGTGAGGCTAGAGTGAGCCGTCATTATGGACAATCTACAAAGGAGACTGCTCGATGGGCTAAAGAGGTATATACTTTTGGTTCTTTACTTTATTTATTTGCTCGTTTGAGTCTGTAGTTTTGTAACTGACTGTATTATCTTTAACTGACTTTTTGTAATAGATGATTAAGCGGGCATGCCAGTAAATAGCTCTCTGTGTATACATATACAAGATTGAGAAAGTTTGAGGTGACGCTGGACTGGGTTGGTAACGCATCCCGTTTATTCTTTTCTATATCTTTTTCCTTAAAATACATCCCCTTTCTCCTTCCCCCCTTCCCCTTCCCCCCTTTCCCCTTTGATTATTCTCTCTTTTTTTTATTGTATTCATACATGTATTTTTGCTTTCCTTCTGCGTCGCCCTTTTTCCACCCCCATATACTTTGTCCGTTAACTACACTCACGCAATGAAGCATTTCTTTTCCTAAACCCCCCATCCCCATCCCCATTAAAAATATCCCCTCACTACAAAACGATATTTAGTCTATACATTCTAAACCTGAGAACAAAAGAATCGATTCTCCCTACCTTATTACATCGACCAAAGTATTGTTATTTAATAAGCTTAAAAAATCATCAGTAACAAAAAATAATAGAAGACATAATTACATTTTACAGACATTGTAAAGAATATCACAAAGTTTATTAGGCCTTTTAAAGACACAGAAAATATGATAGTTAATATGAGCGTGTGAGTATGGAGTAATATTTGTTGTAATAATTCATCTCTATTTGTGTGTACACTACAAACAATCCTAAATATTGTAGCCTATTTAGTGTGTACCTTATTTAACACTATAAGAAAAGGTATATATTTAAGGGTGTATTTTTCCCACCCTTCATTTTTATGAACATTTATATATTTCTACCGGGGAAAGTAAAGGTACACACCTAGGCATGTATTTTTCTCCATAGTAACATTCTTACAAAGTCAAATCAAAACCTTAATTAACTCGCCAAAGATTAAGAAGGGACCACTTCATACTCTTAGGTTGTTTCTCAATAAATATCTGGTCTTTCTTCTTTCTTGCAAGGCTCTGACTTCTACCTGAATATGGGTTAAACTGTTCAAGAGGTGCGTGTTTTTCTCGAACGTGTAATTATCTTTAAAGAAAATCCTATTGTTTTAACGAATCTTACAGAAGAAAGCTGTCTATTCTAAGCAATGTGTATCTCCATGTGATACCAAATAATACGAGAATTGCATGGTAAGTACACTTGAATAAAATGCCTACTATGAAAACATACGATGATTGAGCATCAGTAGCCAGAAATTATGGTAAATAAAAATTGGTTTCTGTTACAACAACCATTCAAATTTAAAACTAAAAAAGTATATACAAATGAACACATAGTAAGTGAATATGGCCATGAAATAAGCTAATGATTTTTAATTGTAAAAAGGAATATTATGGCATATTATTTAATTAAAATGCAACTATAAAATGTGGAAAGTACATATCGACGTGTTTTGAAAAGGTCATTTTCGCAAGAGAACGAAAATAAAATACTTTCAATTAAAAGTAAAGGGTCAAGACAGGAGGGTTTCTTTCTTTCAAAAAGCGTATACTATAATTGCCTCTTAAATCACCCCTTTCCGTTATGTAAAAAAAAGCTTATGATTTGTAGATATGCAATTATAAAGATATTAAAGCAACACTGAACTGCACAACGTTAAACTTATACAGTACTGCAAATAATATTTATTCATATATGCATTGATTTATTTATTGATCAAAAAGAAAATACAGTATATGCATCCTAAATGCCCATCCAGGAGAGTCTATCAATGTTCCGCATCTTGTTCTTGTGCTTCAAAATCTGCTGTAATAAAGAAAGAAAGAAATATAAAAGTATGTACCTGCAAAACCAAACACGGAGAAAAAATACGAGCCCAACGAGAAAAAATTTAACTAAAAACACACTACGAAGTTTGGGCCATCTCACTCATACGACACCCAGTGGATCAGCTCACCAAAGTGAAGGACGACTAGCCAATCGTCAAAAAAAAGTAATGAGGACGCAATTCCTTTAAACCCACATCTTCTAATTCTAAACTAATATCCTTGAAACCTTCAGCCTCGTACTCAGAATCCTGGACACCACCAGAGCTCAGTCAGGGTCCCGAAGGTTAATCTGTTGGCTTGAACCTCGTATATACAAAACAAGAACAAGGTAAAGTGCTGAGTTGTTTTGTTTTAGCTTATGTTTTGGAACGATTACTCACTGATTATGGAGTCCACCAAAGTACTTGCGCACTTTAATGAACTCGCCCGCTGGACCGCTATTTTTTTTTGGAAGAAAAATATGCAGACAAAACACATTAGCATCTTTTCACGTCAAGTTGGTAAGTAGTAAACATGGCAATTAGCAACAGATTCTTTCCCACAAGAACAAGAACAGGATTGTTTTTCCAGGCTTCTAGTTATGTTTGACTGTTAGTCTATTGCAAATAACAAATAAAAAGTTAGATCTTGCTCAAAGTTAAGTTCATGAGGCTGGTAGTATTAGCCATTCTCTCATTTTCTTGAATCTGTCAAAGTTGAAAATATGGAGCGCCTCTTTAAAGAGGAAAAAGGCGAAAATATGTTCAGGTTAACTTATGACACCGAAAGAGACATATTTGAGCTGGCTTTAACACGCAAGTGGTCTTTATATCCATTGCTTACCTGGTGTAAACGTAGACAGACCTAAAGGAAGGGAAATACAAATAAACAAACGCGTATGCCCTTGAAATATTTTTCTACGCCAATAAAGATGACAGCATCATCTATTTGTGATGCAAGCATTCTTACCCACTCTGAGAGAATTTATTAGAGCTGAGGTATTCAAGATTGTTATTAGGTTAGTATCTCAATAATGGGATAAGTAGATACTGTGAGAGTGTTATTTATTAAAGAGACAAAATAATATTGCTTATACCTGTTACTCTTAGAATTTTAGAATTCTTTAGTATTAAACGCTAATAGATTAAAAGCAAAGCAAAAAGAACAAGCTTAAAGAAATAAATATTTTATTATTTAATAAAGAGATATATAATACGAATCTTTTTTTTTTCCTATGAAAATTACACCATCATCATTTTATGTGATTTCTCTTTGTAAAGTTTAAAATTTGCTAAAATAACTGACTCAATTTTTTTTTTGTAAGTAGCATCATCACTATAGCATTAACTGTATATTTTAGTGAAGTATTCAGTCATTGTTGTTGCAAAATTGGTATTGCATTTATCGATTAATCAACCTTGTTCATAAAAAACTTGAGATTGATCTCGAGTAAACCGAAGGTGAGGTTATACTCTATTTTGGCCATATCCCTAACAGAACCCTCAGTATTTAATTTATACTACATAGTCTGGGGTAGCTGACTTTCCGGTACCAATTACCCCTCCTAATAAAATGTTAAACTTCGATTTCTTCAGTAGTATCAATTTCCTAATTTCTTTCATTTTTTATCTATATATGATTACCATTCCTATTTAGAGCTCTTAAAAAAGTCAGTGAACATATGTTATATCTTGCATAATAATACCTAAGCATCCGATAGTAATCCCATTCTCTTGAGAAAAAATCTTGCTACTTTCAACTATTGGTATAACTTCATTTCAATAAAACTCAGCCTTTAGTTCAAAATCACGCCCCTACCGTATTGTAATGAGATCCGGATAATATAGATATATACTCTGCTTCTTTTTCTACACCTTACTTGTCGGATAATATCATTTTGAAATATACGTGGATTTATTTTCTAGTACTTGTTGGGTCTCTTTTGTGTCTACTTGTACAAGCAAAAAAAACCTGGGCACTCTAAAAAGCGCACAGACCAGCTTAGAGTAACCTACGAATCTCCGTTATAGAAACTTGTACTCCACTTTAAGAGTTATTGCTACACCGATCCAAACTAAACCATTCGCTACTATTTTTACTTCTTTACTTCTTTGCTTCACTTTACTTTGCAAAGATATTTTGCACAGATGTTTTAGTTAAATTTTATAAGCTGCTATTACTGTCATAGAATAGTTACACAATCCTACTAAAAAGAGTATACAGCTATGTCACTGCTCTGACGTGGGAGGCAAAAAACACCCCTGGCAAAAAAAAGCGCAGTCCCAAACTTTAGTCGCAGACTGCGGGTATATCAAAATAAAGCCCATTCAACCGACACGGTTTTCTTCTCTTTAGCTTTTTTTATACTCTGGAGACGGGTACCCCCTGATTGCCTGTAGTTGAGTTTGACGCGCTACCTATGGGTGATTGGGAGACATTCTTTTTCCATTCTGTGCAGGAAAAAGCGGAAGTGCGTCGTCTCTAGCTTCTTAGTTAATTCTTAGAGGCGCAGATCAACATTGTTCTGAATTGTGAATTTAATTGTATAATTTCTGAAACAATGGCGACGAGCAATGTTTAAAAAAAGCTGCCGCCGAGTTAGCATCATGAAAGTTTATTGAGTGGAGGACGGGGAGGAAGTGGAGTTTACTGCCGACTCTTCATGAAACCCTTGTTCGAAGCTCTCTGGAACTGACGGCGTTGCTTGGTAGTCGAACACGCTGGACCCTGCTACTTTGTGGTAGGTTTCTCTGGTACGTTCGCAGGCCCTTCTCAGTGATGAGATAGGGTAGTTGGGATGAACCCGGTTGTTGTCTTACGCCACGGATTAACACCATTCCCACACCTCCTTCGCTATCAAGTCAGGTTTACGTCCTGAGGGAGATTGAGCCGCGTAATGCGGGGACAAAGAACTTGGTGTCATGCTTTTTATTTTTTTACATTAGTAAAAAAAACATTAAGTGAAATCATATAAAATAGAATAGCTTCTTTATGTATATCTTTAATAAATAAATAAAATAATTTTTAAGCTGTTGTTGACTCTAATAAAAAAAATACGCGTTCAAACTTTTTTTACTTGATTGAAGAGGTTAATGTTGTAATTAGGAGGGCTCAATTATAAGAAAAAATTAATCTAGTCGAATAAATATGAAAAGGAGCAAAGTAAAAGATACAATATAGTCTAATAACATGTATGCCTTTATCATTGTGTTTATTACCGCGTTTGATTGTACATGATGTTTTTGTCTATAAAGTCTGTAAGGAAGCCTCATAATAATTTCTGAGAATGCCGATGGTACGAGATATATTACTTAATTTAGCTAATCCTGATGGACATTGTAAAGATGTATTGAGAAGAGAAAGAGAGAAAGAGAGAAAAGTAAAAAAAAAGAAGAGAGATGAGAGGGAATGAAGAAATATGTGTTTGAAAGAGACACAGAAAATGCGCGGTGAATTGAATACACAAATTAATATTATCATTATATTTACACAGACTGTATACAAGAAGTTCAATATGGGTATATTTATAAACTAAGCATTATTATCTACAGACATTTTTGCACTTTGAATATCAATGAACGCTTCGTACCCTCCATTCGTTAACGCATATACACATACGCAATCATACTCACAGTGAAGAATATGACTTGAATTCGAATAAGAGTGAACAAAGTATTGACATAATACAAAATATATCCTCACAGTATTCTGCATAAAAACAACTTGTCAAAAAACTACAAATAGCTTTTCTTCTACACTTTAAATAGAAATTAACAGACAAAGTATATTGAGTAGCAAGACATAAATATCATAAAAGAGACACATTTTCATATTGAATTGTATAGAGTGGAGTGGGGTTTTGATACACGCCGGTTATTACAACTGATTTATTGACAGAGTTGATTTTCATGTCAATTTTTTTTTAGTTTTGGTTTGTTTAGATAAAAGTGCTCAAAAGATACTATGGTTTTGTCATTTCAATATTGTCAATTTTCTTTAAACGACTAACAAACTTTATTTTATTTTTTCACTTAATTTTGAAGGAATTGATAAAGATATATTATATCAATAAAAGACAAACTATTAATCTATATTGATAAAAAACTCTTATGCATATTTTCATATGTGAGATATTGAATGAAAGTGTTTTCTGAAAGTGTTTCAATCTGCTTAAAACCCTCTCCTTTTGGTAATGCCTACTAGAAAAGGGTACTATATCTCTAATCTATATAATAGAGTCCGTAAAATAATAAGGACATATGACCTTAGGAAGTCATAGGATAGGTCTGTCCTTTAGAGTATGTAATACTCTAAAATAAAATATGTATAGCTTAAGAAGAAATTAAATGCGGAATTTAGATTTTTCTTTTACAAATGTGATAATCCGCTTATCCTACTGTACTTCTTTACCAAAAAATACTTTGAAAATATCTTGAAAATAAATACATATTTATATGAACCTTCAAGTTACTCTTGCCTAACAATAGCTTCTTAGGGTGTACTGCCACACAAAATAACTGGAATTGGTCTGCATTAAAGATCTTTCAAAGTGTGATTCAAAAATTATAATGATAATAAGTATTATTCTTCTATCCTAGCTTGTAGCTTAGATCTTTAAAAGAATGAATTTTTTGATAAAAAAAAAGGGTGTAGCTTGCTATTTAATACGCTTGATCGTCTTATCTTTTTATTTTCTTATAAAAATACGTGTTTAAAGTTCTAGTAGCTTTAATGAATAAGGTGATTTACAATAAACTATTCCTTTTTTATATCTCTAAATAGGCAAAAACTATAAGCTTTTTGAATTTTTCTTCTTTTGAATGTCAAGAAAGCCTCATCAATTTAGGTCAAATCTTATACACCAGAATTGGTAAAACAGTCACGAATATTTTTGACTGTCGTCTGGAAAAAAAAAAGGTTTGTCAAATAGTCTACCAAGCTTCACTTGTGAGGTTGTTCCTTATTCGATTTATTTTTATATTTTATCTTTATATATAAAGAGAATTATACCATGTCAAAGCGTCAGGCCGAACACGATGATTTGAATGGCCATGGAAATGGAATTAACAATGCTAACCAAAGTCATGCAAAGCAATTAGCCGAACGTAATGCCATGGGTGAATTCGAGGATGCTTGGGACGACGAGATTGAAGAAGAGTCCGAAAATGAGGAAGGCATGGAGGAAGAAGAGGAGGCTGGTGAAGGTAAAAAAAAAAGAAAAAAGAATAGTAATAATAGTAGATCTGCCGGCGCATTTTCTTTTTTCAAAATACACACACACAATTATTAATTGGTTATGAATATCTAAATATATATTTTTTTCCTAATAATAATAAGGCATGGATGTTGACGAGAAAGAGGAAGACGAGGAGGAGCAAGAGTTGAAGTTGTATCTTCCGGGGCAACCCTTGGAAGAGGGTGAGGTTTTGGAGGCTGATCAGTCTGTCTATGTAATGCTCCACAACCTTGACGTTCGTTTGCCTTTTCTCAGTTTCGATGTTTTGGAGGATAAGTTGGGTGACGAGCGAAAGAATGTGAGTTGAATACCGTGAAATATAGTTATCGAAATAAGTTATCCATCTATATATCTGTATAATTGACATAATATTCACTTTTTTTGTAAAAAAAAAAAAGTTCCCTGCTACTGCATTTGTAGCAGCTGGTACCTCTGTTCCCGGTGTACGCGACAACGAGATTTTGGTTATGAAGATGTCTAACCTCCACAAGACACAACAGCATGGTATATTCATTATCAGCCAAGCAAACAATTGAATGCTTTGTTTACTCAACCATTTTCGTGTATTATGTATTTGTATATATATGCTTTATAGATTCTGACGATGAAGAGGATCCTGATGCTCTTGATGAAGATCCAGTGCTGGAGTATAAGTCTATCCCCCACGTTGGTTGTGTAAACCGTTTGAGAGTGATGCCCCAGCAAAAGGATAATCATATTGCAGCAACCTGGTCAGAGACTGGTAAGGTTCACATTTGGGATCTCTCTCCTTATATGAACAACTTGAGTGTTCCTACTACTCCTCTGCCAAAGACTGCAAAACCTCTTTATACTGTGCACAACCACGGACGTGAAGAAGGTTATGCTCTTGATTGGTCCCCTCTGGATACTGGCCGGTGAGTAATTGTTTATCACGAAGTATGGATATGGATTACATAGAAATTAAACGAAACCTTGTTTGTGTGTTTGTGCTATTAGCCTTTTGAGTGGTGACAACAATGGTTTAATCTACCATACAACTGTTACTGCCTCTGGATGCAACACCGATTCGGTTGCTTTTAAAGAACACAAGTCTTCAGTTGAAGATCTCCAATGGTCTCCTTCTGAACGTAATGTGTTTGCTTCTTGTTCATCTGATCAGACTGTCAAGATCTGGGATACTCGTAACAAAAAGCGTTCTGCAGTAAGCATTCGTGCCAGCGGTTCGGACGTAAACGTAATTACATGGAACAAGAAAGCAAGCTACTTGCTTGCTAGTGGTCATGATGATGGTGTATTCAGCGTCTGGGATCTTCGTATGTTCAAAGGGTAAGTCTGGATTCACGGAAGTATATCTAGTATAAAATGTGGGGGAAAGGGGTATCTAATTCCCTTTTAACAATATATATATAATCTACCTTTTAGTGGGCCAGGTGCAGGACCTTCTCCAGTTGCTACTTTCAAATGGCACACTGCTCCCATTACCTCAATTGAGTGGCATCCTACCGAGGAGTCGGTCTTGGCTGTATCTGGCGATGATGACCAGTTGACACTCTGGGATCTCTCTGTTGAGCCCGACACTGAAGAAGAAGGCAGACTGACTAGCAATGGTGTTGAGATTCCTCCTCAGCTTCTATTCGTTCATCAGGGCCAGTCTCAGATCAAGGAACTTCATTGGCACAGACAGATTCCCGGATGTGTTCTCAGCACATCAAACTCTGGTTTTAATATCTTCAAGACTATCTCCATCTCATAATTATATATATGTTTTATTTTTTCCTTATTTTTTTGTATTCTTGCCTCCCAAAAAACAAAACAAAAAAAGACTTCCCTTTTACAAGCCTATCCCTTCATTTCTATATTTCTTTCCCTCCTCTTCCTCTTCCTCTTCCTCTTCTTTTTCTTTTTCTCTTAAAGAAACCATGCACGCACCTAAAACTCCTCTACATAGATTAAAGAAGAAAATCCCAAAAGATTATTGATAATTACAAGTTGATAAATATTTATTAATGATTTTGTTTGTTTTGAGAAAAATCACTTGGTGCCCAAATACATATAAATTAAACCGCGAAATTCTAATAGGACAAAGGATAAACTAATGATACTGCTTTTTCGAATCCAATAACGAATATGTCTCCCTTGAACTTTTCTTCGTATTTGGATCCAATCTCCTGCCACAGAATGTACCATAATAAGGCTATCGTAGCTCCAAGTACAGACCCAACCAATACTTGAGGAAGACTGTGGTGTCCAAGTTCAACCCTCGACCATGCGACAAGAAAAGCAGTGAGTTGAACAAATATGACAAGAATTGAGCGCACTAATGAATACTCAATAGCATTTGCACTAAATGCTAGATGAATGTAGACAGCAAAGAATGCAATGACCTGGGAATGAGACGATGGCATTCCATAGCTAATTTTACTACGAACGTTTGATGAGTGGCTTGGACGAGGCTGCTTAATTGCGTTTTTTAGAATCTTTGCGGCGAATGCAGTGAGGACAGAGCCAACCACAAAATAAACTATGTGTAGTGAACGAATATAGAGCAGAAGGATTGCGGTCAAGACGGACACCCATGTACCCGCCTAAGACACAAAACAATACTGAGAAACTACACGTCTTTCAATATATATATATACATATTCTTTGGTTGTAATTACTCTTTATTTTTTTATTTTTTTATAATTATTGTTTTTTGTTTTTACCAACGAGAGCAAAGCTAGGATGAATTCCATTCGATGTCAAAGAGTGAGTATTTTGTCTTAACTGGTTAAGAACAGCTTTTGTACTTGAATATCGTAAAATATCTCCGCTTAGACGTTACTTTCAGGGGAACTATATCTCTCTCGCTCTCTTTCTCTCTTTGTGTGTATTTACCAACATAAATATTATAACTATATAAAGTTGTATATTGGGCAAAATAACCAGACCCATACTTCATTTTCTATTTTTCCCTTTAATTAATTGCAAAACCTACAGACAAATCAACAAATACAATTCCTTTCGTAATGCAATTAAGAAACTATCTCTTTGAGATCTTTAGTACACTAAGCTTTAGACCAACACTACGGAAAAAAAATATCCGTGTTTTGGGGGGTGCATTTTTTTTAATGTGATCAAAGCTGTACTTGGAGGTATATTAGGGAAAAAGGCCGAAAAACGAGTAATTTTATATCAAGCTTCTATACCCTAAAAAGGATATTATATACTTTTATAAATACACTCTGTATTAAGTAATAATAAAAGTCAGATATACGGTAAAACACTATACAAGACCTACTTTTAAGAGTTACTAGCTGCTATGAATGGATCTTCTTTTTCAATAAAAAGTACCAAAAATTATTCATAAGTTATTAAATAAACTATTAAACATTTCAGCACCAATTTGTTATACAATATGCACTTTACTTTTTGTTTAAATATAAAAATACTTTTGAACATTCTTATCCTAAAAATGCAACTTAAATCTTTAGATTGTGCGACTTACAAATGCGTTTCGATGTACGTAAGCCAAGAGAAGCATAGTCGAAGAATATAGTAGTGGGTAAATTACTGCAAATTCATATCCTTTCTTGTGTAATTTTTCTATTAGTAATACTGGTCCCAACAAGAGAATCTTATAAGGGCTAGTAAGGCAATAACGATGGCGTCTTATTAATGTCATTGTGTACACTCAATAAATAATTTAAGAGGTATGAACACATTTAAAGTTAAGCATAAACTTCCAAATGGTGCGACTTTATTTTCTGGAAACAGTGTATATTATACAGGTGAACAAACAAATATATATATACATATATATGTATGTGTGGGTGGATGTGTGTGTGTGTGTGCGTTATTTTTTTTTTTAAAAAAATAAAGTCTTGGAAAAACAACATATATATAAATGTATAGAAAGAGAAGAGATATACGTACTGATAAGAACAAAAAAACAGCAGCAACAGCAATAAGAAAACAACAAGGATTTGAGAAGGGTGATGGAAAGGGAAGGTTAGGGAAAAGTACAAGAAGAAGATGGCTTGAGGAGATCTTATTTTCAAGTTATTTTTTTATATCAAGCTAATGGTTTTCACCATTAGGTCTACCCGGGAATATTCCAGGCGGCAGATTGCCCATGTGTCCAAATGGTGTACCTCTGTATGGAATATCGTTAGGGTGGGATTGGGTGTGGAGCGGAAGCATCATTCCAGGATGAGGAGGACCTCTCATGCCAGGTGGAGTAGACATGGAAGCCATACGTCCCATCATTCCCATATGGGGTTCCCCAAATCCACCCATGAAGGGAGGAGGATGTCCCATAGGATTCTGATGGTGTAATGGATGTTGCTGAGGTTGTTGATGTTGAAGTTGTTGAGGTTGCTGAGGTTGCTGAGGTTGCTGAGGTTGCTGGTTTTGTTGAGGGTGAAATGAGGGATGAGGAGGTGTCATAAACATTTTGAAACCGTTTGGACTATCTTGTCCAAAATTTTCGTTATGGACAGAAGCACCAAAAACAGTAGGCACACCTTGGATATGACGCTCGACCATCGAAAATCGAGGTTCCACTTGATCTCTTGGCAAAGGTGGCGGCGGTTGTTGTCCACCAAGAATCTGAAGGAATGTACTCTGTGATTTTGACACATCACTCTCTTGGCCGTTAGAATCTTCAGTTATTCGAACGGACATAATCGCAGGATCTTGAAATGGTAATGCTATCAATGGTTATCATCATCAGCGACTAGAGTCGAACCCCGGCTATATAATCTATCCGTCTATAATCATATAATTCTTATCTTGGATCATACCTTTTCCTGTTTCCTCTTTCTCGTTGTAGGCCGGGTGTGCTGTAGCAGCCTTGCGAAGGAACTCCCCAAAAAAGTTTTGAGCTTCCTTTCTGACATCAGGTTCTCCATAGATTGACCTGTTCTCAAACTCTGGTCTCATGGGCATTCCAGCAGAAGATGTCATTCCTCCAGAAGGCGGCATACTTCCCATTGGTAGCATCCCACTATTACCAACGCTGCCATTGCCACTACCACCATTCCCCCCTGAGAAGGGCAGGCCAGTAGATTGAGAAATTGGACCAGGTTCATGGCTTCGTAAAGGACTGCCACGATAACCTCTTTCAGATAATACATGTTCCATTGGAGGTTGTCTTTGCTGCTGCAACTGACGAGGAGGTTCTGTGTGGGGTTGCCAGCCATCCTGTCGTTGCATACTACCACCAACTGAATGGAATGGATCCTGCCGTTGTGCAAATCGTTTGTTATCATCAGCATTTGGCTCTGAGTGTTCAGGACTAATATCAGAGAAGCCAGGGGGAGCAAACTGTCTGTTCATAGGATTATTATTTCTTGGACTTCCTTGAATTGGCTGTTGTTGCACCATAGACCGTAAAAATGTGTGGTCCTGTGTGCGATCTTCTGGTCCGAATTGAGCGAATTCATCAAGAGGTGCTAAAAAGTTAGTATTCTGCTGATTTTGATTATATTGCTGGTTGTTGTGGAGATGATTTTGAGTTTGGTTGTGATTGTGATGATTTTGGTTGTGGTTATGTTGCATAGGATGAGAAGCATTAGGGCCTTCAGCAAATAATTGATGTGCTGAATTGGGCCCCATATCCACTGGTCCAGCAGGTTGGTCTAAATGCCTTGCCTGAGGAGATGGGCGGATAAAGACATGTTCTTCAGTGGCAGGTGTGTGGGGCTTGGCAAATTTTGGTGTCTTCCCTGCCCTATTGGCAAGTTCGTCTTGAAGCAATCCAAAGCTAATATTTACATTCGGAAGAAGAGCTCTAAAATCTTCTCTCATAGACTTTACAGAATCATCACGAATATGTCCAGGCGGAGCTCCATCTTGAACAGACAGACCACGTAGTTCGTTTCTCAAATTTGCAAAATTGGGGCTTTCGATAGATGGAGGTATCATAGGTGGGATACCCATTAGATCAGGTCGATCCATGGGGGAATGGCGCATGATAGGATGCTGATGAGGGTGAGGGGGAAACATACCGGGGGGAGGACCATGAGTAGGAAATGGTGGAGGGGTTTGTCCTCCATGAAAGTCAGGTGAGAATCCAAAACGGGGAACAGGTTGACCATATCCGTGGAATAATCCAGAGGCTTCCAACATTTGTTGAGAATGCTGCAGGCGCCTTGAAGCAATTAGAGAGGGATCTTGGCCGTTGAACGGATCGAAACTACGCGAGAACCAATCTGGAGGAGCAGCTAAGCCTGGAGGAGCAGCAGGGGGAGTACGACGAATATTACTATTATTTGCCATTGTTGGCAATGAGAGATTATTGTTGCCAATAAATGGAGGTTGGTTGGTGTCGGATACAGACACAGGGGATTGATCAGCTATGTCCTGGTTGACGAATAAAGTTGAATTCTCCATTGTATCCATAGGTTTGCCCAGTCCAGCAAACTTTGTGGCCTGGTCATCTTGGAGGTCTTCCTGAACCTTTTCGGAACTATAGGTCTGTCTCTGAGAATTCTGTATGGTGTTGTCAATATCACCCGTATCTGGTAGGTAAGTGATAGTTGTGTGTTCATTTGTAATATCGTCATCGATGCTGAGATCATTTTCACTATCCTCGTATTCTTGATCTGCTTCATTGTCTGAAACATGACCAAGCTCAGAGTCTGTAAAAGAAGGCTCGTCTAATGTCTGTGATGGCGAATTATGTTCATTTGGATAATTAAGGTCTTCGTTTTCTCGGGCCAAATTATCCACACACATCTCCTCTGCCTCATTCTTGTCGTCATTAGGAGTAATATTATCATTTTCCTCATTTGATTGAGCTGGTGTATCAACAGGTTTATTGATTCCCACACTCGTATCCACACTCTCGTCCGCGCTTTCGTCCAAGCTCTCACCAATGCTTGCATCCTCATCATTGGGGTGAGTATCACCACTGTGTGTGTCCACAGATTCTTCGTTTGAGACCTCGTTTGTATCAATAGGCAACTCTTCCTTGATTTCTTCCGAAAGTTGTTTCTTTAAGATTTCTTTAGGATCATCCTGAACAACATTCTCTTCCTTAATTTCAGCTGGTTGAACAGTAGGTTTGACTGATGTAACAGTTCCCTCGGCTTGAAGTCTAGGATCGATTGATGGCTCGTCAAGATAGATAATCTTTCTGGTCTCGGTTGGTTCAATTTTGGGAAGGATCTTCTCAAAGTTGGTATTACCCCATGCGGCTTCTGATTCCTTAGATTTTGGCTTAACAGTAGTACCGATAGCAGTCTTTGCTTCTCTTTTGGCCTCTTCGAAATCTTCAAGCCGGACCATTTTTGTTTTGAGTTTCTTTTCTTTCTTTCGAGGAAGTGCTTGGGAATGTTTGGGTTTTTGTGGGGCAGTCAATGCGGCTGTCAGAGATGGACCAAATGTATCGGGTGTAACAATACTATCTGGACTGGCCGTACTACTACTACAGTTGACTCCCTTTGCCCATGATGCAGTAGCCGGAAGGGCCGGTTTCTCATCTTCAACTCGTGTATTTTCAGAGACACTTTTTGTTGGTGTGACAATTTTTGGTCCAACAGGTACTGTCTTTGGTGCCGCGTGTGGGATTTTCGGTGTAGACCTTTGTGCTTTGGGTGTAGAAGGTGTTTTAAGGGAGGTTGACGGAACAGACTTTGAAACAGCCGAAGGTCTTTCTTCTTCTTCAAATTCATGCGCCTGGTCTTGCTCCATTGGTACTTCCTTGACAATATCGATCGGCTTCACAGCGATAACCTTCGGAATTGGTGCCCAAGGTGATGCTTTGCGCGGTACCTCAATAGAAGGTCCGGCAGTAGCAGTAGAAATGGTATTAGGGGTACCAGTGGAGCTAGAGCTGGCACCAGCGGCAGCATTTGCCGCTATACCAAGAGTGATCCCACTTATTGGTTTTGTAGCTGTTACAGTAGCCACGGTGCGTTTGTTTGGGTAAGTCTGGGTAGTTGATCCGGTTGGATGCTTGGTTCTACGGATACATTTTTATATTAGCCCTCTCATAAGAATTATATTAGCTTGTACGCACCCAATTGCTGGATTTTCTTTGCTGTAACTGTCCACATCATCTCCTGGTTCATGTAAATACATGCAATTTGGGTTTGGGCATGGCATATTCCGCAAATAGTAGGTACAATATTTGGTTGTTCCGTACGAGGCCCTGTTCCCCAAGTGGTGAATACACTAAAGACTAATTTACCCCCACTTTTCTTTATAGGGTTGATTGTCCTCCTAATGGATATACATTTACCTTATAACCTTGCCGTCACACACAGCCCCATTGAGTCCAGCAATTGCCTTTGCAGCATCTTCTTTCCGGGCATAGGTCACATATATACCAACCGAAACCTGGGATGATGATTGCTGTGCTGATGGAACAGATCGTTTGCTAACAACGAGTTTATTGATCTTGCCATACTTCTTAAAGAATTCGTTCTACAGACAAGAGTGAGTTCTCTGTGACCAAGCCATGGTAAGCTAAATATCGTTTTTAATATATTTATAGATATTAATTTATTATTACCTCTAAGCTAGCATGTTTTGAACCAAGACCAAGAACATATACAAGGTTTTTTTGGACGACTCGCATACCAGACAATTGTCGCCTATTCGGGTCTCGCATGTCACGCTGCTGGCGTTCCTTTTCCTTCTTCTCCTTTTTGCTACGTAAAATCTCCTCTGCGCTCACAGGAACAAATTCGACAATCTGATCAGTATATGCTCGTCTGCATGCCGGGCAACGACCATTAAGGTTTGTTTTTATGTGATGCCAGCAGAATCGACAAATCTGTTGAAATTGTATGTTTATATTAGAGCCACAAGATTTTTGCTTGTGAACATCCCAGTACTACCAGAGGAAATGTTCCCCTACCTGGTAGCCGCATGGACAAGGCCTGAATTTACAATCTGCAATGTCAAATTCCTCCATGCACAGAGGGCAATCCAAGTCTTCGTCGTCTGAAGCCATAGTCAAAAGTAAGGCGTGATGAGAACCGAGCTCCTGTTATTTTTTTTCTTGTTATAAATGAACTCAAAGATGATAACAGAGCGCGTTTTGGCGATGATAACTTTATGGCTCAAAGAAGTTTTTTTTTAAAAATAAAAATAAAAAAGGGATTTTAATAGGTGAGTTTTGTAAAGAGAGAAAGAGAGAGGGTCAGGAGGGACAACCAATGGAACGGACTCTATGTGACAGAAAAGCAACGTAAACACCTTGATGGACTCAGCAATCGGGAATTGAATCAAATGGATTATGAGCACTAAATAATTCGATAGCAGCGCATCAGTATGATGGCAAAAACACAGAAGGAGAGAATAGAGCCAAATATCAGACTAAACCACCAAAGATCCTCCTAAAAGAAACATCCAAGCCGGTCAGATACTGTTGCTACGAGGTCTGTACCTTACCTGAGCCTGGCCGGGAACTTGAACATTCATACCCCACAAACCAGTAACAAGGTTCATTGGGATAATTATACTTCCAAGTGCAGTGAGTTTAGATAGAACATCATTAATCTCGTTATTTGTTTGGGTCATTTCGATAGATATTTGGGCAAGATAGTTAGAGTGAGACCGAGAAGATATTTTTTCATAGTGGTTTAGTGACTGAAGCATGGTTATGAGGTGATCTAAAGATATAATAGATAAAGATATGTTATTCACTATCTGTTTAAAGAAATAATAATAAAGAAGTTATTTAATACTATCAAAAGCATGCCTTGAACATCTCCAAGATAGATGGCTACATCACTATCACCATTAGACTTCTCAGTACCGACAGCCATCCATGCTTCCCCTCGTTTGATCATTGTCTTGAGGACATCTGCTTTGGTGACCAGTAAGCGCAAAAGTCCCATCATCTTCTTTCTGCAATAGCCAATCCGACGCAACATGTCTGATTGCTCCGACTCTTTCAAGATGAGAACCAGCTCATCAATCGAATCCACTTCAAACTCAACAGCATAGATCAATGGTGCAAAGGAGTCTGTGATATCGTCCAAGATTCCATAGCATATCCAATCTATTCGCCTATTAGACAAAAAAATTGACTTTGCATTTATTATTATTACCTGGTGTGACATGAATATAGTCCTTGAGAAGCTTAATTCTCTTTCGCACGTTCTGAGGATGGTTCATGGGTCTTAAATGAAACTAAAGCATATGAAATTAGCATATTATATATATATATATCTATTGATTCTCTTACCGTCAAAACACACTCCTTAAACACGAGTATATGCATTCCAAGAGGCTTAAGGGGGGTTATAGCGGACGGATTCGGATCAAATGCTCTAAATGTAATAAAACAGTAGTTCTTAAACACTTCACACTTTTCTCTAGGTTCGTCCATAGCAATGTCCTCTATAGTCAAAGGGTGAATATTGAATATCTATAAAGAGATGTTAATTAAAGCGACCGTTATTGAAATTTTTATTTTTACTTTTCCGAGTGCCTTCATTTCTTCATCAGTAGGATCGAGAATATCAATCCAAAAACACCCCTTTTTAGCCATCTCGCTCAACTTCTCTCCAGCAGCTGGTATTTCACACAATGTACGCGCATGAATAGATGAGGCTTTAAAAGGGGAATAATATGTGATTCGGTAGACATCCAGATCATCAGTAGCGGGATACTAAACACCCAATTCATCAGCATATTTGCTTTCATCTCAGTTCATATAATTTACATTAGGTTCGCCATAATAAGCCCGACCCTGCCTGGCCCCATCGGGCATAAGCATATTAGACAATCTTCGTCGATGAGCCCGTCGAGGTAATTGCGTCTTTTGGAGCTCCCGTCTTTCCTGAATCACGTACTCATCCATTGCAGCATAGTTTATTTCCCCTCTCTCTTCCTCCACAGCAGGAAAGCAGACGTCTTGCTCAATCAGTAGAGATGCAGTTTCAGTAGTCTCAACATCTGATAAGTATGGGCTAGTTTGAGTGTTATCAATTCCAACGTCTATTAGCTGGCTATCTCTCGGTAATCCGTTACGGTAGTCATCTGCATTTATCACAAGACTACTCTCAACTGCATGGCCACGCATTGGGGCTGATTTGTCGTGATGGGGTATCTAAAATAAAGCAAAAGAAGCATAAAGGGGGATGCGATTTAAGTTGTTAAGACCTTACATTCAAAGAAGTGGGGATGCTCATGTAGCCATTCGAAGGCTGGAATATGGAATGATGTCTTTGCTGGGAAGAGCTTTCTGTTCTTCCCTCAGGAGACTCCCGAGAGCGGTAATGTGAGATTGGAGGACGGTCTTGTCGGGTGCTTTGCTTCCTTGTCATGGTTATAGTGGGTAATGTACCCCTTCTTCTCCACTTGCCTGTTTGACCTAGGTAGCGTGATCAACCGTCACAGGGTATGGGGGGCTATGCTAGACAACTTTGTCTATTTGACTTTTTTTTTGGTTTCTTTTTTTGGTAGATAGAAATCGTAGCAAACAAAAAAGGTATATAATACATGGCCATTCTGGCTTCTTTTATATTTATATATATCAATATAAGAGATAAAGAGAAAAATAAAGAGAAATAGAGAAATAGAGTAAGGTAATTGTATAGCTATTTGTTAAGTACTCAGGTCTTGAATGCTTTGAGCCACTTTATCAACCTGAGCATTTTGACTATTAGGTGATGATGTGTGCTCAGGATTCATATGAGCTTTGATAACATGCAATGCCTCCTGGAGTGTTTTTCCAGTATCTGTTTACAAAAAACTAGTTAGTTTTGCAAAATTTTATAATCTGCTCTGAACACTTACTGTCTATAGAGCTTAGGAATCTGACTAGTTCTTTGCATAGCTCATAGTCATCCACATCAATGGCCTTTTGCAGCAATCGAATGGTGTCCTGATATAAAACAACAACAACAGTGGTCATGCTTAGGTCTTATGTCCACCAAAATTAAAGTATGTAGACAGTCTTCTTTTTCTTTACCTTTCCGCCTACTGCAAGTGGCTGCATAGTTTGCAATATAATAAGATATGATGTGGCAGTTCGAAGGCGCCCATCTTCTAAACAAAACTGGTAAAAGTACTATTGAGTAAAACCGAACAAAAAGAAAGAAATGTAAAAATCAGCATTACCTCGAATAAGTCCTTTGGTTTTCCAACAGCCGAAAAGAGGTGATCCCAGAGAGCAACTTCTGTCTTTCTTGCACAGCTTACAATTACATCCAAAGCGTGTGGGAATTGGTCAAGGAATTTTATAACCAAAGGAAGTATGGCATCTACAATAATACTGTGTGAGCTAAAACTGTATAACTTAGAGAAACTTTATTAGGTAATACTTACCATCTCCTAAAGACTGACCAGATTCCTCCTCTAACACAGTGTGCAAAAGAATTTCCAAAGCATGACTAAAGTACACTAGCTTTTCATAAACTCGTGCAAATACTACTGCATCTTCTTCAAGATCTCGTTTCAGCAAGTGTCGCAGAATATGATGTATAAACAAATGTGTCTAAGGGATACATGTTAATTGTTATGAATTTGAATTTTAAATCTTAATAT
Source organism: Phycomyces blakesleeanus NRRL 1555(-) (assembly GCF_001638985.1). Taxonomy (NCBI): domain Eukaryota; kingdom Fungi; phylum Mucoromycota; class Mucoromycetes; order Mucorales; family Phycomycetaceae; genus Phycomyces; species Phycomyces blakesleeanus. Next base: position 1,301,555 of record NW_017265136.1, on the reverse strand, counting down.
TACGTATTACCTTTGTTGTTATTTTGTAAACCATAAAACCTAGCAAGTCTTTATAAACCATATTCTGTTCTATGCCTACAATAACTCCCTTCTCCAGCAGAACAGCTTACCGACCATCAAATTAGATATTTCCCCCAAGTAGTTCTCCGTTTGATTAACTTACAATGAGGATAAAAATCAAGTGGAATATATATTGCATCTGCGTCCGCAAACTTTAGATCTCCTGTTCTCCATTGAGAAAAACCTTCCATATTAACAGATGCAGAAGGTGAATCAGGCTCAGGTCCAATTCGATAGCCCAAAGAAAATGGCCGCCCTGAGTAACCCCTTGCTGTAAATAGCCCAGGTGTGGTTGGTGTAGAAGGCTCACTTTCATATATGTCTTTTCCAAAAGTACTGAAGCCACAATCTTCACCACGAAGCAAATTTGTGAATAGCTTTATATATATAAAGGTTAGAAAATAATAGTGATAATAATGATGATAATAATAATAATAATAATAATAATAATAATAATAATAATAAAAGAAGCCTGATTGAGATTGACGTGATAAAATTACCTTGACTCCCTTTCCATCAACAACCCACAGAGAGGTTAATAAGTTGGCTACACTCTTTCGGCCAATCCAGTAATACTCGGTTTTTTCAGATAACATATGTATTTCGTATTGATTGTGTATCTCATCTCTTTCAACGTCTTCGCTGTCCTTTAAATACACAAGCAAGATTCATTAAATTCGATATACACTTTCTTTGAATTCTCTGGCTTACTCCCATAGATGGACACAGGATGAAATTTTTTCCATCTACCAATAATATTATATTGGCAGTTATCGCATCCTCCAACGTATTTAGCTGATCTATATATATATATATTTAAATAAGAAAAATATTGTTGTTATAATCACACAATCTATTGGGCAACGCATTATAGAAAAGAAAGAAAAGTCCACTTTTTTTTGACATACCTCCAAGACTTGGATTAAACAAACTGATGCCTCTAACTCTGGATGCATCGGTAATAATACCATGAAGGCGTATCTGTCTGGATAGCTTTATCCTGGCTAAATTAGCAGCAGGGTTTAAGTTTCCCATTGTAGGTGGTACATCACTACCTATGAAAATACTATAGATACTCAATACATTATCGGAAGTGTAGACAAGTAGAAAATTTCCACAAATAGTTATATAATTGGGTATTTGATGAAGCACTTCCGTGTGGAGAATATATGCATTGTCAAGATTACTATCTCTTGAATACAGACGAATCTATATATATATAGTAAAGTTATATTAATATAGAAGACAAATAGATATCGAAACATTTCTTCTACTTTTTTTATACTACCGTTTACCTCGTATGTTTTTCCATGATGCAAGGACGATATTTCGCATGCAGCTATCAGGACATGTTTATACCATGCGAGACCACCTCGTACCAAGAAACTCTTTTCTTGCTGTTGATTTCCAAACATTTTCCAGCGACCAGAGATTGTATTATAATGAGCTAAACCTCTTTTACCGGCAATTGCTATATATTTTCCGTCTCGACTAACAGAAGAACACTTTATATGAAATACACACCATGTTTTTTTTTTCAAAATTATTTTATTCCTTACCCTAATTGGCCAATGGTCTGTTATGTACATAGTAGGATACTATTTACTTTGGAATTTAGTAAGAATATATGAAATGATATACTTAATTTAACTTACAAGAATATGAGTCCATGCTACGGCGTCAGGATCGATAGTCGTAGTGTTGTTTTCTTGGTAGTCTCCTCCGCTGTTGTATAAAAGAAGTCGGTCATCTGCCTGTAAAAGACCTCTTCGTGCATTATCCTATACATTTACGGTTAAGTTAGGCTTTATAGTGTACCCAAATTGTTTAAGATCCCTTACTGCATTATGAAGTGATGTAATAGCCAACTTCGAGAAGGGTAAAGAGAACAAATGGATGTCATCAAAAACTACAGAATCTTCTACGTTTTGCTTCTCTTTCCACCCCCAGGTATCCAATACAAAAAGTTGATAGTTTCCGGGGCCCCAGAACTGAAATATAACCAAGTATGTCAGAATATTTTAATAAAACAAGGTGTTGATAATGTATTTGATCTTACCATGGAGTACACACCATGTATGTAAGTATCTTGAAGATGGCTATATCTATCCTTAAAAAAATGCACTCAATTTCTCGAACAGATAATCCTTGAATTATATATATATACCTGTTTATAATATTTGGATTGTTCTGTCTCTCCCCGAACATTTCTTCTAATTCACTCATAGAGGAAAGCAAGGTGCCATAGACGCTCCAGATAGCAAGTCCCCGATATTCATAGCCAACAGAAATAGCATATCCATCAGAAGTCCATGCGAGTGATTGGACAGCATCTCTTGAGATTGATTTATTATTAATAGACCCCCATGTGGTTGCTCCTCCGGTTTCCAATTCAAGAGTATGAGAGTACTCGGGTGGAGACAAATAGTGGTTTGCAGAGTATATGCGAATTAACCCACTTTAAATAAACAAAAGTATATGTTTAACATAACAAATTGTTTAATGATATGTAGCTTGTACTTACCTCTTAGTTCCGACAGCGATAAGAGAAAACTTGGCATTAATAGCAACACATGTCGCTTCTTCTCCTTTTAAAATATCTTCTTCTATACCATGAAATGCAACGCCTTTCCAATGAACCTTTTCTGTGTATGAAGGTGATGCTGGTGCAAAAGAAGCTGTGTCTCCACCAAAGTGCGTTTCCGTTGTCAATGTATTAGATCCACGAGGTAATTGACTTGATGGCGAGGTAGGAGACGTTAGCTTTGGGAGATAGGCTAGTGTTAAAAGTGCCCAATAAATTCCCATCCATCGCTTACCCCATTTGAGCCTGTACTGCTCTGTTTGTCAATATCGGGTATATTGTGAACAAAATAAGCTCTGCCTTTATCTGTGACCCAGACAGACACATTTGTCGGTTTGTCATATATCATACTAGTCACCCTTTCTATATGTATGTATGTATGTATGTATATATCAACAACTTTTTTATAAGTCACCATTATATTGATATTTTGTGACTATTTACCCAAAGGGTCTACAAAGATATTCATCCGGGATTGGAGAGAAGTTTGTGTTGCATTGACCTGTTGTGGGTTCCATGAAATACATTGGATCGCAGCAGGCGTTTGTGTTGCGATTATAAGCGTATCTTCAGATGAAGTGCCGCTGAGAAAGAAAGAGTTTGAATACCAGGCAACACCTCCGCAATCAGTTTTACTCTTCGGATCATCGTATCATTCTTACCACGCAATGCCAGCATCGATACGAATAGCAAGTCGAAATTTTAGGATCATAGTCTTTGGTCCTTTCCCCTCTCCAGGCCCTGTTACATAAGGATGGTTTGAATGAGCAAAACTAAACTCAAAGGACCGCTGTTCGAATGGAAGAATCGCATAAAGTAAAAGATAGTTTTTGTTTGTCTATGGAATATTTAACGAGCATCGAAAGAAAATAAAAATAAGAGGCAGCAACATGAGTTCAAGACGTTCGTTTGTTTAGAGAACATTTGATACTGTACAAATATCACAACTGCTGATCCATCTGGTTTCCACAAGATAGAATTGTTTTCGCCAAACTCTTTTATATGCTTTTCTGAGCGCTCTACAAAAGATAGGATAGTTGTTGGCTATGGAAAGGGGGGTTCTGTTCCGTCAATAACTGTGTCTGGACATAGATATGACAAGAGTCCTTTAAGAGCTCTTGAATAGTTCTCAAAATTTCCCGATATTCTACCTTGACAGACCAAAGATAAATGGCCGATCGAGTACAGGTAATGAACAATGACGCGTGGTGAGATGGTTTCATTGCGACGATGTCGGCCGACAGAGGAAGCTGTGCACCTGCTGGTTGGTCACTGCCTTCCACAGAGGAGGCTACCATCCCATGAGAGGCACTACGAAGAGATAGCTGACTGGCAATGCCGTTAAGCCAGTACATTTCTAAAACCACAGACGAGAAGTTAAAAAAGAGAAGTTAGAATTCTTAGTGCACCATGAACAGTTGGTCAGTAAAAGTCACGTGGAGGTGAATGATTTCACCTCTCTTTTTATCTCATTCATCATCCATGACAAGTCTACTTTCTCCTGACACTCGCATCAAGTGCGTAACTATATACTATTCATCGCAATTATTATAGCAGAATTATTCTTCTAGAAACTGAACGCTTCGATCTTTACTATAGGGTCAGCTCTGTTTTAAATCGTGACACGGTGAGCTATGGAAAACAACATCTGATTGATGGATCCGAGGAAACTTGCTGGAATTCAGAGCAAGTAAGTTAAATCTACTCGAGATCTCGATCAACATGCATATTGAGTTTCGTTTGTCTATTCATTTAAAAGGGTCTTCCCCAAAATATCCTTTTGGATTTCGGATCACCTGTTGAAGTGCAAAAGATCGCCTTAACTTTTCAGGGTGGTTTTGTTGGAAAAACATGTGTTGCCCTTGGAAGCTCCCCGTCTTCTCCAAATAACTATAATATACAGCTCAGTACATTTTACCCGGAAGACATTAACCCTACCCAAATATTTGATATACAACACAAAGAGCCTATCCAGCGTTTGAAGATTATCTTTGAAGAGAGCACGGACTTTTACGGACGGATTACTGTATATAAACTGGATGTCATTGGTGTTCATCATTAGGATATTTATTTATTTATTTCTGGAATCGTAGAAGAATATATATCTTTTGAGAAAAGCATTGATTCTTTAAAACCTTCTAATATTTTCTTTGATAATTATCCATATTTATACAGGTTTTAATATTTGCTCCTTGGGTTTAGGAATTTTAACCCAATTTTCTGACATTTTTTTGGAGTGCTTATTTACAGTGTGTTATATTAAATCATATTGTAAGACCCAGAGATCTCCATATTCCTTCATTTTCTTCATTTATATCATCAGACCCAAGTTCAAGCACTAAATATACAATGCAATTTCAGTATTTTCCAGATTTCTCCCTTGGTGTAGTTTTGGAAGCACAGATGCTTACGTTAATTGGATTTGAAATATACTTAAGATTAGGTTTACATAGTAAGAGGGTTTATTATTGTCGATGCTTGACATTTGACATCGAAGCATTTTTACAATAAAAATGCTGAAATGGATTAAAAATGAGAGCATTGACATCAAAGCACCCAACCTTTTTGTTAGATGCTTGGATGTCGAGATTTACAGGATTTCCACTCCAAAAGTTATATTTTTTTTTCAAACTATATATTTTGCAAAATCAAAACTTTCATTTTGTGCTCCGACTATATATGAAAAAAATAAATTAATTAATGCGGATAGAAAGAAATTTAAAGCAAATTAATAAAGAGCATGAAGAATGCTAATATGTGCGATAAAGTATTTAAAGAATGTCTACACTGTTTATTAAAAATAATATAAGAAAACATGCAATATCAATATATTGTTATAAGAAAAGTATATAATGCTAAGTTTGTAATATGGTTTTGAGAACTGTCTTTATCTATTATCTTTTTCTATACTCAAATCCTCCAACATGAACCCCAATCAAATCGCTATCGTTAAGAGAAGAAAGAGAAATGGACCACAAAAGGTTCTTCCGATCCACATCAAGAACATGATTGTGGAGAAATGTTATATAGAAGAGTCCATGACCCGAGCCGAAGCAGCCAGGGCATTTGGTGTCTCATGGGTGTCGATTAACAACATCATCACCAAGTTCGAGAGGGATGCTACTGTAGAGCCCAAGAAGCGAGGCGGCTCGCGCGCGGAAAGTCTTAAGATAACCGATGAGCATTCGAAGTTCATTCAAGACCTCTTGGACGAATGCTGCACCTTGACTCTTGGTCAAATGAGAGAGGAACTGTTTAGAAAATTTCCAGAGCTTCAAGAGCAGAACTTGAGCATCAGTGGCTTACATAAGCACATTATCAACAACATCGGGTTCACATTGAAGAGAACCAAGCCGGTCGAGGAAAAAAGAAACGACCCGAAGACTATTGAGCTGAGAAAAGTATACGTAGACAGTATGCACACGAATGGTTTATCGTATAAAACCAATTGCATTTTTGTGGACGAAGCAGGCTTTAATGCAAACCTGATCAGAGGACAAGGGTGGTCCAAGAAAGGCGAGACCAGCATTGTGAAGACGAGGTCGAAAAGGGGACTAAACATCTCAATTCTTGCCGGTATTTCTTACCAAGGTGTTGAGAGTGTGCAGGCGAAGTTGACCCCTGGTGGCACGACAGGACCAATTTTCGTTGAATTTGTAAAGACGATTATGGATTCGCTCGACCACAGTAATGCTGCCCCTCACAACTTCATTATGGATAATGCCTCGATCCATAGATCCCATCTTGTCACTGAATTGTTTGCTAATTCACGACACCACCTACACTTTCTCCCCCCATACTCTCCTTTCCTAAACCCGATTGAAGAGTGCTTCTCCAAACTCAAAACACTGGTCAAGAGAAAGCCCGGGTTGGTATGTGGTCAATTCTTGAAGTATATTGCTGAGTGCTCCCGCCATATCGCTATGGAAAACTGCCAAGGCTGGGTTGATCATAGCATTAGCTTCTTCCCCCAATGTACAAATAGCCAAAAATAAATTGATTTTTTTTTATATATAGTCGGAGCACAAAATGAAAGTTTTGATTTTGCAAAATATATAGTTTGAAAAAAAAAATATAACTTTTGGAGTGGAAATCCTGTATTAAATATTATCGGATATAGAATAAAATAAGATAAGAATGGGAGGGGTGGTTTTTACAAGATTTTCTAAGGTTGAATTTTGATTAAACACTACTTTTCTTCATCTCTCCTTTATATATATATACACAGAGATCGAAAACACATAATTGCCAAAAGTCCACTCTCTCTCTCATAAAAATCTATGCTTTCTTTTTCTTTTGGCTCTTCCCGGATGAAATAAATAGCGTTATTTCAAGTTTTTCTTTTCAGTCTTTGTTTACGGGACTTGTTCAAGTATTTATGAGGATTTCTAATGAACTCCTTTGAATTCGCCCATTTAAACTAGTATAAGATTCACTGATTCTCATCTTTAACATTATCTTTCCCAAAATTGTACTGTGTTTCATTTTGCTCTTAAAAACTAAACACAATTGTTTAATCAGATTAAGCTCAGGGAAAAACAAAGGCAGATATACACAACTACAGTTTATAGAAACAATACATTTTGTTATATCTTCAGAGGTATAAAGAGAAACTTGATCAATAATTAGATAATACCCTACAATATGGCAATACTGGTCTATTTCATCCACAACGACCTTTAATAATTTAGTACCCTGTTACTGCTCTTTTGCTCGTACACCTAATACTATAATTTAGTTTGCTCTTCTTATTAGTTGCCAAGTGAAGAAGTTTTGCGCTAGATTTGATCAAAGCTTTAGTCAAATTAGCATCAAGAATGTTGTATATACCAAGTACTGCAGGTGAGTTTCTTATTGACCATGATATGATACATTTTATGTTAATATTAAAGACATGTTACTCGAGATAAATGTTGTTTCGTAAATCTTATTTCGAGTTTGTTCCCTTTTTGAAACCTTTCCAGATGTTCTTGGAGATTTTTTCTACTATTCTTATCTATCAATTGAAACCGAGTATTTTTTCTCTTTTTAAAAAAACAGAACAAAGTTAGGCACAATACTCTTGGACTTCTTAAGTTTTGTATATGTCTATAAGTTTCTTTTTATGACCTATTCCAGGACGGCTGGGCTGTCATCGATACAATCAAATATGTTTTTTTTTATTCTCCTCATTAAGAATTCTTGGGTGACCAGTCTTTCGATATTTCTTTTTCAAAGATTATACTAAGCTTGTTCTTGTACTGTTTAGCCAAAGTATATGTTGCACACATATGTATTCCAAAGTGGTTTTTTTTCAGCATCAGAAGTACTTATAAAAAAATTAAATAGTTTGAAGAACATCACTCTATCCTGATCTGTGTATAGCATTTTGTCAAGTTTTATAGATCTTGCTCTCATTCCAATATCATCAGCATATTTAACCTCGTTATATCTCTGTGTAATAAATTTAATTTCACTGTTAACTTCTTGAGGTACCTTAACCAAATGTTTTATTGTTTATAAAAGCACAGCGGTTCAATACTATATCGCTCCTCATCAACAGAACTTCCTGCAATTGTGACATCTGATTTTCCAAAGTGGCGATATTTATTTTTAGAACTCACGTATTTTTAAACCAGTACAACATTGATTTGCATTTGGCGCGAAAATCATCATTGGGCCTGTGCGATTTTGCTTTTCAGAAACACTGTATATAAGGTAGTTTTTGGAAAATAAGAGGCTATGAATTGTGCTTAGTATGTATTGCCTATAGGATAGTATTGTGGACAGGAAATGTAGTTGCAGAGATATATCAAGTTACAGCCGAAACATCTATATTTACGACTGGATCAACATTTTCAATAAATATTGTATTTTTTATTTATTTTATTTTTTGTCAAGTATTAATTGGACAGCAAAATTATCTCTAAATCTGGTTGATCTCATATATTGACTTTGATACTCTTTGATCCCGAGACAAGTTAAATGGCGCCAGACCCGAATTGCTTTCTACATCTCAAAGGCTTGCCGCTTATAACCGAACTAATATAGCTTTAGATGAGTCAATTTGTTTTTTTTTGTGGGCCAATCTCACCAAACTTCCGTATACAGCGTGTCAATATTATTATTTTTTACAATGTACAATATGAGAAGTGTGTGTGACAATAAGGTTGCAAAAAACCTAAAAAATATATATACACACACAAGAAATAAAAGGAAAACTGTTTCATGCTTATACTTATAGTTTTGATCAACCCACCTTGAGAATCTCATGATTCTGTGCTCATTTTGTATTCTGGTAAGCTTCTTGTTTTGCTTTGTTTTATAGATATATAGTGTGTATGTGATCTGAACCAAGTCTGTATTTCGATAGCTCAGAAAATAAAGTTGAAATATTTATCAGATCTGATAACAGGAAACAATTGGATTGTCAACAAAAAGAATTGATATGTTTGAGATATTTTTGCTGCAATCTTGTATATGATTGGTGCCACAGAAATAAAAAGTTCAAGATAAGTGCAACACTCAACTCGCTACTCTAAATTGCTGACAGAACTCTTTAAAGTCCTCTTGATGACGTTTATTTGCGCGATTTTCGCTCTCCAGAAGACAAGTATCTGGTATAATTCTATCTCCACCCCTAAAGACTACAAAAGGAGCCCAGGGCGCACATTGGTTGAGATCATAATTTTTTCTCATTCTTTTAATCTGCACCTCCCTATTTTCCAAGAAATCATTCAAAATGGACATGAGCGACCACTCCCACACCTCTTCTGATTCTACTTCTTCTACAGACACAAGCATGGATTCAATGATGAGCATGTCTATGGGCACATTTCACTGGTCTTCTTCTGGAGACGCCATCTTTTTTGACAGCTGGATGCCTAAATCTGAATCAGCATACATCGGTACATGCATTGGTCTATTCGTATTCGCTATTTTATCGCGTGGAATGATGGCCATCGAAACCTATTTCGTTGCTTGGATATCTATGCGTTTCAACAAAGTACACGAAAACGATCGTGGCCTGAGCGAGGCACCGTTTGATCTTACTGCAAAACACAATGCTCATGTAAGACTTGTATTTCTTTCTTTCTTTTTTAACATAAAACAAACTACTCACATATTAACTATGTAGCCAAAGGACTGTGGTAATGAAGAATCTGGCCAGTCTGAATTGTCTCGAGCATCAGTTAGCTATTCCATCAAACGTCCAGTATACCCCTCTCGCCTTACAATGCCTGTCGTTCCTCCTTTTGTCTGGCATACCGATACCGTTCGCAGCTTCCTCACAGCATTCGCTTCATTCATCAACTATCTTTTAATGCTGGTTGTCATGACTGGAAATGGCGGCTACTTTATTGTAGTCATCGTTGGAATCTTTGTTGGAGAAATGGCATTTGGACGATTCCGATCTCTCGGTGGTTTCAGAGACGACCATTGCTCTTAATTAACATTTACGGATCCTTGACAACATAACGATGTTCTATTTCTTAATAATCTACCCTTACCTCCTATAATTACCCTTCCGCCTATCCTATTCATATCTATGTACATATATTCCCAAACTTATCATTTCTCTCATCAAGTCAAATACAATTATTAAATCAGTTGATTTTTTTTTCTAATATTATAAAACATTACTGTTTCTGCAGATTTAATATTTACTGCCATGTTGTTGTAAAATTGAACTCTTTCTGATTAAAGACCCTGAATATCAGGGTAGTAAAGTCTCATAAAGGAGTTGAAGAGGGGTGTATTATCCCTGTCATATATGCGGGTGAAGCATAAATCTTTCTATGGGTGGTATTCAGGATATATATATATATATATATAACCTTGTTTCACAAACAATGCTTGGGCGTTTTAACTAAACTTTTTTTGAACCTGGAGTTAATATACCGCTCTATAAGAATTCTTGGATTATAAACTCTATAATTGAGAGAACAGCGATTATATATATATATATATAATCAAAGTCAATAATACTAATGTTATGAATCGTATCTAAAGGTAGTATTATTTTGGTGCTATATAATGTGGTAAGAAAAGAAAAAGAAGAAAAGAGGTAATTTTAGTAGGAGATCTTTGAAAGAGTTTTCAGGGTTTAAGGGTTTAAGATTAAATTTTCAGTGCATAGACCCGAAAACATAAATAGAGGAATAATTGCTAGTAAACATCTTTTATTTAAAGTCGAAGATATGCTTTTAAAAAGAAAAGAAAATATATTGTTGTACTTTAATCATACGCTGACCATTACGGGTGATGGAAGATGAGTGAATGATTTCTTCTTTATTTTAATTTGATGGTCTCGCCGAATTTTGGGAGCGCTTCGGCTCGATCCATGAATTCTTCAATTGAGTCTATTTTTTACAGACTTTTGCGTGTTAAGTCAATATGCTATCTTGATATACTTTCTTGAGATTTTCAAAGCCAAATAGCCGAGAAAAATCCTGTCAAATGCCTAATGACTATTAAGCTTATTAAACTGTCTATGGTTGATATATTTTTTATGACAAGAAATGTTTGTTTGGGAATAGTCCTAAATGAGTCGCGGCTTATATGTATACCTCAAAATGGGAGATACACAGGAATTGAAGTACAAGATCCAAATAGACTTTTTCGGAATAAAACTATCCTAGATTCTCATGATGTGTCGGTCTAAACCTAACTGCAGTTAATAGTACTCCAATTATATCATATAGTCCTTTTGCAACCATAAGTCACACAAAAATACAATATCCTTCCCGTGTATTACATTCAATGAAGAACAAAGGTTATTCCCCAAAGAAAGTCATCGCGTGTGAGTATGACAAGAATCTGATACACAGATTCTGTAGGAATATCTTGATAAACAAGACATTAAATGTAAAAGAAAAAAAAATCTCGTAGCTTTTTTGATAAACAAGTAATGTAATTACATCGATTATATATTAAACTTAATAACAGTCAGGTCGTTCTTTAAGATATTTCTTTCATTCGTTCAACACTTTAATATAGAAAGTGAAATAATAATAATAAATGTTTTATAGACCCACAGTATTCTTTTTTTTATATAGAAAATTAAGAAACAAAATTTCAGAATGAGGCAAGACCTTGAAGTGTCGGTGATAAATTAAAGGACGGCCGTCAAAAACAAGCGACCAATCAATCTCCCACCACAAGCAAAAACCTCGCAATATTGGCTAGGTCAAAGGGAAAAAAAAGGTTACCTGGGTGTATAAATAAGATATGCCTTGGCTTCAACTTTCTGTCTCTTTCTCTCACGATTTTAAACATCAAAATGACTCGCCTTGGTTTTGCTGTAGTAGCTGTTGCAATTCTTTCTGTTGCCCAAACAGCATCCGCACACTTCTCTCTCACTTATCCTCCTACACGCGGATTTAGTGAGAGCATCGAGGCCAATGCTCCCTGTGGTGGATATGACACACCCTCAGCCAACCGTTCTTCATTCCTTCTGAAAGATGGCTTTGTCGAGATTAATGCCGAGCATCCTTCTTATACATACCAAGTCAATATCTTGATCAACAGCAACCCAACTAGTGCTGATTTCACTAGCTCAAATCTCGTAACTGTAGCTAGTGGCCAGAACTCCTTCCCTTTGGCTGCCTGCATTCCCGTAAACTTGACCGATGTTTCCGGTGCTACAAATGGAACCTTGGCTACTCTTCAAGTCACATTTAATGGAGGTGATGGTGCATTGTACCAGGTAGGTTTTATTTAATTGTATTAAATATAAACCCACAAATGCTCATATTTTATATTTTATCTGTAGTGCACAGACGTTGTTTTGACAAGCAACACCGAGGGCTTTAACAGCAGCAAGTGTATCAACGCTGATGGTTCTTCTTCTAGTGCCACTGCTTCCCAGTCAAGCTCTGCTCCTCAAGCTAAAGGATCCAATGGCTCATCAAGCGGTGCCTCTTCTTTAGCCACTACTGGTAGCCTTATTTTCGGTGCTGCTGCTATTTTGGCTTCCATTGCTCTTGCATAAATATCTTTTATTGATATACAAGCCTTTATTTTTTTTATCCCTTAGAATAGTAATTCGTTTATTTTTATATTATAAATCTTTATCACTAAACAAAGCAAATAAATGAGAAGCAAAGCAAATAATTTTAAGCCTGCACATGTATAATAAATCGATAATTCTAGGGTTTATTTGACTTAAGCTCAATTCGAGTAAGAGTTTAAACCTTGAATCCTAACTTTCGCATACACTCAAGGTGTGCTTTGATCAACTCTTGACAATTCTCCTCTCCTTTATCAAAAATACACTGGTCGCGAGGCTTTTTGGTTTCGGGACAGGCACAACATGGTTTGATAGGCTTTCCTTGTGCGTCGAGTGGGAGAAGTCCAGAGTGAGTGAGGTTGGTTTTGATAGATGAGGTTGATTCTGCCATTGTGAATGAAAAGGTAAAGAAAACACAGGAAAAAAAAACGTGCTTTTAGAATTTTAAGAGTCATTTTCGGATAATATATTTTCAACCCAGACTTCTTGATGCATTATCTATATGATTTTTAGACCAGAGACCATGTAATCCAAACCATTCTATAAAATGACTATTTTTTTTTTTTTTTTTTTAAATAAATATATAGCTGATAGTGCAAATATCGCATTAATACTCTTGACCTTATATTAGATTCATAGTATAAAGATTTACATAAAGTATCAATGATCTAGATTTAAAAATATTATTATTATTCTTTTGTTGAGTGTGCTTACAAATCATTCTACAATATTTTTTTTCAAAAGAAAAAAAAAAAAGCAAGGAATGTATTGGTAATTGCTTACTCTATAATTTCTAATATTTGCAATGTCCCACCCAGCGAGGAACTGGTACTACTTCTCTAACATTCTCGAGGCCAGTAAGCCACAAAAGCAGGCGCTCAAATCCAATACCATAACCCCCGTGAGGAGCACTACCGTATTTACGGAGATCCAGATACCACCCGTATTCCTCCACATTCATCCCAGCCAATTCCATCTTTTGAGTCAAAACATCAAGCCTTTCCTCACGCATCGAACCACCAACAAGCTCTCCCACACCAGGAATCAAGAGATCAAAGCATCCTACTGTCTTTCCATCATTGTTGGTTCTCATGTAGAATGGCTTAAGATTGGCAGGATAATCTGTTACAAAAACAGGGCGTCCGCAGTACTCTGAAGCCAAGTAGCGCTCGTGTTCTGACTGTAGACTAGACCCCCATACAGTAGGGAACTCGAAACGTTTTTCCTTGTCTTGGACACGCTGTAGGACATCAATTGCTTCGGTATAAGTCATTCGTGCAAAAGGCTTTTCGATACTCTTGTGTAAGCGGTCCAGGAGTGTCTTATCGGTCCATTGGTTAAAAAATGCTAAATCTTCTGCACAAGTATCAAGGACATGTCTAGTTGTGTGCTGAATACTTGCTTCAGTCACATCAAGAAGCTGATCAATTTGGTCTATAAATGACATCTCTGCTTCTAACATCCAAAACTCTGCCAGATGACGCGAGGTGACAGATTCTTCTGCACGGAAAACAGGACCAAACGTATAGACTCGCGAGAAGGCAGAAGCCATGATCTCAGCATGTAGTTGGCCAGATACAGTGAGATAGACGGGTTTCTTAAAAAACTCGTCTTGGGTGGAAGGTGTAGCAGACCCTGGAGTAACCTTGAATACCTCTCCACCACCTTCACAGTCACCGGATGTTAAGATGGGTGTATTGGTAAGAATAAATTCCTGACTCTGTGCTTGTTGTGATGGACTGATGAGTGAATGGATCGGCAGAGTTAGAGCCAACTAAAACGCACCGCAAAGAACTGATGAAGACCCTCGCTGGCTGCATGTCGCACCCGGAGAACAGCACTTCCGGTGTTTGCACGTGCGCGCAAGTGACCTAAGTTACGCATGAACTCTAGAGAGTGACGCTTCTTTTGAAGTGGATATGACTGTGGAACGAAGAAAAAGAAGAAGAAATAAGAAACTGCGGTTGGATTATTTGATCCCTGTTTACATTATCGCACTCTCCGAGAACTCGGACTGCGTCAACCTGGAGCTCCTTGGCTTGCTCCTGCCCCGGACTATCCGAGAGTAACCCCTTGAGCTCAACACAGGCACCGGTACTCAATCTGAAAGCAACTGATAAGCTTATACAAACTCGATGGGTAAAATACTCACTTCTTGGCATCGTCCTCGTTAAGAATGGCTTGAATGCCCTTGAGTGTACTGCCATCATTAACCATAGCAAAACAAACTTGTTTCTGTTTGCGCACAGACCTCACCCAACCCCTCAGCAATACTTCTGTATCTTTAGGCTGATTATCAGCCAACAAAGACTTGATTGTCTTGGTAGGAAAGAGTTGTTTAGGAGCCACAGTAGAGTAGTGGGAAACACTACGTAATGCTCGTAATGGCAAGCCGAACATTTTATAGATAAAAAAAGTAAAGAAGACTAGTGAAAAAACAAGAGTTAATTTGGGACCTGTCAGATTAAAATCGTGATGTCACTTTTAACAAAAATGGTCACTTATTTATTTTTTTCGGTATGCCCCACCCTCGAGGACTTTGGTTCTACGTTAGAATCTGTGTATTTGAGCCGAACTTGGACCCACTTTGTCAACTTCACTGTACTTCTCCCTTGCGTCGACTCCTCAGCTAATAGATAGACATGTCTGCCACAGAAGCCGCAACCGCACCCCCAGCTCGTCTCTATTCGCCTTTGACGACAACGGCATTTACGCTCAAAGACCAGCAACCTGCTGGATCGCCTTGGAATCCTCTCCATTGGCCCCATTGGTTCAACTACCAAAAGGCCCGTCTCGGTCTTCCCAACCCTGGCAGCTTTGAGCGCCTCCACAGAGAAGTGAAGGGTAAGAAAGTTGCTGGCTATACAGTTTAGCTTTTTAGATTCCGAAGCCTTTTGACCGATACGCGGTTATTAGACACATTCACCACCAACTACCTCTTCGATGGAGCACAGGCCAACATTGTTAAGGAGTTGTCTGGAAACTTTCATGTTCAGCATCAGTTCTCGCTCGGCTCCCAAGTGATGCCACCAATGTACAATTTTATGTCTGGTTATATGACCGAGAGAGTAAGTCAATTGGGTTGCTTTGAGAGTGATAAAGAACAATATTGATATATTCTTGAATAGACTATGGTACAAGGAACTATGGATAACGATACCAACCTCAATGCAGTTATCCGTCAGATGTGGTCTCCCCGCATGGCCACCAAGATTGTTGCTCAGGTAAGCTGAATGAGTAGGATTTGGTTGCGATTTTTTTTTCATGGGATAATATGATCAAAAAAATACTTAACCGATCCACGCACTTGAAGCTCACCAACATGCCTGGCCACTCGATGCTCCAAGTCGAAAACGATTACACCGGTTCTGATTTCTCCTTGAACCTCAAAGCCATGAACCCTAACCCTATGGAGTTCACTGGTCTCTATATGGCTTCTTACCTTCAGTCAGTCACTAGTAACTTGGCAGTCGGATCTGAAGTTGTTTTGCAGAGACCTACAGCTGATATGGAGGAGACCGCCATGTCACTGGTAGCCAAGTACACCGGCTCTGATTTTATTGCAACTGCACAGCTCCAGGGCATGGGCGCAATACAAGCAAGCTACTACCAGCGTATCAACGAGAAGGTTGATTTTGGTGTTGAGCTTAACATGATGGTTCAGGGTCAGCGAAGAGAAGCTGTTGCAACAGTCGGCGGCAAGTTTGATTTTAGACAGGCCACCTTTAGAGGTCAAATCGACACCACCGGAAGAGTATCAGCTGTATTGGAGGAGAAGATGGCACCCGGATTCTCTTTCCTTGTCAGTGGTGATTTGGATCATATGAAGGTAATACAAAAACATATTTTTATTTAATTTTTGCATTGACTGACATATGCATTTCATAAAATATTTAAATAGGGCCAGAGCAAGTTTGGCGTTGGTATCATGTTGTCTGCTTAGATTATCTCTCAAGTGTTTATGTAGCGTGTCTTGTACAATATATATAAAACTAAAAAAACAGTTCCAGACACTGCATCAAAAAGACAACTTCAATTTCCTCCTTGTAAAATCAATGAGTGGACAGGGGGGCTTAATATACATATATAATTATTTCTCTTGTTTTTGAGTGTGAAAGTGCTGTGGAGCCAGCCTTCTCCGGATTTGGGTGTTCTCTCGCGTGCTAGCCAATCAACGATAGCCAATGAAGTGTGTTAATGGTTGCCTTGATTCCGAGGAAGATTGCGCCATTGAAGACCTGCTTAAATATCAGCCTGATTTTTAACAAGGCCCCTTTTAAACGCTTTCTTCCCTAAACGCTTTCTTAGAATGAGCAATTCAAAGACTTTTTGCTCTCGGCACCATCCGGATTTTGTCAAACAAAAGAAGGTCCATTCGGACTTTCTTAAGAGTGTAAGACCCACGTGGATTTACTACTGACGGGCGATCCTAAACTATCTCTCATATTGATTTGACAGGAACTAGAGCAATTGCCCTTGAGGGACCAGACACCTATCAACAATCTCTGGTCAGTTTTCGATGCAGCACCAGCCCAGCAAAGAATCCTTATCCTCAAAGGACTTTTGTCGACGTGCTGCACATCTCAGCTTTCCTATCTTGCCTCCGCCCTGCAACCTCTCTTACGTATAGATTTTACGGTTATTTTACCAATAGAAATTTCGATAAAAATTTTCACTTACCTCGACGCCCAATCCCTCTGTAAGGCTGCTCAAGTCAATAAGCGCTGGAGAGAGATTGCCGATGACGATATTCTCTGGCACCGTATGTGTGAGCAACACATCGATCGCAAATGCACAAAATGTGGCTGGAGACTAGCTCTACTCCAGAAACCCAAACTTATTCGATCACCTGAAAAACGAGTGCGAGAAGACTCTACAGAAGACTTGCCGAACAAGCGTACAGACAGAAAGCTGTGGAAGGATATCTATAGTGAAAGACTTGTAGTTGAACGACATTGGCGCAAAAACAAATATGTTCACCGAGTGCTTAAAGGACACATGGACGGTGTTATGTGCCTTCAGTTTTGCGAATATCAGAATATGCTTATCACCGGATCTTATGACAAAACAATAATCGTTTGGAACCTTGAGACAGGCGCACTACTAGAAACCCTTAAAGGACATACTCGCTGTGTACGTACACTACAGTTCGACGATACAAAACTTGTAACAGGGTCTATGGACAATACACTACGTATTTGGAATTATCGCACTGGACAATGTATTCGTACACTTGAAGGCCACACTAACGGCGTTGTCCATTTGCATTTTGATGCTCGCATCCTTGCCAGTGGCTCAGCTGACGCCACTATAAAAATCTGGAATTTTCAGACAGGGAAATGCTATACATTAACAGGCCACACACATTTAGTAAATCATGTCAAGATTTACAACAATAGTACATCTTTGGTCTCTACTAGCGACGACACAACCATACGTATCTGGGATCTCGAAAAGCGTACCTGCACCCGTGTTTTGCAGGGTCATCTGGCACCTGTACAGGTCGCAGTACCAAGCATGCCAGGCTTAATTCACCGCTTCGAAGACTATACAGCCAATCTTCAAATTCAGAAAACACACACAGGCACAAGCTTTCAAGCTCCAAGCACTTCAAGCACTACTTCTGTCCCTGTGATTATATCTGGTTCCCTCGACACTAGTATCAAGATATGGTCAATAGAGACTGGCAATTGCCTCGGGACTCTTCTTGGCCATGCCCATGGCGTGTGGACGCTTGCTTATGATAAGCAACGCCTCGTTAGTGGTTCTCACGATGGTATTATAAAGATATGGGATATCGAAAAGGGAAATCCCATGTACTCTCTTCAAGGTCATACTTCGGCCGTTACTGCTATCGCACTTGGAGATGCAAAAGTAGTAAGCGCCTCAGACAATGGAGAAATTCACATCTGGGATTACGGTGCGATTATCTAGCAAAGTTCGTTCTATTTGTACATACTCTTACTTTCTTTTTTCTCAAACATAAAGGGAAAAAGGATTACTTTAAATATAAAACGAGAAATGGTGTATTGAAATGTTGGAAAAAAAAATAAGGAAAACGGGGAAGGGGAGAAATTATCAATTGCGTATATCGAGGAACTACTCTTGGCCAAAGCCCATTGTTTCTTCTACAGCAAGGGTTAACTTAGCCACAAGAGATTCATATGTCTTATAAGGTGGCATATCAATACGGTTGAAGCTGAATAAAAATAAACAAATATCAATAAATAATAATAATAATAAAATATGGTTAAACCCCAAATTAAATCTTACCAAGTGTGTGCCTTTGGCAGCATAGTAACTTCGCCAGCCTTTTCAATTGTGAATCTTCTGGGGCCATCACTTCCCTGTAAATCCTTAAAGCCGTTGACTGGAATACGAGAAGTACCAGTGGTAAACTGAAGTAAACGCGATTTCTTTTCACTGTCCCAGGAGCTCACGCACTATTATTGTTTTGATGAGCTATTTACGTTGTTTGGAAACTTATAAATACATCACGTAAGTTCAGAAATTACCTTCCAGAACCACTGAATCACGTCATCTTGCTCAGTGTATCCTCTATAATCGGTGTGCTTCTTCCAGTCGTCAACGTCAATCTCGGCAATACCTCCGATTAAAAGTTCAAGTTCTCGTTCGTCAAACACATTGATAAGATCTTGAGGGATCAACTGGTTAAAACCATCCTTAAACGCCTTGAACTGTTCCTCAACACGCTTGGAGATACGCCATTCAGTGATCAAACTTGATAGTGGATAATGTTAAAGACTAGTGGTATAATATCAAATCAATACACTTACTCTACATATTCCTTCTTGTTTTCTTCTGTGACTTCAATGTTCTGGCCATCAGGCTTCAGATCAACAGTAACTAATTCACCAAAACGATCATCATCTGTGGAGAAAGTGAGATCTAATACATCGGTTATATCGTTATCTCTAATTGGTAAAAGTTAGTTTTATTATTATTAATAGTATTCTTAAAGGTTGTGTTTGTTGTATGTAAAACAAAATGACTTACAGGATCCACTTTAAACTACGATGAAATTCAGCGTCGACACTTTCCATGTCAACTACCGCCACACGTTTGTTCAAAATCATCTTGTAGAATGAAACAATAAAGAACGCATCAAGGAAGCGACGGTGGAAGATTGAAAGACCAACTACACGACCAATGAATCTGAAGTAGTTGAGATGCTCAGGATTAATACCCGAGTGAGGGTTAATCTGAAGTGTATAGTTGTCATGAGCAGAGTACTCAAACAAACTAACGCAATCAAATGTTAGTAAGAATATACGTCTTTTTGAGAAAAAAATCCTATTATAGTTGTTTCACTCACCAGTAAAATGGATTAAACATTTCGTGCGAAAGTAAGAAGAAGAACTCTCTGTAGTGTGGTTATTAGTACGATAAGTGTAAATTTAGCACAAGATAAGTTACCTTGAAAGACCACCATAATCCAAACCATCTTCGCCCTCAA
The DNA here is from genome assembly GCF_001638985.1 of Phycomyces blakesleeanus NRRL 1555(-). Lineage (NCBI taxonomy): Eukaryota > Fungi > Mucoromycota > Mucoromycetes > Mucorales > Phycomycetaceae > Phycomyces > Phycomyces blakesleeanus. The sequence continues at coordinate 1,281,443 of NW_017265136.1, read as the reverse complement.
ATTTAATCATCAGACGTTTCTTCAGATCTGCTGGTGATTGTCGCATAACCTCAGCATAAGCATCTTCGAAGATGTGATCGCGACGAACTTTGATATGACACTGGCCAGGAACAGGGCGCAATGCTGGCTGGGATCTGAAATAGATGAGTTTTCGACGGAAATCTCTCTTGTACTGAGGTACATTTTGGTCCAAACTACTTGGAAGACGAGGATCTGTACATAAGATATATAAAAAATAATGGTCAATTGTGTAGTGTATGTTATTGATTGTTCACTTACCATCCCAAGTGGTAGTCTTTGTGTTATGGTCGACAAAATAGACGCGACCAGTATTTGTCAGGCGCATTTCCCAGCCAGAAGGAAGAGGCCCAAGTTGTGATACAGGTTGTACCTGAACCTGGAGATGTGCTCCAGGACCAATGGTGCTAATGTACTGCTGTCGTCTAGGGTCTACCCAAGTCGTGGTGCGCGTGTTGTGATCTACAAAATATGGGCGACCTTCGGGCGTTGTACGCATTTCTATTCATATGTTTTCATAGCTTAGCACACATTCGAACGCATTTATATATTACTAACTAATTATCAAGTACTATAGGCAACATTTACCCCATCCTGGTGGTAATGGGCCAGTTCCTGCAGTTGTCATATTGTTTTGTACACCAAGGTTGGTTTGGGGCGTGAGAGAGGTATTACTGGTAGCTGCTGGTGTAGCAGAGCTTGGAAGTTGTGAACGAGTGTCAAGCGAGGTTGAACTATTTCCTGCCGCAGAGCGTTCTTCGGGAAGTCCGCGTGCATTATGTCGACGTCTTTCTAGATCAGTGATTGTCTGTTGCTCTTGTGCAGTTCCAGCTCTAAAGATAGTATCCAAATTAGATTTCTAAAAGAAAGAAAAAACTAAATAAATTTATACGCACGAAGGTCGTTTCCATGTGGTGGTGCGTGTGTTGTGATCCACATAATAAGGCCTTCCGAGATGATCCACACGTCTCTCCCATCTAAAATATTTTTAGTGATATAAACACATGTTGTATAAGTATATTGTCTGTGCTCTATTACCCTTGTGGAAGGTCATCTGTGTTTGCAGACACAGCAGGTCCAGAGGCCGGATAATCGGTCACAACTGGTGGTTGCGAGTTTTCTTGAGATGTCTGCCCAGAGGTAGTGGCCTGAGAAGTTGTTCCGGGAGCGAGGGTATTGGTGCCATTGCGAATAGGTGCATTGACATTTGTTGAGAGGTTAAGAATGAGTTTTCCGTGGACTGTCTCGTTTGCATTGGATTTTTTCAGATCCAGGTTAAGCATTTCTTAGGATGGCTGTATTAGTAAAACAGCCGTCTATCCATTTTATCTGCCTCAAATACAATAGAGAAGGAGGCAGATACAGATACAGAGAAATTGAGAATGAAATAACTTACCGTCACCACCAACATCGATATCAAATACATTTCCAACCTGCACGTTAATGACACCCAAGAAGCCTTGGTCCTTCTTCTTGAATTTCTTTTGGTCAAACACCTGGACTGCAATCACACTCTGGTTCGTCACTTGTCTATCCTTTTTTAATTAAACCCCACAAGTTGCCTTGATATGATAATACATACAAATCAAAACTCTCATTCCAATATGGATTCAACGTTTTCTTCATAACGGTCGTCGTGTGGGTTTGTTCGCTGTCTACGGTCACCACAGCTATGAAGCAGGACACGAGAAGGATGAGTGGTGTGAATAAGAGATTGAGTACTTACCAAATGGATCGGGCAACTTAAAGAATAAGTCCTTTTTCACCAGACCATCTGCTGCAATCACAGTCAAGCGAACCGTTTTTGTCTGTGGTGAGCTTGGCATTTGTGAATAAAAGCTTCTTGGGCGAGATGGAAGGATCGCTGAAGCTTATAGAAAGTTGAATCGTATTTCCGTCCAATTTCTTATTCAATTGCAATGAATAAAGCGGGAGGAAACAAACACAAAAGCTACAATAAATATAAGAGTGAAAGAGAGAAAGAGAGAAAACTACTTTTTTTTTGCTGGTACCCTGTGCCACCTTGTTTCTCACTTTCCTTACCTTGAATTGGAGAACAGAAGGCTAGCCAATCACAACACACGGTATCGAGCTGTTGGTCGGGACAAAGTGACTTACAATGGAATTGCAGTGTTTGGTTTCCTGCTCTCCTTCCACAAAGAACAGTCCATAAGCCATCCCAAACAAGGTCTTTAATAGGTTATGTTTTTTTTTTCACAATATCAGAAACAAAGCCATTTATTTTACTTAATTTATTCACAGCAATGAATGTTCAATTTTGGCAAGGAAAGGCATATATATGTGTATGTATGTTTGTATACATGTACTATTATTTTCTAAACAACGTTAAAAATTATACATCATTACATCTGCCAAGAGAAACCCGATAGCGAGAAAGAGGGGTTTTATTGGTGTCAAATGTAAGAACTATTAGGGAGAAAATCCAAAGGAGAACATTTGTGTTTTTGTACATCTTTACATACCCTAATTAATCTCTTGCCATTCCTAATAATTAATCTAGACTTCGAAAACATCCAAGAAGTTCCTATCTCGAAGCTTTTTATAAATAACTATGAAAATTAAAGTTGAATAATCAAAACAACATTAAAAAATATCATTTTTTTTAAAGAATTTCTCTAAGCCATTAATGCATAAAGTGTAATTCACGCGCTCAATCAAAAAAAAAATTGCATCAATAAATTGATTTTTGATTTTTAAATCTGGGATCTTGCTCTTGCTTAGTGTATCGTCTAAATACTATTGTTTACGGTAAGTTTGTATACCATTAATACATCATTTCTTTTAATAGTACATGCATTGATTGGATATGTAGTATTTCTTTGAAGCAACTATGAATGTAATGAGGAAAAAACTGGTAATAGTAATATGAAAAAAGAGAAAGATAGACAAACAAATGGAGAATTGAAATTAAATATAAAAAGAAAAAATCTATACATAACAATATTAAGTAAAGGTTCATGAATTGTTATTCTTTTCACTTACAGAATATAAATAATACATAAAAATATTAAAAAAAAATATTTGTTGTTCGTAAATGCCCCTAGTAAAAGATTACCATGGTAAAATGTTTTGGCTAAAAATTGTCAAGAAAATCTTAGTCAATATGAAAGAAAAAGTTCAAGATTAAAAAAAAACAGTAAATAGGTAAACTTTTTATAAAAGTAGATATCCAGGGAGTATTTAACAATTCTTAATGATATATAATTTACTTCGCCTTCAAGTTTTTTTTCTCAACTTAATGTAAATCTCGAGCTTTTTTTCCTGCTGTTATTCATGAGAACAAAGAAGTCTTGGCAAGGTTATAAACAAGTTTTGAGCTAGCTTTACAGCGCGTGATTTCAAAATCTATTTGCAGATAAAATGCTCGATTGAATCAAACACTGAAATGTCACATTCGTGTTTTCTATGAGGATTTTTATATTTAGCATATATAATCTCAGGGCATATATATATATATATTAAATAAAATAAGAAGCATATAGCACATATCCCATAATAATAAATGATAATTATAGATTATGAAAGAAAAAAGGAGGATGGGGGAAGAGTGTCTTATAAGAGTTTTTTATGAGCCTTCTGGGGGGGGGGGTTTAAGGGCTGATTTTGAGTGATATTTTGGAGCAACATTCAAAATGCACTTGACTAGCAGTCCACATACACTTTTTTCGCAAACTATTATATTTTTTTTAGATCTTATACTTTAACATATATATACTTATGCTAATTAGTGTTCAAACAGTTATGAGTATGTTTTTAAGATAAATAAAATTGAACGTCTTTTATCAGGCCGCTCACAAGAAAGAAAAATGCAAATAATAGGAAGTTTCACCAGTTCTGGATGCTTGACTGTTGGATGTAGTGATACTTTAAACATAAGCCAATAGTAATCAATATAAAAAAAAGCTATTGAGTACCATTAATGTCTCTTGGCTGATATTTTTTCTTTCATAACGTCAAAATTCATTTGTACAATACGCTTGATTAGAGTACTATAAATATATTATCCCTGCCCAAATTTTCCACAAGTAAGTGAAGCTTCTATAATTTGGTATTAAGTTGGTTACTCTTGCATAAGTTGATTGTATTTTACTTTTGACTTTGCTTTTATATGAACTTCGCCATCGACTGTAAAGTACAATTTCTCGTAATTTTGGCCAAATCGCGGCATTAGAATAGCTAACTTTTTTTTTAGATGCTTGGATGCTCAGTTTTCATTTTTTGTAAATTCGTGACAGCCAATCATTTTTCGAGTTAAACTACTGCTACATCCAACAGTAAAGCATCCAGAACTGGTGAAACCCCCTATGAAAGGTAGAAGAATCGATACCTATTGTAATTAGCTTGTTAGAGAAGGTGGATCGATACAATTTATTATAAAAAAAAATCTTTAAGATACTATAATTCTTTCTATTACGACGGCAGACATCTATTAATTGTACAAGAGAATTTTATGATATATCATTTAATAAAAATCCTATTATAAAGTATAGAAAACTATATTGGGAAATAAATTAAGCCTAATGCCCGCCACATATTGGATATACATCATTATCCATATAACAAACAAGAGGAGAAAGAAAAGAGGAGATAACTTCCCTTGGTATCTCTTTTTATTTTATTTTTCCTACTATGCTGTATTACATTTTTTAAATAAGAGGAGTTTACAGACGAGAAACTTATTGATTACTTGATCTTGTAAGACTAGAAAAATAATACAATGCACCGCTAAAAGGAAATTGAGCTAAATATGATGATTCATTGTCTGCAAGAAAAGCAAAAAGCCAGTCAGAATTCTTTTGACAGCAAAGTTTAACCCCGGAGACTTAAAAGGAGGATGAGATCATAAGTGACTTGCATTTGTTGGTCTACACAAACATCTTACCCAAAGAGGGGTGTTCGTTGTTGTCTACCTATAAACTTTACACTATGGATTTTTCTCGTTTCAACCAGGCCGAGCAGGCCCAGATTGCTGCTATGATCGAGCACAAGCAGGTAAAGAAAAACTCAAACATCTCACAAGTGCGAAATACAACATTACTTACAAAATATAATACGACTTTTATAGATGAAGGATTTCCTTCGTTTGTACAGCAACCTTGTTCAGCGTTGTTTCGATGACTGTGCTAACGATTTTACAACAAAGACTCTCACTGGAAAGGAGGTAAGAATATATATATAGTAACAGGAAGCAAATATGATTTATTAACTTGTGTACCCTAGGGAGAGTGTGTCAACAAGTGTGCCGACAAGTTCTTGAAGCACTCCGAGCGTGTGGGCTCCCGTTTCGCTGAACTTAGCGAAAACGTAAGTAAAACATAATAAAAAATATATAATTATATACTGACCTTGAGGTGTGATCCTATAGATGCAGGCACCTGGATCCCAGTAAAAGAGAGAGAAAGAGAGAGAGAAAAACGTCCATCACACAACTTCCAACAGACCAATAGAATGTAGAACCTGTAGAAAAAGAAATCAGTAGGGTAAACAGGAAAATCATACATAAAATCAGATATATACATAAAATAACGTGTCCTGAAGACCAATTTCATGAAATGTGTGTGTGGTTTGGAAGAGCAGGGCAATGTCGAGGTTTTCATTTTATTCTTTAGTAATGTGATAAGAGAGCGCGTCGGATAAAGAGCAAGCCGATATGAGGTTGTTTTTATAAGGGTACAAAATGGAGTATTTACAATGAATAGGAAGGTGAATGTGTAATGAGATAGAAATGGTGAGGAAGAAATGCCTTTAGGAGAGATATGTGGCTCGCTTGTCTTGGAGAGACCGCAGATTGTTACTTATTGCCATGTCTCTACTCCGAGTTGTTCGACCCTCAATCTCTACTAACCGCCCTTCTTCACGCGTTCGCATACTACTGCCACTGCCATTCAAGCGTGACTGTAGAGACATGCTACCTGATCCAAAACGACGTTGAAACCGAATCAGTTCGCGTGTAAGAACATCCATGATTTCAAGTGAAGATTGTGTCTTGTTGCCTATGAGCGCATCCTGTCGCTCAATCGCTTCTTCAGCCACACTTTTTTCAATGTCTGCAAGTGATGGTGGGGGTTCATCAAGCGGAAGGGTGCTAGCACTGCTAAGAGAAGAAGAAGGAGAATCGGGGTCGATTTGGGTTGGAATGGAAATAGGATCTGGTCGAAACTTTTTTCGTTTACTGTCCACACCTGCTACAATATCTTCCCGAGTAATTTCCATTGAAATTCCTGTTACTTCTATGCTGGATAATAAGTCTCCTCCTTCGTCGCTTGTTTTTGGTGTCCAAGGCTTGCTTGTAGTGTGTACATGCTCCTTTTTGACACTGCTATTATCTTTGTTGGCCATTTCCACCTGGAGGGTGCTGATATATTCAAGGATTTGTTTAGCTCGTTTGTTCATGTCAAGGATGCTCATGCGTGCAGAAGGAACGCGTATTCGCGCTGGAGGGGAGGCGGCGCGTGCTTCCAGAGAAAAGTGTTGAAAAATAGATGCTCCAATGTCAACAGGTGGCTGAATAGGCTCATTTGGCTGAGGAGTTGACGTTCTTGAACGCGGTTTTGTAGCTTGTCCACGTTTACTTGTGGTCGAATTTCCTCGCTTATTAGCCGGCTCTCTCTTTCCACGCTTCTCCGCTCCTTTTGGTTTTTCGGCCACAGCTGAATCTTCTGTCTTGTTTCGTACGCTGGCTGATCGCTTGGTTTTTATAGGTTTAGTTGTAGATGGTGTGTTTGTAGATGGGCGCTCAAGCTCAGTTGGGCTTTCAGCTAAGAAAAAAGTGCATTATGATTAGTAACCAAAGATGGATAATGCACAATATCTCACTATTTACTCTTTTTTTCCGTGCATTCTTTCAGGGCAATGTCTGCCGCCGCAATCACTTCATCGTCCATGCAGTCGCTATCTGCCTCCTTATCGTCTCGGCGCCGCTTCACTGATCGTCTCTCATCTTCAAGCTCCTCGGGGAGTTCGATGGGTGAGGCAAGTGGGGAATCTGACGGACTGGACAATTTAGTCGCACTCTCAAGCGCATTCCTCGCTGCTAGCACATCTTCCAACGGCATTGATGCCTCCCTGCTATTCAGTGTCATACGTTTTTTGGGCGCCTTTTTATCGGCAGCCACTGCAGCTTTTCCGCCAGACCTGTAAGACCGACGTGTTCTTCATATGTTTTGAGTTGACCAGAAAAAAAAAACCTTTGTCTGTTTTGGCTTACCTTCCATGCGTCTGCCTTACAACTGAATGATTCTCAGGTTTGCATTGTTCACAGTAGTATTGATCAGGAATGTCTTGTTCTTCCAATCCTACACATTCACAATGCTGCCAGACTTCGCATTTGTCGCATTGAACCATGAGGCCAGAGTTGTCTGTAAGCCATGTCTTGTTAGTCAAAAGGAGCTTATCGCACGCCTGGACACAACTCACGAGTTTCTCCACAAACGCATCGGGTGATCGATCCGCTGTCTGAGCTGCCTTCTTCTGAAGTCGAATGAGAGCGTCGTCGTTGTTGTTTTTGCTTCTTTCTGCCATGCTGGCCATTCCTGCCTCGTCGTTGAGCAGCTAAGAGAGAAGGATGAGTGGGTGAGGGCAGACAATGTAGAAGAAGGGGTGGTGCGTACTCATGAATGCCTCTGTAAAAAAACGTCGGTAATATAAAGAGAGGGGATCGATGATGATTGCAGAAAGTCTAGGCCAGCGTGTGATTGTAAAGAGTGGGAATCATAAAAAGCTGTTTTTTTTTTCTGCTGTCTTGCGAGGACAGTTCAAGGAGGAATTTCGCAAATCGCTACAAAATAAAAAAGTGTCCGGCAGGGAGAGAGTCCGGAAAATGTCGTCATACTTCCTGCAATAAGAGCCGCACACTAATGAATCCAGTCCGGACTGTTACTGCTGTCGCGGTAGAGGGAATGGGGAACTCCTTTCAAAGAAGCATAAAAAATGGTGGTAAAATAGGTGCGCGATGGCTTTACTGGTTTGTTCTGTGCTTCTTATGGAACATTGTCAATGCCTTTTTATTGACATAACAAAGTAAAAGAGTGAGAATTATCTACATATCAAACAGGAAAATAGGAAAAAACGAAAGAGAAAAGCGGGGACAAGGGCAAGTGAGAGGGTACGAAGAGAAAAGTGAGGGTAGGATGATAGGACGAAGTGGAATGGATGACGTATGTGATGCCTTATTGCTCGCCGGGGCGCTTGGCATTACAGGCAACTATTTTGACCTTGTCTGCAGATACGGACTCTTGGTCAAACTTGAAGTTTGGGTTCTCGATGATAAATGTCCAGACCTCATCGCAGAAGCGATAGGTATGCAGATGACCCTAAGGAACCAACCCCCTACATCAATGTCTGGTCTACTAAAGACTTATTCATTATTCACCTTGACGTTGGCCTTGTTTCTCACAAGCTGAGAAAGAGAATCAGAAATACTCTTGTCAAACGTCGTAAGAACGCGCATGGCAAGCTGAGGGTTGATGTGACCACTCTGAATCAACTCATCAAGTGAATCAGTCAGCGCCATGCCAATGCTTTGTATTGAACATATATGATTCAGTCCTTGAATGCGCCACTCATTTCTTCATCAGTTCCTCCTTATCTACCTGCTACGGCGATATAACTCATAATACTGTGTAGTGGCAGACATTGCTGGTGATTATACAAAGAGGGGTGTGTTTATTCGTTGCGGAGGTTGCTTATAAAGCGATGGCTTAGCATGTTGCAATCAGCCAATCAGAATTCTTTATCAAAGGCCCAGCCCTCTACGTCTGGCAGGTGTACCCATTCGCAATCCTGGAGTTGCAATACGGGCTGCCTTGGCTGTGTTCTGGCGCATGATTGCCTGTCGTTCCTCTTCTTCCTCCTCCTTCTCACGAGCTACATACGCAATTTATTAGTTATTGGGGATGGATGTCATTTCTGATTAATAGAATTTACCAAGCTTCATGTCCATTTCCATATTTAGACGAGACTCTGTTGCCACGTTAGCTAAACGTTTCTCCTATAATATATATATATATATGAATATATAAGTAGACAAATATGTAAAACAATTTATACGGTACCTTGTGTCCATAGTTCTTGTCACGATCTCTAATCGAGAAGAACATTGGACCAAGTTCTGCCAACCAGAAAGGATCTACTGAGGTTACACATTGCATGTACTCCTTGGAAGTCAATACCAGCTCGTGGTAGACCACATAATCGGGCGTAAAACCTGCTCCAAACAAAGCACTAGTGGGGTGCAAATGGCACTTCATTCCAGATCTACAATTGATATACTCTCCAATACCCTTCAACCGTGCTGCTTGATGGAAATAAGCTGAGCAAATACATTTACTGGTGCCCTGGATTAGATATATGTTCCAAGTATTTTACTATAACTATAGCCACTTACCGGACTATGTCCCAGTCAGTGCCACAAGATATATAAGGCATTCTAAGAGTCTTCATGATGTCCATCAATTGAGAACGTACTTCACGAGCCTTTCTCATAGCTTTTGGATGAACAAAATGCTTTGTACACCAATCATCTCGATATCTATTTAAAGTCGATGAAACCTCCTTATAAATACAGTACAAGCTATTAAACTTAATTTTACCTATTGGTCTTCCATTGAGTATATACATGGAGAAGAGTAAGATGATCACTCTCTGGTACAAAGAATTTCTCACGGGCAGCGTCACTCTCTTCCATGCGTTCTTTGGGTCTATAGAACACTGAAGGGACGGAAAGCATAGATACAATAGTCTTTCATCAACAAATAAAGGGGTAAAGCGTCAATAATACTTAAAAGGTTGCACTATTATTTTTCTTTCCTACCAATACTTCGGCTGTGCATTGTTGATCTTCAGCTGTAATGAGCATTTTAGCAAGAGAAGGATCCAACGGGAATTCATTCATTTTGCTACCGGCTGGAGTCAACTCTCCAGTATTGTCAAGAGCACCTAATACCCACAGTTGATACATGGAGTTCAAAATATTGTCCTAAAAGAAAGTTGCGTGTGTAAATTTTATGTATAGCATTTTTTTTTGGTACCTGGGGGGGAGGGTCCATAAAGTCGAATTCAAGTAGGTTGCGGACCCCTAAAGACTTCAACTGCAACACAACACTCGCAAGGTTGGTTCGTTGAATTTCAGGGATTGTATTGACAAACATTTCTGATCGATAAGCTTCTTCTGTGTAAAGGCGATAGGCAACACTGTTCATTACAATCGTGAGTTTTAGGTTATCAGAAAGTAGTAATTCATTGTCTTGTTACCCTGGTCCTGTTCTTCCTGCACGACCACTACGCTGGTTGGCATTGGCCTGACTGATAGGTGTAATTTGCAAAGCATCCATACCAATACGTGGGTTATAGACCTTAAGCTTGCAATAACCAGTGTCGATTACATAGATAATACCATCAACTATTCACACTGTAAGACAATATTGCGAACTATCAAGAGTCGACATACCAGTCAAGGAAGTTTCAGCAATATTTGTGGCCACAATAACCTTTCGAGCATTGTTTTCTGCTCTCTGGAAGATTTTAGCTTGCAAATCTGCGGGTAACTGAGAGTAAATGGGTAATATTGCCAACGGAGGGGGGTCGTCGAGTTGTTCCAAACGTTCTAATTCACATATACATAAAAGTTTAAGTAGATTCAATTCATTGGTTAAAATCTGAACCATACCTTCCAATACTTGACATGTAATCTCAATATCTTCTTGACCTGTCATGAAAATCAGAATATCACCCGCTGGCTGAGACAGATGAATTGAAAGGGCCTGCTTGACGGCACTATCAACGTAGTCTTCACACGGTGTTTTGCTAAACATTGTATCAACAGGGAATGTACGTCCAGGAATATAGTAACATGGAGCGTTACCAAAGAATTGGGAGAACTAGTACAATATTAGGTCCGAGTCAAGATACGTTTGTGTACTTACTCGATTAGCATTCATGGTGGCAGAGGTCACAATAAGTTTGAGATCTCTTCTTCTGGCAAGAACTATATATTACATCTTAGTAAATCATACTGGTTTTATTCTTTGTAGTTACCTTTCTTTAAAATGCCCATCAGTACATCAGTGTTTAGTGCACGTTCGTGAGCTTCATCCATTACAATGGCACTATATTGGTCTAAGTCAGGCGCACCCATTGATTCACGCAACAAGATACCATCGGTCATGTCTAGAAATTATTTTAGTATCTTCTTCTTACTTACAGTTAGTAGACTTACATCGAATAAGAGTATTTTCAGATGTTTGATCTTCAAAACGAATTGTATATCCCACCAAGTCGCCTAGTTTAACCTGATAATGTTTCTTTTTAAATATACGCGAGCTTTAAGTATTCATTAACAAACTTACATTCATTTCTTCAGCAACACGCTTAGCAACTGACATAGCTGCCACACGACGAGGCTGAGTACAGCTGACTTTTCCATATTTTGTATAGCCATCTTCGTGAAGATATTGGGTCAATTGGGTAGTTTTTCCTGAACCAGTCTCACCGACAATAATTACGACTATATAAGACAATTAACGATTCATATATTTATGTTTTTCATGTGTTTTGTTTTATTACCTTGATTATCTCTCACCACTTGCAAGAGCTCTTCGCGAACACCAAATACTGGCAGAAACTCGCGCTGTTCTCTCATGGTTTTCGTTCTGGCAAAATCACTAACAGCCTCTGAAGATTTAAGATGAGAGGCAAACTTTGATTCGCTTTGGTTCGATTGCTCCTCTTCTGCTCGCTTGGCAGCTACAAACAAATGTTAACAAATATGATATTGCCCTCGTATTATCCAAATACACATACCTTCTTGTTCTTTGTTGCGAACGCCCATTACATTTCCAAGAGTAGTACCGGCTAGCTCAAACTTGGTGGCTTTTGCTCTTTCTGATTGTTCTCTCTTTTCTCTCACCAGTCGACTTCCTTTGCGGGAGATAATCGCAAGATCCGATGTAGGATCACGGACATGCTGGACAGCTTCTAACTGTTTTGTGAATACCATACGGCCGTCTAGGAAAGGAGGTTTGATATCATGTACCAGAACATGGACACGATTCTGAAATATATATAAATAGTAGTTCAGCCAGATCAAGCTTAATTATGAGTATTTACCGCTAATATATATGTATATATATATATATATTAAAAAAAACAGAGCTTACCTCATTTTCGTCGTCAAAATCTGTATCAACTTCTCTCCTTTGAGCCACACCACTGCTCAACATTCGACTGGCTTCCCACATATCTGTATCTCGGTTATATTGTGCTTGACGAGCTGATAGTTTCTTGAGTTGCTTTTGTGCCAACTCTTCTTCTTTAATTTTGTCATGGTTTTCATACTCTGCAAATGGATTATGGGTCTCATCCATAGCCTGCATCCCAATTAGTTCCAAGCTATTTGACTCCTTGATAGTGTACTTACGCCAGACTCTTCCATATGATACCAGTCTCTGTCCAATTGAGCCTGTTCTTCTTCCCATCGTTGACGATCATCATCATCTCCAGGGTATTCTTCAGGGTATTCAAGTGCAGTCTCATCATACGCACTTGATTTAATAGCAGGCGTCATAAAATCCCATTCTGACTTTTGGTCTGTTTGTCTTCCAATACCACTGTCTCGTCGAGGAGTCATACCTCCGGTTGACATTCTTGGTGTAAATGGTTCTGATCCCGAGCTAGGAGTCATACTTGCCCATTGACTTCTTTTGATTAATCCACCACGACGAGGAGTCATAGATCCCTCTAATTGAGAAGGAGTCTTGTTCCCTCTATCCCAGCTTTCTCTCGTTCTACTCCTATCATCATCCCACGTCCGGCCTCTATCCTGATCGCGATCGCTTGTCCGTCCTCTTTCTCGGTCATTTGTACGACCTCTTTCACGATCACTTGTACGTCCTCTATCGGATGAACGATAATCACGATCATCTCTGTCCTTAGAAGAGCCATACACAGTACCTTGATACCACAATAGACGATATCAAGTTTAATTTTCCACAAATATTTTGTATCCGCATATATCTAAATTTTATTACCTTTATTTCGGTCTTTACGCTTCATATTCTCCATTCTGGATAGAGCGGTAGCCGAGAGTCCTCCCGGATTTGATGGGGTTTCCATTCGGCGCGATCGATATCGACTAGGTTGTTTAGTGAGATCTGATTGAGATTGGAAGTATATTAGGTATATTACATATAATTTAATCCTATTTGTATATAGATGTGTGCATATGTATTACCGGCATCATCGTCCGTAGTTCCTACGTCGTCCCATTCAGAGGTAGCGTCTACTTTAACCTTCTTCTCTGTATGACTCTCACTCTCAGATTGACTATTGCTTTCAGCTTTTTTTTGGGCTTCTGCAGCTCGTTTCTTGCGCGCAAGTTCATCCAGACCCAATAGCGATGTTCGTGGAGCAGGTGCTTTGAAGATAGGACGGTGCTATTGAAATGTGTAATTAGATTGCATAAAAACAGTCATTCTCATATATATTTTTACCTCATCTGAATTGGTCGATTTGTTAATAGTCATCAGACCTCCGGGAAGATTGTTTCCTAACATCAGTACCTCTCCGCTATTGGTTTCTGCGATTTTTGGAGCTGCTCCATAAGTTTGTGAAGTAATATCCGATCGCTCTTTTGTTGCTGAAATGTGCTGAGTGATCTTGCTATAAAGATCATTGAGAAATTCGCGTTTGAATCGTCCAAATGTCTGACAAGCTAAAGCAATAAACAATGGTATGCATGACATAATAATTAGTATTTTAGTATCCAGCAATCGACGATTGTCTTACCAGAGGCAAAGTTCTCGAAATGTCTATCGTTTCTTGCGATTTGTACAACTCGTTTGGCAAGAAGATCATTAGGGTTTGGAAGGTTCAATGCCCGAGAGAGCTCGACTGCAATGTCATGTGTGAATGCATCAATGTTATCCTTTGGTTCTGACATTGTAAGCGTAAGAAACAAAGGAGATATGGAAAAGAAGTTTGAAAGGATAGAACAAGCCCGCAGTCACTACTCGCTTTTTTTTTAAAAAAAAAGAAGGGATGAAAAAAATGGATAAAGTCTTGGAAATAGAGCAAAAACTCTAAAGGGGCCAAGTAAACTATAGTGAATTATATTTGTAGTATGTATCTCGCATATGATCAAATAAAGCATTCAATTAAGTATATATATTTTATATTCATTATTGATTACAATAGAAATTATTCAATTTCATGAAAAATCATTTGGAGAAAAAACCGTTATTTTTTTTTGACACAAAAATTTAGTACATTCAAAATCATATTCATATATAACACACCTATCTTTGTTTAGAGAATGCTTTACTTTGGGCAAAAAATTCTCTAAAGTGATAATAACAATAATAATAATAAGGATATATGTATATGTATATGCGAGAGCTGTCTTATAACATCTGGTAAATCAGCATTAAATTCTCAAAAATCATAAATCTAAATACATGTAAGATAAATTCAGAGAATATTTGGTAAAATACCAGCTTACTACATACATATTCAAATGAGGTAAACTATTACTAGGAAGAACAAGGTCTATAAACTCTCTATTCTATTATATATAGCCATTTGTCGAGTGTGTATGTTATAAACACTTTTTGTCTTGTTTTTTATGAATTTCCTTTTCAAGGGAACTACCATTACGACAAGGAAAACAGCTTTTTGAGGCTGGTTCTGGAGGATAATTTTCGCCAAAAAATAATAATATTTTTACGCTAAATTGATAGGAAAAAAAGAATATTTACACTCTTGCGGACGTGATATTTTATTCGTAAGCCAGGATACGTTTATATTGGATAGTACGTTATATAATTATTATGTAAAATTAAAAGACATTGGCTACAAGTGGTCTAATATAGTGAATGTTTTCATAACAAGAATATCATTTTATTGTGTTTACCATGAAATTATTGTCTTCTTCCTTATTTTTTAACTCCTGTAACAGCTTAGAGGTATTTCTTTCGATTGTCTTCTTTATCGTCAATATTAGCCCTCGTCCAACATACAGATTGACACTAGGACTATATGCGAGAATATCTTTGGTAAATATTGGTTAGCTTAGAGAGCAAGGCTTTTTGAAATCAAGAAAACTGCGTAATAAAGTTCAGAAGGAAAATCCAAGAAGATATCATTGGCATCTTCATCTTAAAGCATACTCACGACACTACCCAATAACCCACATATAGTATAGATAGCATCATTAAGTCAAAGGACACTCCCTATATCAAAAACGTTTCACCAGAACAGCACGACAAGATTCGGAAGCTTTGTATTTTTGGAGATCCCGGAAGAAGAGACTCATTAGACTCCATATATGAGGATTTTGCTGTATCCAAGTCAAGATGTTACTGATACGCATTTAGCTAGCAAATGGTTAAGCATAAATGTAGTAAATATAATGATTTTTTTAATCTTAAAGCTCATCATCCAATTGTTCTTTCTTCCATAAAAGTCATTTACTAGACTTCAAGCCAACATAATAGCATTATTCATTTTTTCCTTTATTCTTTGTCCAAATAAAAAAGTTCTCTCATCCTCGGTTATTTTTTCTTACATAAGTCCCAAAAGTCAACCCAGTAAGCAGTCTTTATTATGCAAACTTCGCCTCTCCTATATCAATCAATCACAAGTCAATAAAGGTTTAGCAAGTAATCTTCTAGGGTTTTGTCCGTTTTGTGTCTTGGGCATGGGAAACTAGTCTGGACTTTACACCTGATACCACAAGTTAATAAATAGTATAGGGATGAGACTTTTACTTCGTAAACATGCATTTGATGTTTGTTTTATTATTGGATTTTGTACATCGAAGCACAATCTTTTTATGTTTGAAGTCATCTTTTCAAGTTCAAGAGAATCCAGGGCTATTAGCATATATCCCCACACTCAAAGGTTAAACGTAACCTGATATGGTATTCCAAGGTAATATTGCAATAAGGCTTCATTTTTTAAGTATTGATATTTTTATAAATCATTCCAAATGTATCAATCCAAATTGGTTGAGGAACAGATATCTTGCTGCTGTCTTGAACTTCAGATACATATTTAACAAATTGAGGCATGATTACATGATTCCTGATAGGTGGACTCGTACCATTCAAGTGGCAAATACTGTAAGACCAAGGGAGTATATACTAGACGGTCATCGTGTGAGATAAAATCTGACAAGAATAAGACTAAAATTATTCCGACCTAGTTATCGCTAGGTATTTACATGGTGCCATTTGGTAAACCATTACATTCTTTAAATGATTTAGCTGATTACTTTATTGTGTGGGATGAAGGTGAAGCAGCTTGCATTAATTGCAAAAAAAAACATGGTTAGACAAAAATGGGGTAACGAAAAGGTGCCTTTCTTTTTGAATTATGATAGCAAATAATACGACACCTTTCAGATGTTAAAGCATTTATATCATAAGCTATAAGAATGTATAAATCACAAAACTAGAGTACAAGAGCAGCTATATTGACCTTCTATATTTATATTATATAATAATGGTAAAATCAAAGGATTCTACTCAAAAACCAGCTTTGGGTATAATTGTAGGTACGATATAAGAATTGTAATCTTATATTTTGATAAGCGATCAGTACAATTCTTCGATTAGACAATGGGACAAAAAATTGTGGTACCTTGAATTATATTTTTCGTGCCCTTAAATACATAAGCTCATCAAGATTCATGACATTCGCCAATACGGATGTGAGAGTATTTGTATTTTCAGATGGTATGGTACAATAGTGAATGTCTTTATGGAAAGTGCACTAATTTAAGAACCATAAATGTCAAAACTATTTTTACTCGATAAATTACCATTAATGGGGTTACTTGTCACTATTATTGATCAATTAAAAATGAAGACATAATACAGATAAGACATATCGGTTTTGTTGAATACATGAATAATTATAGATCATTATCCATTTTATATTAATATACCAGCATACTTTATTGAGCAAATGTAAGAGAAGAAAATGAAAGCAGTCTGTTCCTCTCGAGGGAGAAAGCCTTATTTGATATCCACGCTTAAAATCAATACTTCTATTTTTATTTTATCCGCGGAATACGATTTGTACCCTAAAAATGCTCCTCGGAACCAGCCAAAAGGTCACCCTTTCAAGTGTTCGTGTAAAAAAGGGCTGACCTCGGAATGAGTTTATTGATATATATTTTTTGTCTTTGAGGTAGAAAGAGAAAAAGATGTAGAGGTCAACCTCGGAATAGAAGGTAAAGACTTGTTAATAGAAACTTAACAAAGCGTTGAAGATAAGACTCAGGTGACTATAAAAAGGCCCTCAAATTAATGGGAACTTGATCATTAATTCTACTCATTACAGCCTCTCTTTCTCTTTCTTGTTTCAGCCAATTTCTTCAAATGTGTGGCATTTTTGGGTAAGTAGAATAATAAGCTTCGAGATACATAGTCAATTAGTGATTTCTAACGCATTATACTTGCAGTTATCTCAATTTTCTTGTCGAAAGAGATCGTCGTTTCATCATTGATACCCTTATCCAGGGAATGGCCAGACAAGAATATAGAGGTTATGACTCTGCAGGCAAGTTTCAATTGATCAAATCAAGAAAATATTCGTATTGTCTATTCACCCAGTCTAATTAGGTCTGGCTGTTGATGGTGATACCGATGATGAGACCTATATTATTAAGCAAGCTGGCAAGGTTGCTGCTCTCAAACAGCTGAATTTCAAACAAAAAATTGATTTTAACAAGACTTTCATCAGCCATTGTGGAATTGTACGTCTATTAAAGTTTGACACCAGTTGCTGATGATTAATCACTCTTAATATTAGGCTCATACCCGTTGGGCCACTCATGGACAACCTTCACAGATCAACTGTCATCCTCATCGATCGGATCCCAAGAATGAGTTTGTTCTTGTGCATAATGGAATCATTACAAACTTCAAGGAAATCAAAACTCTTCTACTTAAGAAAAACTATGTGTTTGAGAGTGACACCGACACAGAATGTGTGGCCAAACTTACAAAATATATATATGACACTCACACTGGACCGCCCATGACATTCACATCTTTGATTAAGGCTGTTATTAAGGAATTGGTAATATTAAAAAAATGATATGATAGTCTTGTTAATATATAGATATTTTTCAACAACAACAAAAACAGGAGGGTTCGTTTTCCTTTCTCTTTAGAAGCTCTCATTTCCCTAATGAGATTGTCGCTACTCGTCGTGGCTCCCCTTTATTGATTGGTGTCAGGACAGCTCATAAACTCAAAGTTGACTTTGTTGATGTTGAGTTTGGTGCTGACAAGGATTTTTGTAAGTTAACTTTACTATCTAATATCTGCTGCATGTATTGACTATATATATATATATACTTAGTGGCTGCCAAAGAACCTTCTGACTTCTTGGCCTCCGTTGGTCAATCAGTCTCTCCTACATTAAACCGCACCCAGTCGAGGGCTTTTTTGACTGAGGATGGCCTTCCCCAGCCCATTGAATTCTTTATCGCATCAGACGCAGCTGCAATTATTGAGCATACCAAGCGAGTGCTATATCTTGAGGATAATGATATTGCTCATATTTCAGAAGGAAATCTTCACATCCACCGTCTGCGTAGAGACGAAGGCGCAACTAGCATTCGCTCCATTCAAACCCTTGAAATTGAACTAGCTGAGATTATGAAAGGCTCCTTTGATCACTTTATGCAAAAAGAGATTTATGAACAGCCTGAGTCTGTTGTCAATACTATGCGTGGACGTGTCAATTTTGAGAATCACAAGGTGACGCTCGGTGGCCTCCGCGGCTTTCTTCCTATTATTCGTCGTGCAAGACGTATTGTATTTATTGCCTGTGGAACATCTTATCACAGCTGTCTGGCGGTAAGTTTATGGGTTTAAAGAGAGATCTTGATTAACTCCATTAATCCACGTATCCGTTGGAGGAATTATGCTATTTTTGCAGTCTTTACTCATCACACTCCTTGACTCTTTTTGAATTAGACACGCCCGGCCTTTGAGGAATTGACGGAGATTCCTACTCAGATGGACTTGGCTTCTGATTTTCTTGATCGTAAGACAGCTGTTTTCCGTGACGATGTCTGTGTGTTCGTCTCGCAATCCGGTGAGACTGCAGATACGATTCTAGCCATGCGATACTGTCTAGAGCGTGGTGCTTTGACAGTGGGTGTAACGAACACAGTCGGATCCTCCATTTCTCGTGAGAGTCACTGCGGCGTCCACATCAACGCGGGTCCTGAGATTGGTGTTGCTTCTACTAAAGCATATACTTCACAGTATATTGCTTTGATTATGATGGCACTCCAACTGGCTGAAGATCGATCATCCATGGCAGCTCGTCGTGAGGAAATCATTGAAGGTTTATTTAGGTTGCCTGATCAGATTAAAACCGTGCTTGCTTCAGATAGCAGTCTTCAACAGTTAGCATCCAAGACGTTATCTAGTGAAAAGAGTTTGTTAATTATGGGCCGTGGTTACCAAAATGCTACCTGTCTTGAAGGTGCACTTAAGATCAAAGAAATTTCGTATATGCACAGCGAAGGTATTCTGGCTGGTGAACTCAAGCACGGTCCTTTGGCATTGGTAGACGAGAACATGCCAGTTATATTGATTATGACCAAGGACTCGCTATATCCCAAGGTACAGAGCGCACTCCAACAGGTCACTGCTCGCAAAGGACAGCCTATCATTATCTGCAACACTGGTGACGCCAACCTTATCAACGATTACAAGACAATACAAGTCCCACTAGCTGTCGATTGTCTTCAGGGACTTATTAATATTATTCCTCTTCAGCTCTTGTCGTATCATCTAGCAATCTTGCACGGTGTTGACGTTGACTTTCCTCGTAACCTTGCAAAGTCTGTCACTGTAGAGTAAAAAAGTAGAAAAAAAGTTAGTTACGGCTTGCCATATTAGGAAAAATAGTTTTCTCAATAAATCAGTCTTCCATTCGTCCTATTCGCAAGTCACATTGCTATTGCTGCAAACCAAAACAGCTTGGAATTGATGATCGGAATTGCATGAGCTTCATGCGTTATACACAGTCACGCACTTATCAAGAGGAAGCTGAGGGCGAGAGTGAATGAGTGAGAGCGAGAACGAGAGTGAGTAAAAGAGGAGTAGGAGGAAGGGGGGGAGTTCAATTTGGGGTTTGGGGGGTTAGATGAGAAAGGCTTTTAAAGGCTCAATTTTCTTCTTATTTTCTCGTTTCTATTTGGGCATTTTGTTGCTTCAGGTCCTCGTCTAAATACAAACAAGTGGATAGACTTGTTGTTTTACAAGAAGTGCAATATATATTAGATTTCATTTATAGTATATTCATATATACATATATACATACATATATATATATATAATCTTGAATCCTTCTGGCAAGATACAGAGCCGCAGCATCATTTATCCGTTTCACTCTTTACGAGTGACTTTCTATATTGCTTATAAAAGTGTTGTATTCCTTGGTCTTATCCGCCTAGTGCATGCTGCCTCATCCCTCGAATCATTCCCGCCCGGCTCCTACTGAAGCACCTACAAGCTTATCCAAGAGCAGCCTTCAATCATCCACTTCGTCACTCTCACCTACGCCATCAATTCTTGGTACCTCTGCATCATCGGCTTCATCCCACCATCGCCATCACAGCCAGCACTGCACACATCGGCAGTGTGCTTACCATGCACCTATTGCACATCACACCCAAAACGACCCAACAAATATCCCTCCCATGCAGTCTCGCCCTCCCGCTATCCCAACCACGTCCATTTCCTCTGGCACCAGAAACTCGAAGCTAGAGCACATTATCCAGGTAACTCTCCTGTCATCTCGCTCTCAACTCACCCCCTGCCACAGAACTTTTACACAAAGACAGCCCAGGTCATCGTCCAAGCACGTCTCGACCTGGAGCAGGAACGATTTATTACAGAACGCAAAGCCAGTCAAAGAAAAATAAACAAATGGGCAAGTAAGCTTAGTGGTTTTTGGATATATATATGAAAAGAGGCCAAAAGAGTGAGAGTGATAGAGAAAGAAAGAGAGAAAGAAAAAGAGAGAGAGAAATAGAGATGAATATTTTAACCAACTTTTGTTTTGTAGTTCAATGTTGTGACCGAAGATGTAGAGACCTTACGAGAAGAACTCAAGCATTGGCGCAGATTGTCTGTGCGTAATGGAGAAGAAGAACCTCCGCCAATGGTACTCGATATCTTTCTTGATACTACTGATATCAGACAAGACTATTCTCTTGTAGCAGTGGATGAAAACCTTCAGCGCAATCGAGTTGGACTAGATTCAAGCCATGAGCATCCAGATGGTGTCCAGCGAGTATTGATAGAGACATGGGTGCTCGCACTAAAGTAAGTCTCTTTCTTTGCTTGACTATGAAATTTTCTGAAATCCCACTTTTCATTTTTCTTTTATTTCATTGCTTTCTTATGCATTATTTTCTCAGGCATCCTCCACCGGATACCCCCGTTGACCTTCCAAACCTTTACAAACGCTCCATAATTTTTTTCCGTTCTCTTCATTCCCTAGTCCGGCTGCTTCCTGGCCATAAACTTTGTCAACGTCTCAAGGACAATCCTAGTCCTGGGCTATCACTTAAATATCGTCTATCGTCCTCAACAAGCTGTCAGTCCAATGAAATATCATTAGGTATAAAAGAACATGTCCAGCCTCTCAATGTATAGCTAAACTAAAGCTTCCTTTAAGATCAACCTATTATGGATGGAGATTCTAGAAATCAGACCAAAGCCTATGATTTTTCTGATATAATTACACCTCTTGGGTAAGTAAAGTACAAAATAATGAAATGATAAACTAAAGATAAAAAAAAACAAATTAGTACGCTCAAATTGCAACTAGTCTATCGAAAGAGCTGCGATTTTCAACTTGAACATGCAAATGAATCAAAGAATGAACCCCAGGCTGAGATTGAAGAGAATTATTTTACTCCCACCATGGCAAAGCATCGCCAAGAGCAGGATCTCTTTACAGACGTGCAGTCTGGATTTGGTTCAGAGGCTCAAGGAAGGGGTCGTGACGGGTCGACCAGACCGAGGGTAAAGAATTTTCAGCCTAATAGTATTTCCTTTTGGTGATATTTCTCATTGGGTTCTTTGTTTACTAACTTTCTAAAAAAAGTCTATTGCTAGACACCCCCTCGAGCCGCGCTCAGATGTCTCCTTTAGCCAGCGATCAAGCTCACCTGTTACAGACCCGCAATCAATCACTCCACCTCGAGACCGTCGTTCAAGCCTGGTGATGCGCAATCCCCTATCTTCGTCACCATTTGGTCGAGAAAGTATATTGGCCCGCAGTGGTCAACAAATCCCAGTTGACGTTATGCAACCGAGTACAAGCACCTCTCGACGAGTGTCGGCATCTCATATTTCACCCTTCAAATCGCCTTCTTTGTCGTCCTCACCTCAAGCTGAATTGATGTGTAAGTTTTTCTTTTATGTTTTTTTTTGGTCTTTTTCTTATTATTTATTATTCTTATCTTCTGAAGACTCGTCACCGAGACCCAATCCTTCTCCAAGCGAAAGGACTAGAAGGATCGAGTTCTCGTCTAGTTTTGAGAAATACAAGGACAGAAGCAGTCCAAATAGAGGCGATACAGGTGGCATGAGTATGATGCGACGATGGTCACGAACAAGTGATCATAGCTCGGTTCATTTGGTAAGCCGTTTTTCTTTAGTGGCAGGACACCCTTTAACTAGCCCCAACCCCCCTTTATAGGATACGGCTGGAGACGCAGATTTAGAAGAGTTTATGCGATTCGTTGGTATCAAGCAAGATCTCAAGATTCTTCAAGGACAAGCGTCGAGTTCTAGTCAAATGGCTGAGAGCTCTACTATGTCTCCCATGTCAGAGACAAGTGACAGTCTGAGTACAAGTGCTTTTGGAAGTGGATCTATTGTTAGGTCAAAGGCAAGTAGATTGTCGTGTCAAAATAATGCATCCCTGCTCATCTCTTCAATAGAAAGCATTATCTCATTTCCGCAATCTTCGAGAGACCCATAACAATCTGTCAGAGTCACTGTCCTCTAGTTTTGTAGCTCCTGAAAGTACGGATAGGCATGAGGGAGCTCAGCCTGTTGTGGGAGCCTCTCTTGGCTCGTCCACTTCATCATCTAGTCGTACCTATATGCCTGTGGTTCCCTCTCCGCTACACGCCGAGCAAGCCCCTCTTTCTCCTGTTCACATTCCACGTGGCCAAAATACTATATTGACTGCTTCAAACTCAAACAGCTCCAGGCAGCATAGACGTTATCATTCGTCTCATCAATATAGTGCAGACCAAACCGGCAGCCATGGACTACGTACTAGCCCTGAGCAACATGCTTTTTCTAGCTATCCTAAAGACCGGCATCATGTCGAACTTCGTCGCCTGCCTACTGTAGGTGACGATAACAGGACAAGTACCCGAAGACGCTCGACCCCACCTACAAATTCTCCTCAATATACCAGCGTTCGTCGTCGTTACAGTCCAGATGACCTAGGTATATCTGCTGAAATTCATCGAAACCAAAGCCAGACAAGTCTGAGCGACCCACGACCAAGAGGATCAATTGTAGAGGGTAGTGGAAGTAGACATGGGGATAGGGCAAGTTTACTCGATGATGATGACTCTCTTATGTTCAAAATGAGTGAACTTGAGTGTGAAAGCTCATACTCCCAGTCGATTGAGGCTCCTTCACCAAGTGATTCTGATGGAATTGTTCTCCATCGTCCACTTGCAGATACCCGGAACTATAGCAAACGACTTACGAACGTGAATATTGGGCAATCTGTTCCCGGAAACTCGCCCGGTAACAACAATTCGACTAGCACTCCTAAGCTTGCCGATGAAACCCCAGCAGGAATAAATTACTCAAATGAGCCCGACCCAACAACAGACGTAACAGGACGCCAATCCCAAGAAGAACCTCCAAAGCGCGACGGTTTCTTTATTAGCGATTGGTGAAGTATCCTACTCTTTTATTGCTACTTTTTTTTATATATATTTATTTTTCTTCTTTCTTTTGTCATATCGTGTTCCTCCCTATTCTATTACTATTATGTTTCCTTTGTACTTTGTCGTCTGTGTATTTTTAATTATTTCTCTTTCCCTTTATTATTCATATGTTTTTTTTTTCTATTTTCTTTTCATCATTTTAAAACCCTGCAAATGGCACAAAAAAATTAAGAAACCTATTAAAAAAAATCAATAAAGACACAATCCACGTTTGACCTATGAAGCATAGATTATATTGTATTATTTTGGCTATAGCGTCATCGAAAGACTTACATTCTCTTATATATGCATTTGAACCGACTCTATATCTATAAATATTTCTTTTTATCTTTAGAGATGTCTTATTATTCAAAGCTTGTATTGTTTCTGGTGCCTTTTTACCCTTTATTTTTCAATGAATGTTTATAAATTGCCGAAATGTGTGCTTTTATTAGCAGCCATTCTCCAAATTACATATGCTCACACTCCTATGGATTGCCTAGAAATAAAAGATCCTATTAAACCTCGCGTTATCTCCTGGGTCCCATGCCCCGTACAAAAACTAGAATCACCTCTCGATACATATCGAAGGTTATCCTACCTTCAACTGACGTCTGATCCATTACCACAAAGTACAAAATCAGCCCCTTTTGAAATCGATCTGCAATGCCTTCATGTATCGTCAGAAACATGTGCCAAAGCCAAGAAGGCATTTGATCAGGCAGGAAGTCTTATATCTAGCGCCATTTTCTTTCGTGAACCTGTGAGAGTCAATGCAACATTTCTTTCATTCTGCGAGAGCGGGGGAGAATGTAAAAACGATCTAATGACTCTAGGCAAATATACTCTAAGTTTTTCTTTATAGTTATATTCACACTATATGTTATCTACTCGTAGAAGAAACCTAACTTAATACTATCAAATTGTATCTATATTATGCCTATGTTTTAGGCGGATCTTCCCCTGCAAGACTGATCCCCTTACTAAATGAAGACGGAATGGTACGCCTTCATCCTCAATCACTAGTAAAACAGCTTGATATGCCAATTAGTCCAGAATATTCTCACTCTGATATATTAAGCGTGTTTAATGCAGATGCGCCTTTTTGGTTTGAGGTAAGTCAAGTATTACACTTCAAAACAAAAGGAACAAAAAGATAGCCAGAAAGCTCTAATATGGATTTTGGTTCCTCTAGGGTGATGACAATCCCATTGACATGAATCAAGCAGACTTCATATTTGTCATAATGGCAGGTTAAAATACGAATTATAATAACATAATATCCACTTCAAACTTACACACCTTTTTCTCGCTTAGCACGAATTTATGCATGGTTTGGGATTCTATTCTAACTGGAGCAAACATATTCCATCTATCGATGCCCTTGTCCCTGATCCCAGTCTTCTCTTGGCTGATGAAACACTCGTCATAATTGATCCTCAGAACAATGCTGTTATTGAGACAAAATTCCTTGAGAATGTTTTAGATAAATACATGGTGATTCTTAACCCAGAAAGTGAATATAATCTATTCCCAACATCCGATTTGACACGACAATTCAATAAAATAGAAGTAAATTCCACCGAAGGATTGATAGGATCTCCGGAGTTTGGTCCGGCTTTTGACATGAGTCGTCTGTCAGTTTTACCAGGAACATTGGGTATAGGATTGGTTGGTCCTCAAGGAGTATACGATGACTTTGTCATTTTAGAGACCAGCCTAGTACCTTTTCAACGTGGGTCCTCTATTTCACACGTCGATTACAACTCTTACACAGATACACCTGACTTCTTGATGCGTTATATGCAAGACCGTGGAGTTACTATGACTGATATGGTTCTCAAAGGAGGAGGAGATAGTCCACTTGGACCAAAATTACTTCGAATCATGGAACAAATCGGATATACGATTATTAAAACCAACGAAACAGAATCATCCGCTGCTGGAGATTTTCGTCGCATGGTGAATTCTCTCCAGCATAACGCTCATGCTACCCAGTCAAGTACCACGGCCAAACCTTACTTGCATTCTACCCCTCACTCGCATTCTTCAACGGGCTCTCGATTTGCTGAACCCACTTTTCTGATGGTTATAATTGGTAGTTTGTGCCTGGGAATACTGTTGTATTTAGAAAAGCCATTTTCGCTACTTTAAAATAAACGTGCTCTTACACTGAAAAAAAAGGGGGGAATCAATCAAAGGTTTACATTGACAGGATGATATCTGACAAAGCAGTATACTTGGATCAACTTACAAATTTCGTCTAAGCACCTCTTTTAATACATTTGAAAACATATTTAGACATTATATTGTTTGTTATTTAGGTAAAAGGGATTATTATTATTATTTTAAAAAAATTAGCCTTTTCATAAAACCATGTTACTAAAGTTATAATACCAATAAATTGAAATAAGCTATACTTTCCTTTAGACAGAGTGAATTCCAGTGATGTTATTTTAGTTGCTGTGTAATATTGTTTTTGGTTTATTTTCTTACAGTCATTATAGTGGTTAATTCCGGTAGGTCGGATTTAAGAAAGAAAAAAAAATAATAAACACCTGTACATTTTGTGTAGTGTTTATAAAAGAGTTTTATTTCAAATCATGAGAAAATCAAATTATAATTTTATTAATAGATAAATAAATAAGATAGCTACACATGCTTGTGTGCAATTTCTATATAACACAGCATAGCATATGACAATAAAATATGTAGGGTACAATGAATCTAATATTTGAATGAATTAAACGAAGCAATATAAAGCATTTAGTTTATACATACAATCTTCTATCAATTATTTATTTAGGTAGGAATTAAAGTGGATCGAGAAAGATGGTCTTGGGTGGCAAATCAAAGCTTGTTATATATCGGTATTATAATATCTAAATAGTTATTGTAAGTTTGTCCTCATTCCGAGTATATTTGCCACTAGTCATTATACTTTTCTGGCCTCTTTTTTAATTTTATAATCTTAAATCTGCAAAAATATTTTTAAGCTACTTGGATTTTATAGCACCGTCAATCTGACTGGTACTTTAAATAAAATGACCGAAAGAGATCTATGAAGCTGTTTATATTTATATAAGACAATATTTGCCAGTTAGTATATATATTTATATATATATATATATATATTATGATACAATATAAAATATTACAGCCTTGAAAAAAAGAAAGCTATTTTATAAAATATAATCCAAATACAATGCTATACGCTGTAGATTGTTACATATATTATTCCCAATATATTCACAAAGCTACTAAAAGTAAATTTAAGCAATAAACATTAAATGAAAATCTCTTATCAGCAAGTTGATTCTCTATATAGCTTCTGGATATTGAGCCATTAATATCAGTATAACTCCCTTGTATCAGCCATTGAAGAATATGTGTATCATATTTTTTGTAATTATCTCTACAAGATTTCATATAACTATCGCACCTTGTAAATTTTGCAGTCATGCAAAGCCACTACTTTTTTTGTAAAGCAGCTGGATGTAGTAAGGAAAACGAGTGTTTAAATTTTTTGAGTAATTCTGTACCTGATCATTTTTTGATACATCTCGGAAATGGGAAAGCAACCTCAAAGACGCAAGATCACGAAAAACAGAGTGAACCCTCTCGGTGCTCGCATTGCTGCCGGTGTCAGCCAGGGAATTTCCGAGGATGTTCCTAAGCCTGAGCAGGTCATGCCTGTTATTGAAAAGGTTAATATATATATATATATATATATATATGAAAGATCCTAACTTGCAGTAAAGAGGAAGTTAACCAACTCAATTCCACTTTAGCTCTCTTCACCTGATCCAACTGAACGTGCCTGGTCTGCTGCTTGCATTTCGAACCTTGTCATGGCCGGAGCTGCCACTCGCAAACTTTTGTTGTCCAAGGGTATTATTCCTAAACTCATCGAACGTCTGACTGACAGCAATCAGGATGTCAAGGAAGAAACTCTTGGTACATTGAGGTATGGTTTTAAAATAATTATCTGAGAAAGAGAGAGAAAGAGATATTGTAGGTATTTAATAAATCGAATAGAAACCTTGTTTCTGTGGATCCAGTCGTTGCCAACGATTATTATGCACGCGATATTCTGACACCTTTGTCTGCTTTGTTGCCCACGGTAACGTAAATGAGTGGATATAAGGATATGTAAAACAATGCTTATATGGAATATATTTTTCTCGAAATAGATCTCCCAAACCATTGATCTCGTTTTGAAAAATGCTCCCTTTGCCGATCATGATGACCAAGATAAACGTCGCACAGTTTGGGATGTAGCAGAGAACTTCATTTATATTGTCTGGAGTATCATGTATGTATTATTACTATTAGTGTTAAAAAAAGTCTATTTGGAAAATTGAATATTAATTGGTGTATTTGCGTTTTTTTTTTAAAAAAAAAAGTGAGGCCTCTGATAAGTACATCAAGGCTATCAACCGTCTTAATATTATTACCTTTTTGATTTCATTCTTGTCAGCTGCTGATCAATGCCCTACTCGTGTTGTTGTTGCTGCTGGTAAATATAAAAACGAAAAAGTCATCAATACATCTTTATTTATCTATAATATAATTAGGACAATGCTTGACTACCTTGACCGACGAAAACAAGGACATCTACATTGAATTCCAGAATCATCCTGAGTATATTAGCACTCTTGTTGGCATTCTTACAAAATTCACTCGTCCAGAGGACACACTTGTCCGTGTTCTTGCATGTGGTAAGTGCTGTGTATATAATAATCAGAAGAAAAAGAAATGAAATTCTGACATAAAAACCAGCCATTTTGATGAATTTACGTGAGGTTATGCGCATGTCAAGCTCGTGGGATGATGATCAGGATCCTTTGGTTGAATTGAACAAGATGGTCTTGCCTGTCTTGATTTCGTCTCTTGACTACGACCTTCAGGTTGCCGCTGAACAATCTTTAGTTGCTGCTAACAGTGGTGTATGTACAAAAAAAAAAGCTTAGTGCCATTGAAATATGGCTAATTTTGGATTATATAGAAAATTACTAAACATGAAGAGACTGGTGAGATTACACCTGCACCCAAGCAGCCTGTTAACGCAGAGGAGGTATATATTTAAGTATATTGGACTCTTGTATATGCTAACAAATTATATAAATGCAGAGATATGTTCAAAGTGTTGAGGAACGCCTTACTACATTGCAGCTGTCACTCGAACTTTTGGCTGACATTTGTACTCAAGATGATACTGAAGGTACTATAAAATCAATTGTGGTACATAGTTTAATCTCATGGACCCTTATTCGTTGCTTTTACTTGTAGAGGATGGCTGGGAGGAAGCTGATGAAACTATGGGTGATGATGAGGGTGAACCTATTGAAGAAGAGGATGAGGATACTGAGGATATCTTGGGTGAAGTATCTGCTCTTACTGGAGGCACATCATCTGCAAGCGAGGATGCTTTGATTCGATCGAACCCTGTCATGCATGCTTTTACTTATCAAATCTTCCCCCACCTGATCCGTTTGGCTACACCAACTCCCCTGTCCTTCCCTCAAGAATCCATCGTACCAACGGTATCACAAGGATTAGCCCTGACCCATCTGCGGTCACTAGAATGCCTTAACAACTTTTTATTGGCTATGAACGATGTACCATCAAAATTCTGGTTTAAGGAGCACATATCAGATGCTCAGCAAACTTGGACTTGGCTCATTAAACTTCTCTATGATTTGACACCTGCAAATGGTGGAGCTGACGATATATTGGCTGATAATTTGGAGGCAATCGTAGGATGTCTCTGGTCTTTGGCTAGAGGTCTTGGGAACAATACTGTAAGTTTATTCAATTCAAACTTGATAATCTGTTTTTTTTTCTGATTCTGATGTTGATTATTGTATACAGCCTCTTGGTCCTAATGATAATGAAGTATTGTGCCGCACATGTACTCTTATTCCTGTTGTATCTATTCGTGTCAAGATTATCGGCTGCTTAGGTGCCATTGCTACTCGCCAGGGAAACATCGAATTTAATAAGGTAAGTTTCACGAGCACGAGGAGTTTCATTATCATTTGAGTGCGAAATATCTAGTGTGTTATCATTAGCTTACTTTTATTTTGTAATCATGGTAGAACATTGCTATCTATGTAACAGACATCTTGCGAAACATCCCTACAAAGCAAACTCCCCCAGAACTAGCAGTTGAGGTGCTCAACTTTATGTACGATGTTTACAATGACTGCGCATTCGATTATGATGAGCCTATCTTTGTCAAGGGAAACATGATCAAGGAACTAGAATCTATCTTACCTGCTTACCGCGCAATTGTAAGTAAAGAAAAAGGAACCAATCAACAAAAAAAATTACAACAATTCTAACGAAAATTGATCTATTAGGTCAAGTCCATTGATCGCCGAAAGAACTTTGATTTGCGTTCTAGAGCTGATGAAGCTTTGACCAACTTGGTAGCATTTATCAAGTACAAGAAGAACGAGAGACGATAGATGATAGACATCTTGAATTGAAGTTTATGATCTGATTAATTTTTTTTTAAAAAAAAAGGGGGGGATTTTCAAGCATAGTAATAGCAATAGCAATAATAATAACCCTTCATTTACCTCTTTTTTTTGTTTTCAACTCTCATTATTATAATTGTTATTACTGTTATTACTGTTATTACTGTTATTATTTATTTCTTTTCCCTAAACTCTGTATACACACATTATTCCTTTCGAAATCAAATAAAAAATTGGCGCATGTATGATATTAGGTCAGCCGGAATTCGTTCCAGAACTACCCTCTTCAGGGTTCACATTTTGTGCTCAAGGGAATAAGGGCACAAGAAGTGTACTTTTTCCAGGAAAGAAAATAAGTCACCTTGCCAATTAAATATTCCAAATCACAAACCATATGCGTGTACAAGCGATAAAAGGGTCCTACCCCTGATATTTCTTCCAGGGAAGGACCCGTACACACCACTTGAAGAAAAAAAGGTCAACTATCACGACTCACAAAATATATCACGTTGTGAGTACAAGAAGGGAGGGAAAGATAAAGGGCCTATTCTCACACAATATATCTCACGTAATCAGCTCAGTATATCCATGCCAGATATACAGTGTGTTCGTGGGAGATCAAACCAGGGTAGAACACCAAATCACTGTTCCGGAACAGCACGAACAACGTAGGACAATCTAACTAAGAAGTACCAATCTCTTCCTCGCTCTTAATTACCCAAAGGACCCTGGACAACCTGATCTTTCGCATCCTGTCCCACCGATATCTCAGGCTCAACCAGCTGTCGAATTTTTTTTAGGTATAATATATATATAGGCGACCCTGTTCGATTTGTTTGAGTACAGCATCTCTTTCTCTTACCTACTCAACAATGGGAACTGCCTTATCTCCTTCTGGTGGCCTAGCCTCCAAACTGCCTTTTCGCTACAACAGTCCTTACTTCCAAGTCTTCTTGGTCGGCTTCATCTGCTTTTGCTGCCCGGGAATGTTCAATGCCCTGAACGGCATGGGTGGTGGTGGTAAATCTTCTACCGATGTTGCCAACGATGCCAATACTGCTCTTGCTGTTACCTTTACTGTATGCTCTCTTGTCGGTGCTCCTGTGTAAGTTTTTTATATCAACTTGATTCTCTGGTCGGCGCGTTTAACTCATTCTTTATTTCTTCTTTTCTATCTAGCTACAACATGTTTGGTATCCGTGTTATCATTCCCGCTGCTCTTGCATACGTCCTCTACGTCGGTTCTTATATCCCATTTAACGATGCTTTTGTTATTGCAGCCGGTGCTATTCTTGGTATTGGTGCAGGTTTTTTGTGGACTGCCCAGGCCGGTATTATGATGTCCTATCCTTCAGAAGCTGAAAAGGGAAAATCATTCTCCATTTTCTGGATGATCTTTAACTTGTAAGTAATTAATAACTGAGGATCCACAGTGCGTCACATAATATTATTATTTTTTACACACACTGACCACATATTTCTATAATAGGGGTGCAACTCTTGGTGCTGCCATTCCCTTGGCTAACGACTGGAACAACGCTGCAAGCAGTGTCAAAACTTCCACATACATTGCTTTTATGGTCATCATGGCCGTCGGTGCCTGTACTGCCGTTCTTCTTTTGCCTGCTCACAAGGTTATCCGTAACGATGGGTCACCTGTATCTCTCCACAAGTTCTCAAACTGGCGTCGTGAAGCCATTGAGGTTTTCCGCCTTTTCCTCGACTGGCGCATGATTGTCCTCATTCCTCTTTTTGCTGGATCAAATTGGTTTTACACCTATCAGTTCCAGGTCTACAATGGTGGAGGATTCTTTGTTCTTCGTGCCCGCGGTCTTAACAACTTGGTCTATTGGCTCTTCCAGATTATCGGTGCTGGTGTCTTTGGTCTTCTTCTCGACTCCACTCGTCTAGGTGGCCGTAGAGCTCGTGCTTTTATTGGCAATACTTTTGTTCTCGTCTTCATTGTTGCAATTTGGGTTGGTGCTATCTTTGTCCAAAAGAAGTTTAACCGTACTTCTGTCAAGGCTCCCGGATTTGCCCCCATGGATGTATTCGATGATGGTTATGGCCCTATATGCTTCTTATATGCTCTCTTTGGCTTTGCGGATGCTATCTACCAAGGTTTTATTTACTGGCTACTCGGCACAATGACAAACGATATTGAGCGTGCTGCACGTTATGGTGGTTTCTACAAAACCATCCAGAATGCTGCAAATGCCATTGCTTCCCAGGTTGATGCCATCCACACCCCTTTCATGACCGAACTTATCATTGTCTTTGCTCTCAATGTCGCTGGCCTTGCTCTTACTTACATTGTCTGCTGGACAGTTCCTGAGGTGACAGTAGAGAATGTCGATAACTTGATTGACAAGGCGGTTCCTATTACTTTGGTTGGTGGTCGACCTGAGGGTGAGGACTTGGCTGTTGAAACCTCTAGCAAAGAAGTCACCTCTGACAAGCATGAGTTTGCCTAAAACGCCAAGAATCCTTTCTTAACTAGGTTTTATCTTCATTTTATTTTATTTTTACCTCTCCCAGCTTGATGCTACTACCCTCTTTCTTATCATTTTTTTTTCTGTTATTCTTTATTGTCCTAATCCTCAAGTACCTTGGGGCTGGTTAATGAATAAGCGAAAGTTTATATGATCTTTTATTTATTTTTTTATCTCTCATCAGTGACTATCACTCGTATTACTCCACTATTTACTACTTACTATTTACCACTTACTACTTACTACTTATTATTGTTTGGGCTTTCATCGATTACTTGTCTGGTTACCTCTCTTGAGAAATAAGATATTGAAATACAATAAATATTTAATAAAGTCCCTTTACCCATTTAAAAGTTCAGATATCGATATGTGTAATGCTTCTATAAAAATATAAGGTAAAGTATCAAATTTTTGGAGTAGGAATTACTGAATGAAAACAATAGTACTATAGTAGTGTCAGCTGGTACTTTTTTTTTTCTTAATTATTTCTCACTGTACCAAATGTGTATTCAAAGATGCCTATAAAAAGTTAGACTAAAAGCGTTAATTCTGGAGATAAACCCAAATATCAATTCCCCTTCGGTTGTGTGGGAGATACCAAAGGAATGACTACTGTTTTTACTGGAAAATAAGGTAGTTCTTGCTTTTGTGCTGTTAATTTTGCTTAGTGGTACGTTACTCAAAATCCGTCTATATTTCTATATTCCATTTTATTATTGTTACTATTACTAGGTTCACTATTATTTAACTAAATATTTGTATCTATATTAAGTTTTGTAATATATTAGGATTCATACGTATAATAAATACATAAAGAAAGAAAGAAAGGACCTTCAGATTATGCAAATAGTTGCTCTTTTTGGATCTAGTCAAATAAACTTTAGTTTTGGCTCTTGTGAGCACATGCCTTTATTGGTGTCTTTATATTCGGTAAAAGGAAACATACAACAGCTTGTAAGCCACTCTTGATCTTTAAAGCATATTTTGCCAAGTATTAGGCATAACATAAAACGCGGTAAGGCTGTATTAGACATCTAAGATGAGCCAACACATATTATGGGGGTTTCACCAGCTCTGGATGCTTGGGTGCTCAATTTTCATTTTGTGAGGATTTTTTGTATTAAACCACCGATACATCCAACGGTCAAGCATCCAGAACTGGTGAAACCCCCTAATAAGTAATAATTGTATGTTTACATGGAACCCGACTTTTTATTTAAAAAAAACATAGACTTCAAAAAACAAATGGTTGATTTGATTACTTCATAGTATTGATCGGACGAAGGTGATGATGGCTTTTCTTCTTCAGAAGACAGCGATTGTTCAACAGCAATCTTACGGGAACGACGTTTCCTGGTGGGACACGACATTTCTATCTAACCGGACTAATAAATTGCGACTACATGTCCGTGGCCCAGTGTCTTTCTCTAATTCTTCAGGGCAAAACGGTGTGTCCTGAAAGCCCGGCCATCCACAATCCTTCGTGCCTTTTATGCTCTCGACCTCCCTCCCTCCCCTCCTCATATTGACTCCTATCATGGTTCGGATGGTGTGCTTGCCGCAGTTTGGAAAGCGTACTGGCGCACAATTTTTGACGATGTGCCTTTTGTTCCTGCCAATGTAGTTGTTTCTGTGAACAAATCGCTTCAGTTTTTTTTAGTCCTCTCATATCCTAGACTAACTCTCTCACTCTTGTGCTCCATCTACTTTCTACTTTCACCTGTATTATATCTTCTCTTTTTCTTCTTCTTTTGTTAATCCTGCTTCCTTCCTCTCTATAATTTTGTCGTTTCCTCTTCTCTTTGTACGTATTAGCTTACTACATCGTCTCCACGCTTTGTGTGTTCATCAATCTCTCCCCATACATCTACCTCTCCTTCTTTTAGGAAGTACGACCGATTTTTTATTAACTTAATAATTAAATGTTGTCTCATACAAAAAAAAACAAATCCTGTGTATTCAATTAATAACCTTGAATTTAGACTTGACAATAAAGAAATAATCGTTAGACACATATGCACTATATCAATACCCAATTACGCAGAATATCATAAGGAGCTGTTTTCATCAGACTGTGGCGCAATATTGTTGAATAGTTTCCTATTTATTGGCCTTCTTATGCGTACCATGTCTTTCTCTTTCCTTCACCAACTTATATTCCCAGAGTTTGACACCACAAACTGGTAAGTAATTATCATCCACTTTTTTTTTGCAAAGCATAAAAGAAAATCTTCGTGAATATTTTGTATCCTGACTAGTATTAATTATTATAATAAGAATAGATCCTTAGGGACCAGATAGAGTCATTCAATGCCGGCAAAAAAAGTTACAATTTGTGGTGCGGGAAGAATCGAATAATTATATCTGGTCCCTAATTATTCATACTTATCATAATAAAGATACTTTAATATAAAGCAGGATAATAGCTTTGGCTATGTGTAAAAACATCCTCTTAAATATGTAAAGCTATACTTAAAGTCATATATTACCTGCACTGGCTCAACTGATATATAGAGAATAATAAAGTAGTTACCTAACATGTTACTTCAAGACATCATATCCCAACAGGAAATGGCGTACCATTTTCTTATGGCACATTTAAAGTATACTCAAGTTGGTTTATTATCTCTAGTTACAAGTAAAAACACCTGGGTTTTTGCAATTACTATTGTTATACCACTGTAACCTTCAACTGATGAGACAGGAAGAGGTCTTGGGCAAAAATACTCCTTTCCATTGAGAAAAAAAAACGGGTATTTTTATTGATAGGATTCGTATTGAAGTGATTTCTATAAAGTACTTATTAACAGAATAACTTTTGATTGCTAATCTGCAATGAGCACAGACGTCTCTTTGTTATCTACGAGAAGGATAATATGCTTTAATACAATTGATTACTGGCTCTTATGATATGAGTATACAATAGAAAAGAAAGTTTTATATTTAAATATTGAATTAAGAATTTCAGGATATATCGTTTTACTATGAAGGATTGGAGGAAAGACATCGGACCTCGGACAAGTAGTCCCACTAAATTAGTACGGCAAAAAAAAGGTAGTTTCCCATCCTGAAAATGTTGTCCTCGTAAGGTGGCTAGAGATTGGATTGTATCATATTTATCTACATCATTTGTTCTCAATTTTTGGTTCATTCTATGTGGACCTGTCGAGGTAGCTCGCTGGGCGTTGTGATATTTTTAAAGCCCTCTACACTATTCCTAATGATTCCATTGGCTATATATGACCCTACTAAAGTGGATTAAGAAACGGCATAAATTAAAAATCCGGCATTGCGAAAACAGTTGATAAGTTATGCGCCTTGCAACAATCCTATGCCAATAATAATTGAAATTTTGAATATACAGCGTCGTTTATTAAATATGTATGTACTTATGTGGTAAGGCTTAGCTGCAATAGATTGTATGGTATTAGTCCAGGATTGTACATTAATAAAAATGTCATGTGTAAAGCATAGTTTGGCTAATGTTCTATAAAGTATTGGCCCTGTTAAAAATAAAGATAGAGTAAATCAGAGAGATAAACAGTCAAGAAGTACTATAAAAATAACATTTACAGCTATTATCGTGCATTGTGCCAAAGGTCTATAACCATTCGAATTAAAGTTGTGTGGGGCTCATAAGATGGTGTTTAGCCATTTATCCGTTTCTGTAATCAAGCAAATAGCCCACTCTTTGTCTTTCACCCAAAAATGGATTTTTTCGTCTGCTCTAAAAACATATCAAAGCTTTTATTTCGGTATAAATACCAATGTATCAGTATGAACTTAGAACACTCTTATCATGGTAAAGCTATTTAACCAGAAAGGACTTACGAAACTTGCCAAAACATCTAACTTCTTTTCCAAGAGTTAAATCCCCATACATTTTGAAAGTGTGTTGTTGAACGGCTCAAGTACAAGCACATACTATAATTCTGTAGAATCAAGTGTCTATTTGATCACAAGAAAAGGCAGTCCGCTGCTCCGGAATGATTCAATTGCATGTAACCTCAGAGCCTAATAGGAATAAACAGGCGAAAGTATAGACATTCGCACACAGTGTATACTCCGCGTCGCTTTTTCTTCATTCTCTTCTTTATTTTTGGGTGTTTAGTTCTTACTTACCTTTATCTTTAATATCAGAATCACAAAGGAAATCTACTTAATAATAATAATAGTACCAATACACCCGAAGATCATATAGTCCATCGAAAGAAAATGATTCGTATGAACTCTCAAGTACGTTGATTGACAGGGTTCCATCGCTATTCTAGTTAAAAAAGGAAATCCGTTCATAGTGAGATTCTCGGTGCTACCTTGAGCCACTCTATATTTTACAAAATCAAATATGCTGTTGCTGTTATGTATCACTATGAGTATTTTCAAAGTGTCTCTTTGATATCATTACTTTAATACTAGTGTAAAGAACATTGCAATCTTAACCAAGATATGTTAATAAAGAAGGTTCAGTCTGGATATCTGGATAAATAGATAAATAAATAGATAAAAAATAGGCTGGACTATTCACGGAATATATATATAATTCCGATAGCATTATAAACGCTTATTACTGTTAAGCATTGGATATTTTTGTTGCAAGATAAAGGTTTTCGTGTTTGCAAAACGCGTATGTAATATATGGCTAATAATATCGTAGTTGTCTCAAAATGCTTTGGTACGATTTTTTGTCCTTGAACGTTTTGGAATTGATTTTGAAACTCTTGTATGAGAAAAAAAAAGTATTCCTTTGATATATATTGTATATGACCAGCTTAGCCACAATGATGTACAGAACTAATGTACATAAAAACTATAAAATACGCTTTAAATCGATACCTTCGAGTGGCGGCCGGTCCTAATACCCAATCAGCTTTGACTGAGTACGGTAGAACACTCGGTCTATACCAAAAGAAGGCTTTTGTACCTGAGTTAATTTTAGCCCGGAAGCGGCGCATTCAGGTACACAAGAAATCTTAGCTCGTCCATTGGACAATTTACGTTAAACTCAGAATGTGGTGCATACAATCACGCTTCTTTGACGAAAAAGAAATTGTAGTTTAATGTGGACGGTTTGCTTGGCAAAGGTTGTGCCTTTGTGTGTGTCACGTAAACCCTTTGAAGCTATAAAAGACTCAATATATTTTTTGTCTTGTGTCAGCCAGATACTCTTTCTTTATCTTTATTCTTCTTAAATCACAATGTAAGTATCAATCATCAACCATCCATCATTTAGCCCAGCCCAGCCCAGCCCGGTCCAACCCAATTTATACTCTACAAGACAAATGTATTAAACAATTTTTATTCTTCCAGGGGTCTTTTCGATAGCTTCTCATCCCAACACGAAGAGGTCAACAAGCAGGAAAGCGAGCACGAGGGCTCCTTCACCCACGAACTTATTGCCGGTGCTGGTAAATATCCGAAACCTTGTGCTGGGCGATCAATATGCTATAAACAAACGCGTTTTTACAAAATCTCATTCATGTTCTATTTGCTTATAGCTGCCTACCAGGCCGTCAAGGCTTACAACGAGCACTGCGAGAAGGAGGGGTAAGTTTATTGTTTTTGTCTAAAGAAGAATATTGTGTCTCATTATTTATAATAGTCGTCCCGCTGAGCACTCCATGGCCAAGCAGCTCCTTGCTGGTTTTGCCGCTGGTGCCCTTGACAAGCTGTAAGTATATTTGGCTTTAAAACGTCTGTGGGAGAATAAATACTGATAAGGTGTTATAAATACAGCATCGAGACCAAGGGTCTTGATTACCTTGACAAGCAGAAGGCCAAGAAGCATGCTGAGGAGCAGGTTGAGGAATACTACAACACCGAGGCTTCCATCCAGAACTAAGGATTTCTCTCTTTTTTAAAGGGTGGTGACATCCTTTGTTATAATTTTTGAAACAAATACCTGTATATTCTCTGCGATGTACATCAATAAAACATGTAAATTTCATATCATATAATACATAAGTATGGTCGTAGCGTATTTGGTGTTGACTCACAAGATTGGAAGTGCAGTCTTTATCCATATATCAATATTTTAGTTGGACTTCTTTTTGTGTAATAGGTAACCAATCTTACAATTCTATATTTTTGGAATACCTACTTAATTACGATTATTTTGAAAAAGTGATTGATTTCAAAAGGCTAACAGCTGTAGTAATCGCAGAAACAGGAAAGATCCGTTTTTTTGCAAGAAGCAATTAGAGCTCAGGTTTCTATTATATAAATTACTGGGTAAGAATAAAATATGCGCGTCACAAAACTTGTTTTTAGGTTTTAACAGGAAAGATCCAAAAGACTGGATTACTAGACTTTAATAAATCACACAGGTCATAGCTTTAAGGAATACATATATATATGTAACTGCTTTATGTTATCAATTAACAAGAGTGTAAACCTTCATTTTTCTATAAGATTGCCAGAATCAATCTGTGAGCTTCTATACACTTTAATAGCTTGCATATCATAGAAATATTTCAAATAGCATGGTGTCTTATATATATAAGAGAGAGGGCAAACTATGTTGATTATTACACTACAGTATCAAAGTCTATACAATACTTTAAACAGAATAATAAGTAAATTTATCAATCTAAGCATGTGGGTGGGTCTTGGCATCAAATACTGAAACTGAGTAACTTGATATAATCATTTGAAGTTTATGATTTTTAAAGACAGGTTGGTTTAAAAGGGATATTGTATGTTAAGTGACATGTACGAGAAATAATATTTAGATTCCCTAAAGAATAGTGTAAAGGCTACATGGCATAGAACGCATATATCAACCATTTACTTAGCAACTTAACACTCTAGAACCTAAAACCGATCTAGTACCAAAATGAAATATTAATGTTCGAGCAAAAGAGTGTTAATTATACAAAAAGATTATGATTATTGTTGTGAAATCCCTGCTAGTAGCTTAGAGTAGTTTAATCACTTGCTGTATCGTAGCTCTTATTTATATGTATACACAAGCATGCACTTTAGTATCCGTTAAAACCCAAAGCTTAATAAATCTATATATTAATATTATGTAATTATTCGGGGCATTTTTTTTTTGGAATTGGAATGCCTTGATCCAGACATTATTATGATCCTGTGTCAAATGTGCTATAGATAACAATAATAAAATCAGTTCATCCTGATTGTATACAAACTATATATTACAACTATATTTTATTAATTCCAAAAAAATATATTGTATATCTCTTTATTAAATCAGTCAAGATCCTGGCTTTTTTTATTTGTCTAACAAGCTGTAGGATAAAGATATAAGCCTGTAGTCAAGATTAAATTAAAATAAAGATATTTATATTTCTTAAAAGAAAAAAAACTCTAAAGTACATATTAACTGGGACACAAGTTACTTCATTCTCAAGAAAGAATATGGCTTAAAATACAAATATAAGAAATGGCTACTCCGGTTTTGACTGTTTTATTAAGCAAAGTACAGGACAGTATTAAAAGTTAACCTAAAAATGCAGTTTTATCTATACTGTAACAGCACACAGCCAAATATCGTAAATAAATTAATATATGTTTGGCAGCAAAGCAGTTGGTTAGCGAGCCTAGTTAAGCCTGTAAAATAGTAATATTACTACTATTTCAATTTCCATTGCTTCCCTTTTTTAATGATAATAACAGTGTATTCGTGTGCAAGACACAAGGCTGGTCACAAAGGAGGGTGACCATTGGTAAAAAGAGGCTCATTTTGTGCATGAGAAATTTTATATTGATTTTATTGGACTGAATATATTATTAAGTCATTGAATATAAAAATCGATGAGGAATACCTGGATTTCTGAGTCAGTGGAAGGAATGAGAGTAAAAGTAGGGACAAAAGGGTCCACAGTAAACCCCGGGAAGATGTTACTCCGCCTCGTGAAAGTCCCGCCCTGATAACTTATTATTATTATTATCTTCCAAACTCTTGCTGTTATTGCTCATTCTCTGATATCTTGGCTATTAGCATTGTAAACCCTGCCTAATATTTAAATCGTATACACGGTGAAAAAAAACTGGGGTTTTTTTACATAATTTTACATGATTCTACACGATTTCACATGTATTCTTTTTTAGATACATAATTTAGGTGCTTACCAGTATTACCTTCCAGACAATTCCCATAGTGACCAAAAGATAGTATTACAGAATATTACCAGACTAGAACTATAGATATTTTTTGTATTGTACAAGTGGTAGTTTTTAGTGAATAGCAGAAGAACCAAAGAGGTGTTTTTTTTAGCTCTCTTTTGTCAATATAAATAAAACTTTTACAAGGACTTTGAAGCTTACGATCTATACTATTTTCTATCTATTATAGTTATTGTTTATCTATATATGCTCCTTATATCTTCCCTTAGTCTCGGAAATTTTTCTTTTTTTGTCGAAGAAAAGGCGATTATTATTAAAATTTCTGATAACTATAGGAAAAAAAAAGATTTTGTAAATAATATATATTATGTTTTGTTTAGTCAATTGTATTAAGTTTTCTCTTGTTAAAGTATATAGAAGTATAGTTAAAGGCTATAACTAAAAAAAAAAACTATACAAAAAGTATTAGGCATGCTATTAGACCTATTAAGTGTACATATATTTGAGCCAACTATTGAATAAAATAAAAAACATAAAAAAGGTAGTGTGGGGTAACACTAACACAGTAATATGTCTACAATGGTTCACTAAACACAGATGATAGCGAGTTCATATTGTTTGTATCATATAACTTACAGACTTATGCTCTTTTTTGCTACTGTTTATTACCATAATATATATTCTTGTAGAGGATGGACTGTGCTCACAGACATAGTAGGTATTATTGAGCATATAATCACAAAAATACAAGTACAGGCGTGGGAAGATGCCAGCGCTGGATAATTATATATTTTGGAGTCCGTTAATACCTACGGCCAAAATATACTGACTGAACGAAGGTCTCTTACACACACACCAGTTTGAGTATATTTTTCCATGGTATTTCTAAAAGGTAAATTAATATTTTCTGAATTCACCGCACTATATATGTACCTATTTATTATACAGATTATCTAATTATTATTTTGCTCTTACTCTTGCTTTTACTTTTACTTTTTTATTTACTTTTTAATAATCGTAATATAAATACTTCTTAAATCTGGGGTAAAATAAATAAATTACTAAATACGCACTATTGTTTCAAACGACTATGATAATATTATATAGATCAGAAAAGACAATTATTATATTAATAATAATGATTATTTGCGACTATATATACAATAAATTTTATTTATTTATATATTCAAACGCAAAGACGTATGTTTGTATATATATGTGTATGGCGATGGTCTTGCTAAGGGCTTGGGCATTGTCAATAGGCTTAGGTACGGTGGAAAACACTGGGATCGGGAAACAAATAAAAATACAATAAGTATAGCGGGCTAATTTTCGGGAGGACAGGGAAGAATACGGAGCGCGGGGTATAGTGATTTGTGGAGACGAATGCTTGGAGCAAGCCCATCATGTGATGCTTACCCTGGTTTGTGTCTGAGACCTTGACAAACCATCTTCGTCTCCTAAGTTTAAAGAGCTGGTACAGATCCTATGCCTTTATTGGGAGTTGTGATTAGTATTTCATTTATGTGACTGGAGAATAAATGCAATCTCATAAACGTACCTGTTTTGTTCAAACAAGGTCAATTGTGTTCTTTTCTTATAACCTTTCTTTCTTTTTTCCTTTCTCTCTCTCTCTCTCTCTCTCTCTCTCTCTCTATCTCTATCTATCTTCTTTACTTCTATTTTGCCTTTAATAAAGAGCATCTTTGAACAAATAGTTCTTGCTTAAATAAAAAAATAAGCATGGAAACAAATACCCGCTCTATTTTTCAATCAAATAACTCACATCGACATCAAC
The DNA here is from genome assembly GCF_001638985.1 of Phycomyces blakesleeanus NRRL 1555(-). Classification (NCBI taxonomy): domain Eukaryota; kingdom Fungi; phylum Mucoromycota; class Mucoromycetes; order Mucorales; family Phycomycetaceae; genus Phycomyces; species Phycomyces blakesleeanus. The sequence continues at coordinate 1,238,546 of NW_017265136.1, read as the reverse complement.
CACCCTCACCCATATCACCGGGACAACGTGCAAACGATACCTATTTTAATCAAACTCCAGAAAAAGCATTCTCCCCCCAAGCATATTCTTTTTCATTAGGTACACCAAAGATAGTGAGAAAAAGAAAAATAATGATGCTTCAAGTGACTCACAATCTTATGTTTGTATAGCAAATTCAACTAATTCACCGAACTATTCGTCCTTCACATCCAAACATTCAAACGCTTCTCAAATTACAGAAACTCGAATGCTAAAGCAAACGGAAGAACCTGTGGAGTTCTTTAATTTTGAAAAGGTGGTCCAAGAGTATGGAGAGCGACCAGAGCTTCTTGAGCTTATATTATCTAGTAAAGTTGAAGAAGACAGGCGTCGAGCAGAAGAGGCCAAGCTCAGGCAAAAAGAAATAGACTATATCCTGACACGCAATAAAACCGAGATCGATGTTAATCAGACCTCTGCTCCTGTACGCTCCTGGAGAGCTAGCACTGGTCAGACAACCACATCAGTCGATCAAAATAACGAAACTGACTTCAATTTGCTTGAAGCTCGTACAAACACCCCACCGTCAATTGAAATACTCGGAACATCGGCCCCAGCGAGAATACCAAGTGAAAAGGGCTCTGCAAATGAACAACCTTCAAATGGAGTTAATATTCCATCCGCACATTTGAGAGTCTCGTCCTACCAACCGTATTCCGTTTACAACAATTCCGCGGACTCGCATCTCACCGAATCAAACATTATCAGGAAAAGAAATAGTTTCAACCATCCTACACCCTATCCTCTACACGGTGGCCGTGCTGCGGACCCTCCCACTCGTGAAAGTTGGCCATTAAGTAGGATTCAGCCTCGAGGCCCAGACTCTAATACGTCACCCGCACGAAGAGACAGTACTCGTTCTATCAACAACCTCTTGTCGACGTTCTCGATATCAAGCTCAATTATGCTTCCACCGATTAGTGCGACTTCTCATCAGCGTATTTCCCAAATTGTATTTGACCCAACACAACAAGAACGGCAGAATAATTACAATCTTACTACCGGGCCTGTACTTACTCCCTATCATGCCTCGCTTGCTATATCTGACCAAGATAAGGTCTCTAGTTCATCTAGGTAAAGTACTCTTTTTGTTTCATTTACCTCCGTACAATTTAATTGTACTTATTACATAAATATGTGATTACTTGAGCCTAAACTAGACAATACGTGGTTTAATTGTATTTATTTATTTATCTGTTCACTCTTTTTTGTAGCTCTTCAAAGAATAATCTCGATTCAAGATGTACAGATATCGAGGAAAGGAATTCGACCGAGAATATCGATTCAAATGAAAAGACAAATAACTATGAATGTCTTGATTTTGGAAACGGTGATTATTTCTCGAGATTAGATTCAGAAACACAATCCGGAAATATAGTCTTGCCAAAAAAATCGATAGAAATTACGACGCCTGCAAAGATTCCAATACCTCCAACCCCTTATCAAATTAATATGGACCTTGTTAATTCTGCTCGGCCTAAAAGAAGAAGGCGCGAGATGCAAAACATTTCTATGATTATTGAGACGCGCGAGTTCCCGTACAACGATGAGTACCTATGGAAAAACAACGGAAATACAGTTCATCGAAAGTCAGGTCATAAAAGTATATATTATAAATGTTCGAACAGCAGCAAGGTAATACTCGAGAAATTATAGTTTGCTCTCTTTAGTTGTTGACTTCATTATATGATTTATTAGGGCTGCTCTGTAAATAAGACGGTGACATTTAAAGAAGACGGCGAGTATCTTATCAAATATCGGGGTCAACATCTAGTCGAATGTAACCGGATAAAGCATATTATCGATATTTAGTAGAGCATGCTACTTTTATCCCTATTGGGCACCCCCCTTCTTTATATATATATAAAGATAGCTCGAAAAATTATAATAAAATCCGAGTTTCTGATGGTCAGTGCAGTGCTTTGACTTCTCAGGATATTTCACGAATAGGATGAGTGAAGCTGCATAACTAATTAATATTATTATCATTTCTTTAAAATTATTTTTCCCTATTATTTTGTACTATTACTCTATGGTAGGGGCCTACTTGTGTGATAAAATTACGATGTTTCGTCTTTTTTAGGTGGAAAAATGTATCGGATTCTTCATGATTTGGCTTGTGAAATGCTCGTGTCTCCAAAGATTATTGAAAACAAAAACAGAAATAGGCGGCGATACGATCAATATGGTTTTCTTTTTCTTCTTTTTTGGTGCAAAATAAGAAATAGAATACTTGGTGTACTTGGCTAAAAATAGGAAATACAAGGGTTTTAGCCGATGGTTCGGTTCATAAACATATTATTATAATACGATGATTCAATTGATTATTTTGGCGTTAAAGAAAAATCTAACGGAAAGGAGAGTTTTTGTATTATATCACTTGCCACTTTGATCCGTGGGCTTCGAATTATTCTTAGTAAGGACACCCTATAGATTTTACGCGTTTAAAGTCATGTTTATTGATAGTGTTACTATTCCACTCTAGATGTTTTTCGCGTTTATAAACAATAATGCATTTATTCGTACAATAAATTGATCTGTCAAAAAATATATCTAATAATTTCGATAATTCGCACCCGTAAAATAGAGCCCATCTAATATTATATGAATTTTTATACATGTATATTTTTATATTGAAAAAAGAAATAAAAAAACTTTCGATCAATCTACAACTGATAAAAATAATAATAATAATAATTCTGACATTTTACTCATGTGGGACAAATTATGCAAATGTCAGCAATCTCAATAAAAAATGTTGAGCTTCAATCATTTTATATTTACAGCTCAAAATATAGATTTACATCGTTAAACTGGAATTCTCTTATATTTCAATTTCGCGATAGCGATTATACACTATGGGTTTAGGGTACCTAAAATTTTACGATTTTGACTTTGACTTCAAAATTATAATAATAATAATAAAATGGTGGTTTGCAAGCTTATTTATTTTCTTGAATAGCTATGTATACACATATGCAATTTATATGTATACGTATATATGCATATGTATGTATCCAACTATACGTGTGTACTTTATAATGTACTTATATGTCTGACCCATCTGGTCTTTTGCTTGTCTTTGCCCAACGTAATCCGCATGCATTGCATAGTCTAAAGTTTCTCGGTCAGCAAATATATATAGATAGTTTTATAGTAAGAATCAACAGCTCAATACATACGTCTTTGGGCCTTTAGGACCTTTTCTCCATTCGGGTGCAGAAGTTGTTCCACAGTCAGTACAGATCTTTGGGGCTTCAACCTCGATACGTTTCTAGACCAGTTTGCAGATTAATATCAAGCACCTGAACATACATCAGTATAAAGAAAAGTACCTTCTTGACTCTCTTCTGTTGCTCGTTAGTTTCTTCATCTTCATCGTGGACTGTTACTCTCTCTATACTATTGATAGTTGATGGCATCGAAGGGGGTAGCTGTGCTACAGTCGTCAATTCACCAACAAGACCAAGGGAGATACCCCGGGATCGCTCTCCCAGGTCGTATCGCAGACCAGTGAATAGAGACACACTCTCAAGCATATCGTATGAAGTGTTGACACCAGGTGTGTACACATGTGCAGCATTAGGAAGGAACTCTTCTTCGTCAAAGTCGCCATCAAATTCATCATCATCCATATCGGCGGTCTCTGATCTGTCTTCGCTGCTACTAGTGATAGGAGAGCTCTTTTCTGACTCAAGATTCTGCTGCTGTTGCTTCTGCTTCATGTTGACAAGCTTACGCTTGAGTATCTCATTTTCCATCTTGAGGTCCAGGAATGTGTCCATCATGCGAGTAGACTGGGCAGGGACGCATCGAGCAAGACCAAAGAAACATCCTTTGAAGAAATGGCCTCGTGTTTCCAGGCTAGTGTATTTTCCGTCTTTTCTCAACAATCTGTAATAGGCTTTGAATGGCTTGTTTTCGGCACTGGCATTGCGGAATTCCCGGGAGAATGTGTCAGCATCATCAACATGAAGATACTCTGTGAAGAGATGATTGACAAGCTCGGTGGGCTGGTATCCAAGAAATTCACTTGAGGCTGGAGAGCAATAAAGGATTTTGAATTTGGGAGACAGTACATGAACTACATCTCGGAGCTCATCTAAGATGCTTTGTGACCAGTTCTTGCGTCGAGTGAATTCAGCCTGGACTGTGGTTGGGGGTTTAGGAACAAGAGCCTGTGTTGGACCACTAGGTTCCATGATGAATGACAATGGCTGAGGTTGACGAGCTGATTCCATCTTGATGAGTTGTGAAAGACAAGTTGTAGGAATAATGTTTTTGGAATTTATTTATATAAAATAGAAATATCAATCATTTTTTAGCTGTGAGAAATATGCTAAACTATATGTGAAAATAGTAATCGTCGGTGTTGTAATTAACAGGGGGAGGGAAGATTTCTTTTTACCCCTCCCCTTTACTTTCAGCTGCAACAAGCCACTGTGTGAGAACAGTTGTTGTGAGCCTACGGATTTGCCTTAGGGGCGGGTGTAAATTATTTCTTATTCTTTAGAGTTTTAGCACGAGTTGACTAATCCAAAGCAACTCCTAGCTATATTTTGATATCAACTTTAGAAAACACTCTATCTAAGGCCTTTTCCTACTCCTAGAAAGTGTGTGTATGTGTGTGTGAAACTATGTGGCCTAGATGCCCTGAACCCTGATAGATCTTGGCCAGCCTAATGCCAAAACAAGGCATCCTATACATGATAAAAGTAGTTTTTTCTAGCCTAAATAGACTAACACTGGGTTTCTATACACCAAAAAGAAAAACCTTATTCTTCTCTGCAGCCTGTATATTCCCATATGTAGTTTCAGTACTACAAACACCATTATTCACCACGTGAGGGATTATTGTCTGGTACGCCTTTATAGCACGAGATTTAAGCATGGTTACTCCTCTTGAAGCTATATAAGCTTGAATTTATTTACTCTTATAATGCTAGATGTAATTTGAGAAAATCTGAAGAAGCGTACTTGCTTAAATCAAGTCTTGTCTATATACATATAAAAGCTAAAGAAAGCATTGAATTTTCTACGACTATATATATAGCTCTACTACCCAAAATTGGTTTATTTTTAATTAACCTTTTATCTAAAGAGTATACAGATATATTATGTATCAGGACTACGCACTTCAGTACTCACGAAGGTGGATAACCCTTGCAGTCTGCTCTGTGAAGCAAGTCTATGCACCACAATGCCACTTTATCACACAATGTACCGTTTTTTAGCCTATTTTTTATGCCCCTATGCAGAATAAGGGATAATTTAGAGATGTGTCCAAGGTTTGTGAGCCATTGTTTGGTGCATAAACCATAAAGCACTTTTATTTTATTTGATCCATACTTACTAATAGAGCCCTTACACATTTATGTTCTAGAATAAATAATATATATACATATATCTTTTTTTAAAAAAAAAATCTACACGATCCTAATAAATCATTATACTAAAACTACTTTTAATTTTAAATCCCATTATTGAACTGCTAAGATAACAAAAAAAGGTATCCCTCAATAGAATTATAAGCTCTTGTATCAAGAAATTAAGGGTAGATAATATCGATAGTATCGATTACAATCGCATTAATAATCTATTTCAGAAAAGAGAATATGGGCAAAGTTTATGATATATATTATATATAAATCTCTGTGGTTTTCGTATCATTGTACTTTTTGTTTGTTTTTTGAAACGAAAATTTCTTCTTGAAAAACTGCTCTTCTCCTTATTTATTTATTTCTCATTTCTCTGGATTAAATACTGGTGAGAATCCCTTTTGAAACAAAATTAGAATAAAAATAAACATGGATATTTGCAGACTCTTTTCTAACTTTTCTTAATTTTTAACTAATGAAGTTATGGTTCTATTATTTCATTACATTGGCTAAATATTTTGTGAATTATATACTTGGGTATAAGATAAAAAAAATGCTATTAAAAAATTATATAAAATTCTAACGAACACAAATGATAAAGAAAAAACTTCAAAAAAAGTACTAAAAGCTTGATATTTGTTTTCAGCATTTAGGCATATATAGTAATTGGTTATAATTTCTGCTGAAAAAGTCATAATATACAGCTTATCTAAATGGAAAAATCCTGAAAATGAGGTTCAGGCTTTCTAGGCCACACTTTTCTATTTCTTTAATATTATATTTCTTTCTATGTACCTTTAATTCATTATCTCTTCCTAAGGATGTCTTGATATTCGACGCTCTTATCTAATGGGATTAAAGGCATAATGGGAGATAGTGGGCGGGAAAAACATCTTCATTTGTATGCTGTAGCTGATGCAGGTCCTGTCAAATGACCATTGTGGATTATTGTGTCTGCCTAATATTCCCTTATCGTCCACTTTACTTACGTATTCATCATGAACAGACAGACTCTTCTAGCTTGAAAGCTCAAAATCTCAAAATCCCCACCAGAAACAATATATTGTCTTGAGACAAACCTATTCTGAGGGCTTCCGTATTTCACAAGATTTTTTTTTAGTTGCTACCAGACAAAGTTTGGGGAAGTTCACCGAATGGTTTATGAAAGTGTCATTTTGGGAAGCCGTTTTAGGCTTTCGTATGAGTGATTATAACCTATAAAGTATGTTTAAGCACACACTTTAGATTCCAAGCTGCTATTTTTAATGGTAGTTGTAATGGTACTGAAGTGACCCAAATGTATTATTGTCGGACTTAACACATATAAAAATATATTCATATTGAGATAGCTTAGTAGCTATTATATTTTCAGCGCATAAATATATTATATATATATAATTAAGCAATTAAATAAATGGCTATTACAGCTAGTACTATATATATAATACCTCAAAGAGTATTGATATAACTATATTAAACTCTTAGATAACGCATGACATAATTATATTGAGTTAATTTAGTAGGAAGTTCTAATGCTCTAGTATCAAAATATAGTAAAAGAATAAATTCTTAGGAAACTAAATACATAGTGACCAGAGAATATTGTGTTTTCTTATAAAAATTATCACTTTATTTATAAATTGAGGCAACTCGTATATAGTTTCAAAGTATTTCTATATATCTATATTTATTAAATTTTCTATTTTCTATTTTTCATATATAAAATATCACAGATAAATCTCAATAGAAATAACGGATTTGTATCAATGTTTTGTTTAAGACTGGCATTATTATTGCGGATTTTCTAATTAAAGAGGATAATTATTGACAAGGTAGAGCTATGTGTAGTGTATGCTTAATCTTGTCGTGGAGATTTAGGAACTTTTCCTTTGGGACATAGAATATTATTAGCCGAGTGGAAAACTTGAATCTCAAAAAATATTGCTATTCCATAAGCACAGCCACACTGTCTCGATGTTGCTTATAAAACCTATTGTTTCTAAATATGTGGTTGCCTTCTTGGTGCGTATTGGAGACAATCCTTTTTATTTGGCTACCAAAAAATATTTGACCAGATAATAGACTCGTACTAGTAAATTCTGCTCAGAATGATCAAAACTGAAAAAGAATATTGTTTCTTACCTTCTTTTACTTTTTACACTAAGCATACATTAATAAATACTGTACGTTATTAATAGCGAGATGAACAGAAAAAATATATATCTTATTATAACTTGTCGATTTTTATGTCATAGTTGTGGTATACATATAATAAGTGAGTGAGGAACAGACTCAACAACCAAACACTGATTTCTTCTTGCTAATAATCCTGACAAGTTAGCAATCTCCGGAACTGCTACACATTAGACATATATGAATTACACACGTATACAGTGTCGACCAACCATTATACAACATGTATTTTAATAGTAGCAGATATAAACAATATCATTTGACTCTCTTTAATAAATAACACTCCCATAGTAACTACTTTCCTTTATATTGAGAAACTAAGCTAAAATCAATTCTGAATATCTCACAAGAGAATGAAAGCAAATGAGCCCAAAGTTTAAAGTTTGTATTTTCACTGGTATTTTTGATAGATTTAAAGGTGGAATTACTGCTCATAATAACAAGATCCCAGATATTAAATATAACTTTTTAATGGAATATATATTATGCTTTATTAGAACATAAAAATAAAATATGTACAACTTTTAAGAAATAAAACTGTATTTATATGCATATTTTTTATATGAGTATATAACACTGCAAGAGACTTCGGATTTTAGACTCTTAAACTAAAATATATCCAAAAGATAGGATTAATGTATAATATATGTATAATATTAGATTCCAATATATTACTGCTGATATACCAAATGATAAGCATTTAGATTCTAATATATGACCAATATTAATGGACAGAATAACAACCGTATGCTTTTAAAATGCTGTAATTCTTTAGTATTTCGGCTATAAATTTATCCATTATGAAGAATTGTGCTTAAATCCTGCTAAATATGGATTATTATTTAAAACCACCACCTCTAAAAAGTGTTCTTATGCTTGAAATATTTATTTAACTCCAGCTAATTCTACCAAAATATGTCCAAAATATGTCCAATATATGTCGATACGTTTTTATTTTATTGATATGCAACATTAAAAGCTTTAGAAAGCTTGTTGACATCATCAAAAGATGACGCTTTAGAAATAGAATATCATGGAAGAATTGATTTTTATTGATTTTTGAATGGTTGGAAAAACAATTTAACTATTTAACGTTCACTACTAATACTTCTTTAAATATACATGTTTGGATAGCTTGAGAGATCTTGATGACGCGGTTTATACTATACTTTCCCACCTTATTGGTTTCATGTATTCATCGCGATTATCTTTGATTTTATACTTCTTTGACTGAAGATGATATTATCGACATTTCCTTTAGACTTCCTTAGACTTTTTTGTGACTGCTATATTTTAAGCATTTAAAATAAAAAATGAATTTATTAATATTTTCTATTGATTTATAGATATATGCATGGATACTTACATGTTAAGACATTTTGAAATATCCGCGATAGAATTGTCAAAAAGTAATAATGATGTTTTGATTACTAATTATTAAATAAATCGATAAAAAAAGTATAGAATAAAAATGCGGTTGTTAGCATATGTCAAATCATTAAAATATGTATCATACTTACATATTATAGACACGAGTTTATACGATAGGTAGTCAGATATAATTTGGGATAAAATTATATGGTACTTCAATAAAAAAAATGATTAACGAGATACTTGAATGTTGCAAAATAATTGCTATTACCTTTGACTGAACTGTGGACATATAATTAAATGTATTATACAAAGAATAAAGAAGTGTGCTTACTTTATCAAAACTAGCATTGTGAAATTTAAAAAGATAACAAGTCAACAAGCTACTCATATTGTGTTTGGAAAAAAAATTACCTGAACCTCTCAGATACTTGCTAACAGTGTATTTTTTTCATAAAAGACGTGTAGGATATGTAATAAAAGAAAATTATATAAATACAAATGGGTTAGTAAACGTTCAGTTTTTTAAAGTAAACTTACCAGAGTATTTAAAGTGACCAAAAAGATAAAACCGAAAGAGAAGAAAGTGAAGTAAAAGAAAAGAAGGGGCGCAGTTGTTCCGTTAAATATAAATTTTTAAAAGAAAATTAATTTTTTTTTGATGTGGGTGTATTTATTAAAACAAAGTAAAAATAAGCTTTGGCTTTTACGGTGACAAATAACAGCTTATTGTGTTCAATCTATTTAACAAAGATTGACATATTAAAAGTATCAGTAGTATTAGCAGACATATAAGAATATTAAAATCAATAACTACTCTATATCAAAGCATAAATATATTACTATTATGATATAAAACATATTTATTTTTATTCAGTTGAATAAAAACATAAAGCTCTCCTTGTGTTCCCCGAGAAAAAAAAAGTCAAACGTCAAGCCCAAATCAAACTTGGTATAAATAAGAAAAATATGTTTTAAAAGCTACTATACTTTATTGTTTATCATGCCAAGAAAATACACTTCTAAAAAAGCTAACAAGGCTGCCAGAGCTACCACAACTACCACCACTACTACTGTCAATGATAATGGCAGCAACATTGATTCTGCTGAGCAAACGTAATAATATGCTGTTTCTTTTTCTGCAATAATATATTTTTACTTATCATAACCATTATGATCACTTATCAAGGAATGCTGGCGAGATTTTTGCTTTGATGCGAAAAAGATCTCAGGGGATCGATAATTCTGATGCAGATTTATCATCAAAAAGACCTTGCTTGAACACAGTTCAGGCTTCATCAGGTGATGGCCATACCATTGACGAGGTTTACAAAAAAATCTCAGAAGTCAATACGTTTTTGCGTAGTGGCAAAACAACTATTACTTCTGAAGATATAGAAGCAGAAGCAAGCAAGGCTGTTGAACAAGCTCTCTCACCTGAACGCTATCCAGTCTTGGATGTAAGTAGTCAAGCTAGTTTTGTAGTTAAATGAATTACTCATTGTTGAATTCTTTTAGCAATTATTGCGATCGTACATACAAGAAGAACAGTTGTATGAGAAATATGATAAAACGCAAAGTGCATATTTTGAGGCAAACAGGCGTATTATCAAGTCTGTTGTAGATTACCTTCGTAATCAGGCTGAGGGCAAACTCAATACACCAGGCAAAATCAGAAGAAAGATTTTGCGTTATATTTCAAGCCAAAAGTTGAAAAGAAAGAAGACTGACGATCAAACTGCAGAAACGAACCGAGTTGGATGTCTTTCCCAAAGACGTGTTCAGGTAATAAGTGCATATTCCTTATCACAAAGATAATAATAATAAAAGATAAAAATGTACAGACACGAAACAAAATAGCTTTAGCCTTAGAAACAAATAGGGAATACTTTGTCAAAACGTATGGAGAGGGTCTTGATGACTTTCTTCATGCTGACTACATGTCTGACCTGGAGACTGATTGCGAAGTTGCAGACAACTCATCTTCTGCTGATCGAGTCTTTGGGCGATTTCGTCCAAGTTGGAGAAGTGAAAAGGTACAATTTTTTAGTAATAATTAATGTTACTTATATGAATACATAGGGTGACAATTTCGTAGAAGAACTTGATGCTATTTATCAGAATATTCCAAAAGGTAGCCAGACATGCTCTTTTGACAGAAAGATCTTGGGAAGAAGAGAAAAGAAGCTTACCGATGCAAAGATGAAAAAACTGCCTTCTTGGGCAAAGAATTAAGACTAATAAAAAAGCCCTTTTGCAATAAAAAAATTATTTGAAAGAATAAAATACTGGATTTATAGTGATCTTTATTATTATATGCTAATATTCAATTTTTTTAGGTAAAGGTATTACTAGACGTTTAAAGTCACTTGTTATTGTAGGCCTATATTTTGCTACAGCAACTGGTGAGTACAATCGGTGGACAGGAATGATGTTCTCATAAGTTAGCAAACTGGATGGTTCTTGCCACAATTCAATTTTTTCATTTTTCAGTGGTTGGACGTTTCCTGACGAGTAACTCGCATACCATTCAACAAAGGCAAAAGTATGAATGACATCAATGTTACCAAAGTTCAATGTGTGTTGAAATAGATATAAAATGCGGCCAGGAAATGCGGAAATGTCTTCACTTTTCTTTTCGACGAAAAGGGCTTGAAAGTAAGAACCAGAAAAATACTGTTGGCCAAGAAGGGATATCTGCTTGACTTTTATAATACGATTATTAACAAAAATCTGGCCAGCGCGGCAATCTGAGTAGTGACCAAAAATATTGTGACTGTTGTACGCGTCCTTATAATATTGATATAAACACTCGTAATGCTCTTTGCACATGACAATTTTCGGCTCGACCTTGAATGACAGCACATCTGATGGCAAAGGTTCACATCCCATAACTGATTTTCGAGGATTCATAGAGTATTCGATAAATGTGGACAATATAAACAAGCTGCTCATTGAAGAAGGTTGCTCTAAAATAACTTGACTGCGAGTGATGCTATGTAGAAAATTAACTGTGCTTGCAGGGAATTTCTCTTCAAAAGATCGGATGTAGTTGCCAACGTACGCCTTTTCCAAGAAACGCTTCATCATAGTTACTTCGAATTCACCCTTTTGATTTGTGTCGAGATTCTTAAGCAACCCATTATATCTTTCAAAGCTGAACAACCAGAAAGCATAAATCGGGCCGAAATCGTTAATACACTTGCCCAGATGGAGATGTAAATGCATGTTTGGAGTGACAGGGAATTCTTTATACAGCTTTTCAAACCCTTTACAGAACGATTGGAGATGGGCGTGGGCACTGGATATGTCGTCAGGAGTAACAGAGGGTTTTGTGAGTAAACGGCAAGCATTCACAAAAAACATCCAGTTGGAAAGATGCTTCACTGGAAGAATGCGCTTCAGAATAAAAAGAGAGTAAATAAGGCACCACAATTTCCACTCGTCAGCTTTCATGAAAGAAAATCCGTCAGCTATCTTTTTGTTGATACGTGCATAGTCAGGTGGAACAACAACACCATTTGCCAGATCTTGCATGGCCAACAGAGTTTGGTTGTCAAAGTACTCTAGCTCTTTCCAAATCTGCACCATGCACTTGGCAGTTCCAAGAAAGAGATTGTGCATAGGGTCTATGATTGTACACCGAACAGGATCAAAGTATGTAAGCAAATGAAGTTGAGACCATCGAGTGCCATTGCTTCTTTCAAGTCGGGTATGCTCAGCTGCATTTTTGGCTTCCTTCCACTTATTGGCATAATCCAGATTTCCGGCCTTTGTACGTTTGATCCATGTGGAATATTCAAATCCAGAGAAGTCTATCTGGGTGGTCTCAGGCATCATGGTAAACTGACGTTGGCACTTGTGGCATGCACATATGCTTGCATGTCCTGTGAATCCAGATGTCTTTCTTGCAGCAGGAATATCACACGCAACACACATTAATGCGGCACGGACAGTTATATTTTCATTGCTATTATCGGACATCTTCACACCATTGTACAGTTCAAGCAATTCGTCAACAAGCGGCTTCAAGTAATTGTTCATACTATCGGTGCTCGCTTCTTTTGGTCCTGGCATCATACCAACAAGAATAATGTTTTCTGACTTTAGACGTTCACTTTGAGAGAGATTGTTAATTGACAGATAAATGGCACCACTGGAATGAGTTCGTCCATCAAAAGGTTGGAACCAATCGATGTTTAGAGTCAACATTAGAGATCGGGCGTCATCAACAAATCGTTTGCCATTATTGTCTTTGATTTCGTTCCACATTGCGCCGTCGTATATGTCCATTTTTGTTTCTGCAAGTGTTTGACGATTTCTCCAAAGGTTGATTCGGTATTCGAAATTCGGTGTTAAGAAATGTTGTTGTAAAGCGTGTTTGAGAGAACTGTACGGATACACCATCACTGGAGAAGAACGATTGCCACTTGTAGATTTAAAGAGGGCGTTGTTGCAGGTATTTGAATGAGTGAATAATTTGAATGTGCAATTTTTTGTGCTTGTGTTTGGAGGATAAATTGTATGACATTTTGAGCATGTCACATACACCGTAATTCCGCCTGTTGCTGTGTTGAAACCTGTGATGTGTTTCAAGCTGTCAATTGTCAAGGGAAGAGCACCAGTAAGATCAAAAAGAGAGAGAAGGATATTGCAAAATTCGATGAGGATCGATCCATCATTATCCACCAGAAACACCAAATGAAAGATAACAATGAAGATAGCCATAAAACGGATATAGACAGACATATTGTTCAAAGGATACTGATGAGCTACAAATACAAACATTTCGGTTAGATATCAAATCAAGGGTTATAATGAAAGAGTTTTAGGGTTTGTAAAAATGCATACCTTGCATTTTCATCGAGCTCAATGCAGGATCCTCAAAGGCCTCGTCTTTCTCGAAACCAAAGCTTGTTCCGCCCTCCTCAATATCATCGCCATCAATAACAAATGACTGCGGGCCTGCGTCTTCTGAAAAAAAAATCGCATCCTCTTGGAGTAAAGATACGTGAATTGGCTGAGTATATTCATTGTCGATTAATGGATTGAGAGTAATAGCATAATCTATAATAATAAAAAACTATTAGACGTCAACTTTTTTTTTCCGCTTTGTTTTTTTTTCTCTTACCTTCTTCATTGACATTAAAATCAACATCAACATCAGAATTATAGTCTATTTCCATACGATCAACATTTTCATTTCGCATATCTATTTAATTGAATAATTTATATTAAATTCACAAGAATAACATTTTTTTAATTATATTATTTACCCATTGCACTGGCTGCCAAAACTGGTGCACCATATTGTTTGTAATGTCGTTTTGCATTTTGCTTTCTTTGACACTTTCCAGATGGATTAGACACTGTGCACCGAGTGCACATGCAGATAATATAATCGTTTCTTGTTCGATTGTTAGACATAGTGATGTTATAAATTAATAAAAAGATATGGTTTTTGAGATTTTTTAATCATGGTCTTTATATAGTGAAAAATAAATTATAAATAGATAGAATACTGCTCCATGTCATGCTTCCACTTTGCCAAGTTTTTCTTCAAGACATATACTGCGCATTTTATCACAACACCATTCATACATTGCTTAGTCAATTTCCAAGATGTATTCTGCGCGCATTATTAAAATAACATCTTTTCTTTCCATAGTATTTTTTATGCAAACCCTATATTTGGATTTATTACGACTTGTATATTACACCCAAAATTCTGTGAAAGGAATTCTCACCTCTCACAGCATGTGATTTTTTTTAAATAAAATAGCCCTTTATATGAAAGAGAGAAACCATGCGAAAATATTGCCGCAGTAAAAATGAAATAACAATCTCTGCTTTTTCTTCGTGATATATTTTCACTTTGAATACATTGAGTAAATATTTGCTCTTCCATTTATACTTACATCATATAAAAAATACTGTTAATACATAAATTATTCATTTTAAAGAAGAAAAAAAACTTTAAGAATATCTATATCTTATTCAATATTATATTAATTTTCATATTAATATTTTTTAGTGTAATTTACAATTATATTAAAGAAGTGTAAAACATAAGAAAATAAAAGCAATGTTGTAATTTCATAGCCAGAGAAAGTGATGGTGGTGTAATTTTACAGCCAAAAAAGAGCGATCTGAAATTACAACATACAAACAACAATAAAAATTAAAATTAAAAAAAATTGAATATTTTAGTATGACATTTGGAGGGATTTTAGAAACCAATATCTGCGGACTTTTGCAGTGACAGTTAACTCTTCAGATTTTATGGCCATCTAAATAATATCTTGCTGTGTCCGAATTCTTGTCAGCCAATCAGGATGACGATTATACAGAATTCTCTTTTGAGAACGACGACCGAAGTGATTTCCTTTTGCTCACAAAAGAATTAGAAAGCACATAGCTTAACAAAAGTAGAATAGAAACCGAAACAGGCATTTATAATGGCTGAGTAGGTTTAGAAAAGATATAAAAGAGGACTGTTGTAAATGAGTATTGACTACTGCTGTAATTGAGAATAAGTCTGAAGGAAATAATATAAGGCCTCAGCTATTCCAATCAAAGGTGTCTACCGATTACTTTATTATTTAACACACAGGTTTAGCATGCATGATAGTGATTATATTTCATATGATGATATCACCATAATATGGGATACATCAGTGAATTATTATAAGCATAATTATAACTCATAAACACATTTACTTTCGATGTTAATACTTCATTGGGACTACACACATTTATATAATTAATCATACATTAATTATCCCAAGATCACGTTGCTCTGATTAAGGCTCAGATAGGATCGATTACCTGACCCCAGTCATATAATTTTCCCAATCCAAAACAATATAAATAGCAGTAGTAGTTCAGTGTAGGAACCTGGTCAAACTTTGATACAAAATCTTTCTCAATAAACAAAACCTACACAAGTTCTCACGAATCTTCGTTCCTAATTTCAAATCTTCAATTCTTCCTCTTAAAAACTTCTTCAACTTCAACCACCACAACATTTTTTTTCGTGAACTACCATGAACCCCTCTGCTGAGAACTATCCCGCCGCCATCATCCCTGCTCATGATGAGGATGCCATGTCCGTCATGACTGAGGAGGACCTCATCGCCAGTCTGAGTGACAACATCTCCTTTGCCAGCTCCACCCCTGGACAATTTGTTGCTCCCTCTCCCCTTCGTCCCTTGGTAGCGAATGCTGCTACAACAGTCTTGTCTTTGTCAGAGAAACTTAGACTAGAACTTCAACAGCATGTAGAGGCTGTCAGCGCTGCTCACGCTATGAACGATGAGCAAGCAGCTGAATTAGCCCTTAATAAGGTCAGACGCGTCAAAGAAATGATAGATATAGAAATAGCATGCAGTCAGTACCTTTCGCCTTCTGTGAAAGTTGTAGAGAAGAGCAGTCGCACTGGAGGGTTGACTCTTAATAGAAGAGATCTTCCTAAGTTCCAGTTGGCAGACGATGTGATTAGATCCTTCCCGAATGAAGAGGTCTTTCACTCAGTAGACCACTTCCTTCGCACCTTCCAAAAGGTTATTGAGTCGTCCCTTCAGGACATTGAACTAGTTTGGAAGAGATTTTTGCCGCTCTGCTTGCCTCATAGTGACGATGGATGGGTAGAGATGGATTTGAAGAAGTGTGTAGATTGGAACGCGGCCAAGATCTGCTTTACAGCAAGACATGGATCGCGCTTGGTGACATCCCGTTCGGTAAAAGAGGTATTTACCATGGTAATGCTTCCTTCTGAGTCGATTGGAGATTACTCCAAGAAGTTCCTTCAGGCTGTGTATGATGCCGGCCTCCCCAAAAACGATGCTCGTGTTGCCGACCGCTTCCTCGCTTCCTTGACTAGGCAAGTACAGACACTCTTGCGGCTCACCATGACCAGATTGGACTTCAATGGCGAGACCAAAAGAGATTGGACTGTGGAGCAGTTGACGCAGATTGGCAGAGACATCCTTGGCGACGACAATCGCATGTATGCCGAAGCTACCCAGCTCATTCCTGGTGCCAACATGCACACTGAGAAGAGAATGGAGAAGAAGAGAATGGAGGCGTACCCTCGCAAGAAGGTGCACTCCAGCAACAACCAGCAGCACCGAATCAGTAAGCCGGAGCGTTCCTTCTTCTGCTCGCACCATGGTAAGAATACTACACATGAGTCGAGCAAATGCTTCACCCTGGCCAACAACAAGGCCAAAGTAGCTGCCCCCACCAAGCGCAACCCCTGCAGGCGGTGTGGAGAAAACTACTTCTGTGGCCACGTCTGTAAGGACAGTGAGCCAGTCCTGATGGTCTCGCAGGTCCCTGCCAAGGAGAAGTCTGAGCAAGTGCTCAAGGCGATCCAAGACAGTGTCGACTTGGAACTCGAAGACATGTCTTTCGACTGTAAGTACCTACTTGACAAAATTGAGAGAAGGGTTAAAGCCAATGATGCATTTAATCTAACCACTCCTATTATTGTAGAGAACCACAAACTACTTGGAATGATTGACACTGGCAGTGCACGCACTTTCATTAGTTTACAATGTTTGAATGAAAATTTAAATATAAATAAAATAAATTCATCAAATGGTTCCTTCACTTTCTTGTCAAAGAATAGTGGTACTAAGCGATTGGGAAAAACTGATCCTTTAAATTTTAAATATGTGAATGGAATTACGTTTAAGCATGCACCCGAGGTGTTAGAGTTTAATACAGAATTTAATTTTGATATTCTTCTTGGAAGAGATATCTTAACAAAAATGAACATCGGATTGATTAATGTTGCATACGATATCGAAGGAGAATATATTCATTCAGATAACGCTAAAGACTATGCCGCTGTGTATGAGAATCTAAATATCGATAAAGAGAAAAAGTTTGAACCGGATAATTCGCCAGCTGGTACGGAAATACAGCGAGCAGAATTTATTCAGTCAATTCAGGCCTCACTGGATGAAAATAAGAAAATCCCAGTCGAGTCCTCTTGTCCTTTATCAGAATCTCTAATTAGATTACCCACAAAAGAAGGCGCCACAGCTTATAGACGTCAATATCCTATTCCCCATGCTCTACGACCAACACTTGATAAACAAGTAAAAGAATGGCTTGAGACAGGCACGATTGTCAAGTCCAAGACCAATACTTCCTTCAACAGTCCTATGTTGCTTGTGCCTAAAAGAAACAAAGCTGGAGAGATTGTGAGTCACCGAGTTTGTCTAGATGTGCGATTATTGAATCAGATCCTACCTCCCACATTCAACTATCCAATTCCTAAAATCCAAACGATATTCCAGAATTTGAGTGGAAAGAAATTTTTCACCACATTGGATTTATCGAATGCCTACCATCGTTTCAAAGTTGCACCTGAAGATGTTCATAAATTAACATTCACTCATTTAGATGGGCAACAATATAGCTTCATTAAAG
The DNA here is from genome assembly GCF_001638985.1 of Phycomyces blakesleeanus NRRL 1555(-). NCBI lineage: Eukaryota > Fungi > Mucoromycota > Mucoromycetes > Mucorales > Phycomycetaceae > Phycomyces > Phycomyces blakesleeanus. The sequence continues at coordinate 1,220,124 of NW_017265136.1, read as the reverse complement.
GCTGCTTTGGCTTGAAGATGCTTACATCACAATTTCAACATGTCATGGCAACTTTGTTTGATAAAATTGACTGTGTGCAGAATTTTGTTGATGATTGTATTGTGGCTAGCGAAACATTTGAGCAGCATGTTAAGGATGTAAAAATAGTGATTGATAGATTGACATCGGCGAAGTTGATTCTAAACTCTGATAAATGTGTCTGGTTTCAACATTCAGTGCGATTGCTTGGTCTTGTCGTCAATGAGACAGGCACCAAGGTTGATAAGCGAAAGTTGACAAACGTTGATAAATGGCCTATTCCTAAAACTGCGAAACAAATTCAGCAATTTATGGGTTTGATTAATTACTTCAGAGACTATATTCCCATGATCTCGAAGGTGGCTGAACCTATTTCACGATTAAGTCATGCCAACAATGTAGCTGAGCTATGGACAGATGAGCAGACAAGAAGCTTTAAAGCATTAAAGGACATACTGCATCAGGATTTAATTCTTCATTACGCAGATATGTCACGTGAAATGTATGTGGCCACAGATGCTTCCCTTTATGGAGTAGCCTGCCTGCTTTTTCAGCGCGACGATCAAGGGCGTGATAAGTATATTAGTTTTGTGTCAACTTCCCTGAGCCCATCCCAACGGCGATGGAGCACCACCAAAAGAGAATTGTATGCAGTCTTTTTGGCGCTTGATAAATTCCGTCCATTTCTATGGGGCCGACAGTTCACCATTTTTACTGATCATAAAGCACTCACTTATCTTCACACACAAAAAATTGCTAATCCCATGATAATTGGCTGGATTGAGACACTTCTTGACTTTGATTTTAAGGTGGTCCATATTCCTGGTTTGTTGAATAAACTACCAGACTTGTTGAGTCGCTTGTATCCTCCAGAGGATAGTTACAAGCTGGTGGAGGATGATGGATTGAGAAAAATCAGAACAAAACACTTGCAATCTAAAGATAAAGTTATTATTCGTAAGAAAAAGTACAGTAAGGACAAAGTGCTAAATGTACTTGCTACACAACTCATCGAAAATGTATCAGAGACTTCCGACTATATGTCGCCTCCTGAAGAAAAGCGAAATGGCTTGTTAAAAGAAGCACATTCGTTTGGTCACTTTGGTAGTCAAGCTATGGTGAATGATCTTCACTCTCAAGGATTACATTGGACTAATATATATGAAGAAGCAAAGGAGATTATTCGTTCTTGCTCTGAATGTCAGAAGCACAACATCAGCAAAAGAGGATATCACCCATTGACCAATGTTGTAGCTTTCCGACCATTTGATCATGTTGCAATTGACTTATGCGGTGAATTCCCAGTATCAGAGGATGGTCACACGTATATGCTAGTGTTAGTTGATGTTTGTTCCAAGTATATCATCTTGAGACCATTACCAAACAAAAACTCGACAACAATAGCTAAGGCATTGATAAAAATATTTGGAGATTATGGTTTTCCCAAAGTAATGCAAAGTGACAATGGGTTGGAATTTAGAAATTCTTTAATGGCAAGCCTATCGAAAGAGCTTGGTATTGATCGAAGATATTCAACGGCATATCATCCACAAGGAAATGGTATTGCTGAAGCCAGTGTGAAAGTTGCAGAGAATACTGTACGGAAAATGATGAGAGCGAACAGCAATGACTGGTGTCACTATTTACCAATTGTTCAGCTATGCATAAACAGACATATTCCTCAAAAGACACTGAGTGCACCCTTTTCACTAATGTATGCTCGCAGAGTTAATGTACCTGATGAGTATGGTGATAAAGCAAAATTCTCTCTTCCCAAAAACACGGTAACAATTGATGAATTGGAGAAGCAGATTGAATATATGGATAAAATAATATTCCCTGCCATAAACGAAAGAGTCTTGCGGATCAACGAAGAGTTAAAAAAGAAATACGATCACAAGAACATCTTAATAGACATCCCCAAAGGAACACACGTAATGGTCAGATTACCACATCGTCCAAATAAATTGGCACCAATCTATGAAGGTCCTTATACAGTGGTTCGAAGAAATAAAGGAGGATCGTATGAACTAAAGGATGAGCAAGGAGAATTGTTGCACCGAAATTACACACCCTCAGAACTCAAGATGGTTACCATCGATGAATCTACAATTGAGAATGAGCTCTATGAAGTTGAAGACATTCGCGATCATCGTGGTGCTGCTGGTGAAAGAGAATATCTGGTAAAATGGGTTGGTTATGGTGAACGGGCAAACACATGGCAAATGGCTAACGATTTTACCAATCCCACAATAATACAAAAGTATTGGAAGAAGGTCAGAGAAATCGAACGTTTAGAGAATGAGAGAGCCACGGAATTAGTGAATAAGAGTGCAGCCTCATTAAAGAAAACAGTTCAAATTCCAAGACATGATGGTAAAATAAAAAGGAATCGCATTGAAGAGTACAATGGAAGTAAGCTTCCTACCGCACTGAGTAGAGAAGAAAGAATGTCCAAAAGAAGAGCAACAAAAAATTTGATAAAATAAACACGTAATCCACGGAGCTGAGTTTACAGTGCAGATCTCTTGAAGTATAAAAAAAAAAAAAATTATGAGCGTAATTGACCCAAATGAAATTGAGCAATTCGACAAATTAATAAATAGTTAAGATGAGATGTTTTGCCGAATCAACAAAAGGTATTGTTGAATCTGGTGGAGGATAATGTTGTAAATGAGTATTGACTACTGCTGTAATTGAGAATAAGTCTGAAGGAAATAATATAAGGCCTCAGCTATTCCAATCAAAGGTGTCTACCGATTACTTTATTATTTAACACACAGGTTTAGCATGCATGATAGTGATTATATTTCATATGATGATATCACCATAATATGGGATACATCAGTGAATTATTATAAGCATAATTATAACTCATAAACACATTTACTTTCGATGTTAATACTTCATTGGGACTACACACATTTATATAATTAATCATACATTAATTATCCCAAGATCACGTTGCTCTGATTAAGGCTCAGATAGGATCGATTACCTGACCCCAGTCATATAATTTTCCCAATCCAAAACAATATAAATAGCAGTAGTAGTTCAGTGTAGGAACCTGGTCAAACTTTGATACAAAATCTTTCTCAATAAACAAAACCTACACAAGTTCTCACGAATCTTCGTTCCTAATTTCAAATCTTCAATTCTTCCTCTTAAAAACGTCTTCAACTTCAACCACCACAACACATTCAATAAAAGTTATCTATCTTTCTATCTTCTTTTTATTCTTTTATCTTCGTTTACGATTCCCAGTGGGTTTGACCAATTTTGGCTGTGTTATAGGATTGGAAGAACAACCCAGATCGAAAACGACAATCTTGCCAAGTCTCGACTGGGCGTATCTTTCTATTATTTTAACTTGTATAAGTTCTGATAATAGATCACCACCAACTAGGACGTTGTGAATAAATAGGAACAGATAGGAATATAGAGAATTGAATGCTTTTTATCGATATAAATCTTGTAGTATTTATACAGATTTCTTAAAAGTGAAACTATCTAATCTAATTATTTTACCCAAGACATATTGGTTTTACATTTATGGAAGGCGATATAATATGTCTTGGTTAACAAAAAGGGGAACCAATCGGTATAACATTGAGGGCATATGTTAAAAGGAATAACTGATTGGATACCTGACTTAGGGATTTCTATCTACAATGTCAACTCTGACAATCTGACACCTTTACAAGAATGTCGTGCTTAATTTTTGTGATACAAATTCTAGTGACTTGTTATTACAAAAGGAGCAGGAATT
>NW_017265136.1:1012725-1216237 GCF_001638985.1 Phycomyces blakesleeanus NRRL 1555(-) | reverse complement strand
TTAGAGAATGAGAGAGCCACGGAATTAGTGAATAAGAGTGCAGCCTCATTAAAGAAAACAGTTCAAATTCCAAGACATGATGGTAAAATAAAAAGGAATCGCATTGAAGAGTACAATGGAAGTAAGCTTCCTACCGCACTGAGTAGAGAAGAAAGAATGTCCAAAAGAAGAGCAACAAAAAATTTGATAAAATAAACACGTAATCCACGGAGCTGAGTTTACAGTGCAGATCTCTTGAAGTATAAAAAAAAAAAAAATTATGAGCGTAATTGACCCAAATGAAATTGAGCAATTCGACAAATTAATAAATAGTTAAGATGAGATGTTTTGCCGAATCAACAAAAGGTATTGTTGAATCTGGTGGAGGATAATGTTGTAAATGAGTATTGACTACTGCTGTAATTGAGAATAAGTCTGAAGGAAATAATATAAGGCCTCAGCTATTCCAATCAAAGGTGTCTACCGATTACTTTATTATTTAACACACAGGTTTAGCATGCATGATAGTGATTATATTTCATATGATGATATCACCATAATATGGGATACATCAGTGAATTATTATAAGCATAATTATAACTCATAAACACATTTACTTTCGATGTTAATACTTCATTGGGACTACACACATTTATATAATTAATCATACATTAATTATCCCAAGATCACGTTGCTCTGATTAAGGCTCAGATAGGATCGATTACCTGACCCCAGTCATATAATTTTCCCAATCCAAAACAATATAAATAGCAGTAGTAGTTCAGTGTAGGAACCTGGTCAAACTTTGATACAAAATCTTTCTCAATAAACAAAACCTACACAAGTTCTCACGAATCTTCGTTCCTCATCTCAAATCTTTAATTCTTCTTCTTAAAAACGTCTTCAACTTCAACCACCACAACACATTCAATAAAAGTTATCTATCTTTCTATCTTCTTTTTATTCTTTTATCTTCGTTTACGATTCCCAGTGGGTTTGACCAATTTTGGCTGTGTTATAGGATTGGAAGAACAACCCAGATCGAAAACGACAATCTTGCCAAGTCTCGACTGGGCGTATCTTTCTATTATTTTAACTTGTATAAGTTCTGATAATAGATCACCACCAACTAGGACGTTGTGAATAAATAGGAACAGATAGGAATATAGAGAATTGAATGCTTTTTATCGATATAAATCTTGTAGTATTTATACAGATTTCTTAAAAGTGAAACTATCTAATCTAATTATTTTACCCAAGACATATTGGTTTTACATTTATGGAAGGCGATATAATATGTCTTGGTTAACAAAAAGGGGAACCAATCGGTATAACATTGAGGGCATATGTTAAAAGGAATAACTGATTGGATACCTGACTTAGGGATTTCTATCTACAATGTCAACTCTGACAATCTGACACCTTTACAAGAATGTCGTGCTTAATTTTTGTGATACAAATTCTAGTGACTTGTTATTACAAAAGGAGCAGGAATTAGAATGATTATTCATCAGTTTGTAATTTTAGAAATTTGTAATCAGTTTATAATAATTTGTAATATTACTAGACACTACTTGAGTGTAGTCAAAGATGAATAATCATTTCAAAAACTATATAAGATAACCCAAATCAAAATAATAAAAATCATCTTTTTATCCTCTCTCTTATTTGCTTACTCCTGTGTTATTAAAGCTTGACCAATTCGGCTACGTTTACAGTGAATTGGTGTCGGACATTATTTTGATGAATCCGAGAAATCGGGATAATTGACCGCAGCAGTTCTGTATGTCAAAGATACCTCATAGATAACGAACCGCAGTAATGTCTTGTAAAGATTAACCACAGTAACATCTTCTGAGCATCAACCGCAGTAAAAGGACTTCTCTTGTAATTAAATAGAGTATAATAGTTTACTGCGGATAATGCGCAGTATTAGTTTAGAAAACTATATAAGACAATTCAATTCCTATCAATAAAAAGCACCTTTTATCCTCTCTTCGATTTTACATATACTCTCCGATCCCCAGTGGGTTTGACCTTTTGACTTTGCTATAGTAAAAGGAAGACCATCCCAGATCAGGAACGACATTGGAAGATAGCCTAGATCAGGAACGACACAAAAAGAAAGACTCAAAACCGAATAGGTCAAAAGATGTCGTCGACTGCAGGATTTGAACCTACGCGGGCAGAGCCCATGTGATTTCTAGTCACACTCCTTAACCACTCGGACAAATCGACTTACATGATTTTATTGGAAATTGCTAAATTAATACATCTATAGTTACACAATATAAAAACAGGCAATGAAGTATATATAATAATAAAGAAGTATACTTAAAGAAATACAATCAAACAGACAAAATAATATAGTAGATAAAAGATGATTTTATTATAAAAAATTGCTATTGATATTTATACTAATTATTTGGAATGCTTGTCTTGAGATATTATTTGATATAACGCCTTATCTGTAAGAATATTTGTTGTGGTGGTTGAAGTTGAAGAAGTTTTTAAGAGGAAGAATTGAAGATTTGAAATTAGGAACGAAGATTCGTGAGAACTTGTGTAGGTTTTGTTTATTGAAAAAGATTTTGTATCAAAGTTTGACCAGGTTCCTACACTGAACTACTACTGCTATTTATATTATTTTGGATCGGGAAAATTATATGACTGGGGTCAGGTAATCGATCCTATCTGAGCCTTAATCAGAGCAACGTGATCTTGGGATAATTAATGTATGATTAATTATATAAATGTGTGTAGTCCCAATGAAGTATTAACATCGAAAGTAAATGTGTTTATGAGTTAAAATTATGCTTATAATAATCTACTGATGTATCCCATATTATGGTGATATTATCATATGAAATATAATCACTATCATGCATGCTAAACCTGTGTGTTAAATAATAAAGTAATCAGTAGACACCTTTGACTGAAATAGCTGAGGCCTTATATTATTTCTTTCAGACTTATTCTCAATTATAGCAGTAGTCAATACTCATTTACAACAATATTAATTTGAATTATTATTATTATGGGATGTGAAGTTTTATAGAATAAAATCAACAGTAAAAAGATTGAGACGTATATAAGAATACTTTGAGACTGTATATAGGTTGTCTTTATTAAAGAATACAAAGTTGTCCTTTTTATATCAAAACACGATCTGCTTTGTCAGTCACATCTTAATTTCTTAAGTCTGAGTTCATTTAGATATTAGAGAGCTGGTACTGCTATGTTTATAATTTAATCTAATTGCAGTGTCCTCATATTAACTCAGTGCTTACTGAGCTGTCATAATTATAGTACTTACTGTAATTAATTATTGGTCTTATTGATTTATCATAAGTAAAATAAATAAATTATTCATTTGTTCTTGTAATAATAGCTGTTTTACTATAATAATAGGAATATGTTCTTAGATGTAATAAATTCAACAACCAAGTGTCTGGATCACCACATGAAAAGAAAATAAAGTAAAATATAATATAGACAAAAGAATTCATGAGAACTTGTGTAGGTTGTTTATTTCAAAAGAAAAGTAAAGGATAATAAAATTCGATTGTTTTTTTATATGGAACTATCTACTAATATTTATATATTTTTCTAATTTATAATTCAGTATGTGCTTAAGTAATCTTTATCACAATTAGTCATCTTCCAGGAGTATTGTTCTTCTGGAAAGATCCAAAAAGACCAATTGATATGATACTTCTCCAGTCAGATCAGTCTGAGAGTTTTGATAAAGAAGAGCATTTATGCTATTGATAATATTTTATTATTCCAACTCAGATACTTGGGTAATGTTTCATAATATTAAATAGTTGTAGTTGCAGTCTCTCAATTAAGTATTTATATAATAAAAGAAATATATAGATAAAATATAATGATGTCATATATATAATGTATATGTATTTGTGTATCACATGTCATGGTGATAATAATAAATAATCAATTATGTGTATAATGATCTGTGTATTAAATAATATCATAAAGAGAGATCCGTTTGACTAGAATAACTGAGGATATTATTTTATCCTTCAGTCTTACTCTTAGATTCAGCAGTAATCAATACTCATTCACAACAATTATTTCTGCTATGTGAGAATGTAAGTGAGGATCAAGGTAATTAATTACAAAAAGAGGTTTGTTTACCCTTTCCTCTTTTTGGAACAATTGGTTTAAACCTCCTCTTTTGTTTAAGCTCTGGCTTACTGGCTACAATAATTTATCTGATTATAAATAACTGTGGTATTTCAGATATAAAACAATAGAAAAATAATAAATTTGATAATAGAGATATATAGAAATACTTTGAGACTGTATATAAGTTATCCTTTATTCATAAATAAAAAGTGTCCCTTTTTATAAGAAAACATAATCTGCTCTTGTCATTATGTCTTAGTTTCTTAAGGCTTTCTTCCTTTACTCTATTTGATTATTAGAGTGTATTTACTACTTAACTAGTGTCGGTGTTATAATTATGACATCAAGTCATAAATTGTACTTCTTTAGCTCTTAGCTATTCTTTTCTCTTTTATACTAGAGCTTTAGGACTTCCTATTAAATTAGCTCCATATCGATCTGACATAGTTTACCCAGTAGTATGATATAATTATCTTAACAATCTTTAAGATATTATTTACAGTACTAGCTATAATAATTATTGGGCTGATTACTTAATCATTTATATATATTTTATACTGACAAGATTATAGCTACTACACTATCCCAATATGAATATGTTCTTATATGTGCTAAATCCAATATCCGAGTATCTAGATCACTACAGCAGATATTATAATTTGGAAATATATATATTAAATTATATTCCTAAATAATTTTCTATTCTTATTAATTTTAAAGACTTAAAAAAAACATATATATACAATAGAGGGTTTCACCAGCTTTGAATGTTGACTGTTGAATATAGTAGTAGTTTAATTTGGAAAATGATTGACTGTAATGAATTTTCAAAAAATGAAAAACAAGCATCCAAGCATTTAAGAAAATAGTTTGATACTTTAAATGTTGTGACTTAGCCAAAATTCTATAAATTTTGTACTTTATATATGATTGATGATTAAGTTCATATAGAAGTAAAGTAAAAAATAAAACATAATTGTTGTAAATGAGTATTGACTACTGCTGTAATTGAGAATAAGTCTGAAGAAAATAATACAAGGTCTCAGCTATTCCAGTCAAAGGTGTTTACCAATGACTTTATTATTTAACACACAAGTTTATCATGCATGATAGTGATTATATTTCATATGATAATATCACCATAATATGGGATACATCAGTAGATTATTATAAGCATAATTATAACTCATAAACACATTTACTTTCGATGTTAATACTTCATTGGGACTACACAAATTTATATAATTAATTATATATTAATTATCCCAATATCATGTTGCTCTGATTAAAGCTCAGATAGAATCGATTACCTGACCCCAGTCATATACTTTTTCCAATCCAAAACAATATAAATAGCAGTGGCAGTTCAGTGTAGGAACCTAATCAAATTTTGATATCAAATCTTTTCTTAATAAATAAAACCTATACAAGTTCTCACAAATCTTTGTTTCTCATCTCAAGTCTTCAATTCTTCCTCTTAAAACTTCTTCAAACTTCAACTACCACAACAGTAATCAATCTATATAAAGTAGTTATCTTGATATCAAATTATAGAAGTCTAACTTACTTGTGAGGAATTTGGGCATAGGCACTATATTTATGGGTACTCTAATCAAGCATATTGTACATATGAATTTTGACGTATATGAGAGAAAACATATTAACTAAGGGTCATTAGAGGGTTTCATCAGTCTTTTTCAATACTTATTATTGACTGGTACTTAAACTACCAATATATCTAACAGTCAACATCCAAAGCTGGTGAAACCTCCTAATATATCAAACAACAATAACAATCCAGAATGCAAATACTTTAAATGTTCTTCCAATAGTATAAGATTTGTTTTGATTTCTACCCAAACACTCAGAAGACATACCCAATAAGATTTTGTGAGACAATGTCAGTCAGGATCTTCTTATAAATTCAAATTTAGAAAGATAATTATTATAAGAATTTTAATTAGATATTTATTTTCATATAATATAGTCTCAGTTATAGAAGTAATGTCAAATGAAAATGACACAGAGATTAACTTTGAAAATAATATTGATATCAAAGGTCAAGTTGAAGATATATATAATATTTTTATTAAAGTTTTATAATCATTTATAATATCTAATAATTTAATTCTTTTTTATTTTATTTTTGAAATAAATAATGTATATAGAATCTCATAATTTTTTGTCTACCTTTTCAATTGTTTTATTTCTCTCCATAATATTTATTATGTAAAATTTGTGAAAAAACATATATTTTCAAATTGAACGTAAATACTTTAGCAGAAACATTTTTTGCTTTTTTTCATTATATATTTATTTATGATCTTATAGCACAAATCCGTGAGAAAATATGTTTCCTAGCATTTTACATATAGAAAAGTATATATTTTAAAGAAGTGTTTTTATATTATTTTGTGTGTTTTTTTTTGTTTTGTCAATTTTGATATTCAGATTTTTTTTGACAAGCATTCTAGTTTTTTTTAGTGCATTCATTTTGTAAAGCTATTGAATATAACAATACTCACTACTACATACTCTTTAATTGTTATTATTTTAAACACTTATGCTGATACTTGCTCAAAGAGATAGTTGACTATATAATATCAGAAAATAAAGATTTGTATATTAAAAGATATAATTGATAGTAAATTATATGAAATTCAATATTTACAGATTTGATATAGCTGTCATGAGCTAATAAATAACAACTAGTAAATACTATGATCTTAAAGCTTTTAGTATGCTCATTGCTATCAAAAGATATTCCATTTAGTATTGTATATAATGAGTATATAAAGGATTTACTATGTAAAAGAGACAGATGTTGTTGTTCTAACAAAATAATACTTGAATCTAATTGAATGCAGTTAAAGAAAAGGATGGATACAAAAGTAAAGTTAGAATACATATATTTTATAAAGACAGACTACAATATGAATTGTAAATGTTATTACAGTGACATCAAAAGAATATAAAGGTAGCTCTATTATCAAAATTATTAGTAAATACTAAATGCTTAAGTAAATGTATATTTAATGTCATATTTCTAGTCATATACTTTACCAAAAAGAAGATGTACAACTTGATAAACTGTTTGAAAACAAAAGTGGTGAGTAAAGAAGTAAAAGAAAGAAGCAAAAAAAAGGAAAATGTTTTATCATAAATTTGTGTTAAAAAGTATAAGAGAGAAAAGAAAGAAAAGTAGCTTGAATTCAAATATATAGATTCCAAAGCATAGTGAAAGATAAACAATGTTTCAAAAAAAACAGGGTGTTTTTTTTACCCAAAGACATATAACTCTCTAATGTCAAAGTAAATATTTTTTTAATTGATAAGCAGCAGTGCAAAACATTGGTTAAAGTAAATGTCCAGATGCATAGTCTATGTTATATCCAGTAGAATTAGCTTAATAGAATTATTGCCACCAAAAGTTAAAAAACCTGGAGAGTTAAAATATTATAAATTTGTCCCTTTAATTCAACAGAAGTTTTTCAAAGTGAAATCATATAACTTTTGTAGTATATTCTATATCCACTTCAGTATCCTGTCTCTACTTTGTACTTTCTCTGAAGTGTGGCAGACACCAACCACCACACCTACTGTCTCACTACGTGGCCCCACTCTATGAGCACCTTGAGAGAGTCAAGATTCTTTTGAGACAGTTGTACTTTGTATAATAGATTTTTTTAATATAACTTCTTTCCCATACTTCAATACAACGAGTCTCTGAAAGTTTTACTCCATATACAGCCCAGGTTTTTTAAGTAGGTTACTACCGATAGCTGCCAATATTGGATTAAAAAAACTTGGTTTTCAAAGTATAGTTTTCTCAAGTTTTTTTTATATTCGTCTTAATTGGTAATATGATTTTGCCTAAAAAAGTGTCTCAAAAATAAATTCAATGTGTCCAGAAAAAAAACCCTAATTTGTCTCAATCTCACATAAAAACACTGTAGAAACACCCTTTTATTTTATTTTTATTTTGAGCCAATAAACTTTGAAATCCTATTGGGGTTTAAAGATATGCTAGAAAAACCACAATACTTTTGTTAAACAAGCAATATTTATATTAAAGTATATATTAATATGTAATATAATTGTTTACTTTTTGATCTAGAAGTTGATGCTCTATGGAAGCCACAATTGCCAACCGTGAATAGTAGCTCGGACTTCTTCATCTCCAGGATCCTCAACAAACATAACATCCATTTTTTCTTTCATAAAATGATCTGCCTTGAATCCATATCCAATCAAGTCTCTATCCTCAGGATCAACATCTTCCAAAATCGGTTTTTGAGCAATCTCAAAGAACTGTAAATCACGGTGAGCCAGATGTGGTCTGTGGTGAGTGTAGAACACATAAACTCTTCCAGTCTTTGGCGTCAATAACTCCTTGCATGTTCTTAATAATGCGTGATGCTGAGAGTGGTTGAAGACAAGATCACTAAGAATAATAACGTCATATGTTGTCTGTTCACTTGGGAGATGACTCTTCAGCTTTGTCGTCGATGTACCCCAAATATAACCCTAATATTATAGTAATAGTATAAGTAGCCCACACGCAAAAGCGAGTTGTATCTTTACCTCTACTACAACATTTTTTGCAAGCTTTCCCAAATTGTGGTTCACGTTGTATTGTATGTTATCAATCAGTTCTGAGTCAGGATAATCTGTCACCACAACCTTTGCCGCTTGATTGATTGCTGCCATTAAACTAGGTAGGGCTCCACCAGCACCAAGCTCTAGTACATACTTGTTACGACACAAATCCTTGTGTTGATCAACAAAGGTAGCAAACACTTTGGAGGCATTCCACAAATGATGTGCCCAGAGAGGATGCGAGCCTACAAGGCGAATCGACAATGAAGAGATTTCATCTATAAAGCATGTTAAAATGAGTCTCTATTTTTATTGCATTTAATTTGATTTAAAGAGTACATATATATACCTTCGATGTAATTCTTATTGCGAGTGTAGACTTCAGAAGTGGGTTCTGGTTCTTTTATTTCTTGCTCCTCTTCCTGCAACGTAAAGAAGATTTTTTTTAAGAAAAAAGTATGTTATAAAGAAGAATTTATTGAAATAAACCCATTATGAATCAACATTATCTAAATTACCCCGAAAAGATCGCCTGCGAATCCTTCCTCTTCATCTGAATGGTGTGACATGCTTTAGTGTTGTAGTTGGCGAGTTCTTACAAAACGAATTATACATTAATGAGTGTGGCTTGGCAGTTGCAGTAGAGGAGTAATGCAACTGGAATTCAAATGAAGAATATTATAAAATAAAATAAAAAACCACTTTTACCTCTACTTGTGTTTAGCACCTTTGCTGTTACATGATAAAAGAAATCCTAGTTAACCCAAACTTGTTTTTTCTGCTTCAATAAATAAAATTCCCGGAGAATATGTAATCAGCTGCTTCATAGAGATTTTGCGATCAGATTAGTTATCGCTTAATTCTATTATAAGCTAGTAATTCGTTTTACTTTGTAAAAATAGTAATAGAAAATGGGCCTCACGAACGGATATGTTATTGTTACTAACCGTTATTAATGAATCTTATTTTCAAATAAACAGTACAGAAAGGTATCATTAGGCTATTAAGGAGCATATTAAACCTTTTGGCATTATTTTCTATATAATGTTTACTCTATTTTTTGTCTATATAAAAAAAATTCTGAAAAAAAGATTACACCAAAAATTCAGCTTATTTTTTAGAATCGTACGCCTTACAAATATGTTTTATTGAGAGGGTAATTAAATACGGTAATATTCATAATTATTCTATGATTTTTATGGTAGCGTTATATCTAATGTATTGATATTCGTAAACATTTTTAATAGTCTTAATACTTTTTTTTGCATTTGATATTTTCTTATCGACTTTTGAGTAAGTTCTCTGATTATATTGTGTTTGTGGTAACCGCACCACAGTAGAGCCAAGCACAAACTTGTCAGTCTAGACTAGGTTTATGTGTTAATTGATTTGACCGACAGGGTAGCACCTCAGGGGCCGTTACACATATATCAGGTACCCGTACATTTTACGCCATCACAGTAACAGCCAGTCATTATACACTCATTATTATCTATGCTGAATATACTGTTATGCTAAAGAATATCATTTCAACGGTTGAAGTCCCATACTTTTTCATTTGAGTCAAATATATCTTTTTTAACATATTTAGTTGCTGCTGGTGCCCTGTCATAAATAGGGTCACAGGTTTACAATTCATTACGCTCATGTACTATAAAAAATACTTAAATTGTGTATTTAACTTTACTTTACTTTACTTTACTTTACTTTACTTTAGTCTTATTTATATTATATTATATATTGTATTATATATATATATATTATTTTATTTTAAAGAATAAACTTTCTTTGTAATCTTTGTACCTATTCTCTTTTCTGGAAATGTCTTTAAAGTTAGAAAGTTTTCTTGAGCGAAAAGGATTCCTTGAGAAATTCGACAACTATTTGTTTGATTGTGATGGTAAATTCAACGTTTTGAATTGTGATTGTTTATTAACCCATTTATCATCAAGGTGTTCTCTGGGAAGGAGATCATGTCTTTCCAGGCATTATAGAAGCAATGCAGTTGCTCCGTAATGCAGGTAAATCTTTGCGCGATAAACTCTTTAACCAAAGAAAAAAAAAACAAGCAAGCAAAACAAAAAAAGAACATCAATAGTTAATAACAGCTTGTATCATGATAATGGCACACAGGCAAGAAGGTGTTTTTTGTGACAAACAACAGCACCAAGTCTAGAGAGGCATTTCTCCAAAAGTTCAAAAAGCTGGGTATTGAGGCAAACTTGGTAAATAATCTCAATAAACGTGCTTGAAGTTGAAACTAACATTTGTTGTATCAAGGATGAGATTTTTAGTTCCGCTGTTGCAACCGCAGCCTACCTCAAACACATCCTGCAGTTCCCTGCTGACAAGAAGGTGTACATCATTGGCATGTCTGGTATTCAGCACGAACTTGAGGCAATGGATATTCGCTGCTGTGGTGGCGAGGTAAGACACTAAGATTGTACTTTAGGTTAACTGACATATACTTACGTTGCGTGTATATAGGCAGACAACGGACCTTTTGATAACGAAATTGTGAAGAATGATCCTGAAGTAATATTAATTTATGCCTAGTAATCCAATTAATAAACATAATTCAAAATTAGGTTGGTGCTGTTGTGGTTGGCCTGGACACCCAAGTAAACTATAAAAAGTACAACAAGGCATTTACATACCTCCGCAACAATACCGGATGTTACTTTATCATGACAAACCAAGACTCTACATTTCCAGTTCACGGAACATTGCAGCCCGGTGAGCAGAAGCAGTAATAATTTATTTGTACCTAGCAATTTCTGACCTCACGAGTTTTTAAGGTGCTGGATCTATTGCTGCTCCTTTGATCACTGCTTTAAACAGACAGCCAGATGCAATCCTGGGAAAACCAGCACAAAACATGATGGACACCATATTCGCAGAGTAAGATACACATATACTTATATAAAAGACATTGGTTGTAATTCAAAGCTAATGTGGAATAACATTTTTCTTTAAAAAAAAGGTACAAGTTGGATCGTGAGAGAACCTGCATGATCGGAGATCGTTTAGATACAGATATCGATTTTGGATTAAAGGGTGGTGTTGAAACCTTGTGTGTCCTAACAGGTAAGATAGTCTGCAAATTTACAATACAAAGCATACTTATAACAATACATTTGTTTTTAGGTGTTACTTCTGAAGAAGAAATCCTGAGCAAAGAGAACAATATTGTGCCTACATATTATATCAGAGGATTTGCTGATTTCGTAGTAGAACCCTAAGAATATAGAATAAAGACATTCTCGGAAACTGAAAAAAAGAATAGTAAATGCAAACTATAGTTTGTATTTGAAGTACAGTGTAATCGTATTGCTGTAAACTTTCACTTTATACTCTCTACGCACTTCTGATTTTGATATTAAACGTGCTTTAAAAGGGGTATACCAATAGAGTTAAAAACAAATAAAGAAAAAGGAAAAACAAAGACTTTGTGCGTTTTAGCATGAATAATGTTTTACATATCGAATTTATATTTATCACTGTTTGATCATGCACATGTTGTTTAAAGATATATATATTACATCAATACCATTGGATTAACCGATTACTTTATATTATCGGTATATTTTAGACTTGTACGGCCAACTACATCACCATATTAGATAACATTACTATACATTCAATAAGAACGGTAATGAAATCCGAAAACAAAAAGATCAATACTGAAATGTTTAAAAGTAAACATTTATACTTCTTCTTCTTCTTATTCTTCTTTAGAACAGGGTTGGTTTCAAGTTGAAAGAAAAAACATAGTATTAAAATGACTCTTATATATAAGTTTTTCATTTTTGAATAGACTGGCCAATGTCTTGTATTTATATGTCTTTTTTTCCCTTTCTCATTATTATTATAATTGCTCTTCCTATTAATATTCTTGTCTATATTTCCTCTTGCTATGAGAAAAAAGCACACAATTCAAACTTAAATATACATGCTTTCTTTCTTTTTCTTTTGTTGAGGACAGTTTGTGGTGGTAGTTGTGGGGGTTCTCTTCATGATAAAAATATATACAATTTATAGCGATCCAGTCACCGTCAAGATATCGTTGGCCTCGATAATTCTATACACAAATAAAATTAGTGAAGAACTCCTTTTGACTTTCATTACGTATATCTTGATACATACTCATCAACAGTAAAGTCCAGTGTACCATCTTCACCGCCAATGGCCGTTCCTGTGGTTTTATTGACCCATTCTCCATATTGACTTCGTTTCCGCTCTTCCTTTACTTCCTCTTCAGCAGAGTCGGATTCTACCTCCTCTTCGTCTGATACACGCCACTCATAACGATCTGCCGGTATGCGTGATTTAGGAATTGATGCGTTAAAGGTGCCATAAATCAAAAGACCAATATGATCCTGTGATTGCAGGTTGATGCGACCCACTAAACGAACAAATAAACAAACAGATCTCATTTAATTAAATCATCATCATATATCTCCTCCTTTTCTATTCTTTAGCAAACAAACAAATATAAATATATATACCAAGCTGGGATCCTTTCTTTGGCTTCCATACGAGAAATTTAACATGAATAAAGAAATGACAGAAAGGAGAGTCTTGAACGATAGTTCCTTTATTGGATGGGAGTTGAACGTTGCTATGGGCAAGAATAATACCGTCCACTTCAGGCACATACCTATTACCATAGGTTAAAATATCGTTTCTCTACACACTAACGTGCTGAAAACCCACTTCATTAAAAATGCATTAAGCTGTTCGTTGATGCCGTCCATGATCTTTCCTGCCCACATGGGTGCCAAGTGAAGGTAAAGCTTAACAACCATTTCAGAGAATGATGATGAAGGAGTAGTCGAGACAGGAGCAGCAGGCTGCACTTCAACAATGGTTGCTGTTTTCTGCTTCTTTGACTTGCCCTTCTTCTCGGACTTTTCGCTCTTATGCTTGCGTTTTTTCTCTTCAATTGGCATTCTGGTTGTGTAAAGGTATTCTAAAAAAAAAGAATATATGTCGGCTACCAATTTTTTTTCAACATAGGACATTCGTTGGGACTATTTTCTTGAGTGGCTTTTGTCAAAGAAATGCGGAGATCGTATTATCTAAAAGGAGTATATCCTTGACAGCATTATATTCATTACAGTAACATCTAGTCATATACATTATACTTCTTAGATTACCAAGTTTAAAGAGAGTCTGACTCCAAGTAGAGCTACGGCTATTTAACTTATTAAGGCCAAGCAAATAATTGACACATAAATTGAGTGCTTTTAAAGGGAATTTGACAATAAAGTTTCTACACTTCAAATTAAAAAATCGTTAATTTTTTTCTGAACGAAATGAGGAACAAATTTCAGATGAAGAGAGATAAATATTGAGATATTTGTAGCATCTTCTGACAAGTTTTGGATATACTACCTGTAAGAAATCTAAAGACCTACAGAAAAACAGACCGTGCCTGGTACAGAAACGCATATTTTAGTTATGTAGATGAATCAGTTGGTATGTTGTTCGTTTTCCCAACAGAGCTTACTGCAACCAGCATGTTTCTCGTAGTATTGTCATTTCTTTGGCAGATTTCTACGCATATTGTACAAACAAGCAAAAACTTTGCTCTTTAGTACAAACATGTCATAATGTTCTGGAGATATCGGACTACTTGCTTTTTTTTTAAAAGAAATGGAAGATACACAAGTATATCAACGCATTTGTTATGTGCTTTTAGTTTCACCAAGCCTTTGCAAAATATATCGGTACCATTCTTTTATGAAAGCTTAATTCAATAAGCTCATTGTATAATAAGTAATGATTCAGACATTACAGTTTATCCATTTGTAGAGAAACATGCTAAGAACCATTTTCTTCTTCTTTTCTTGGTATAAAACGAGTGGTATTAATCACTGATAAATTAGTAACTATCAAATTATCTGAAGTCTTGTCAAAATAAACCCTCATTTCTTTATTATTCGATTCTAAGTTACTTTATTCTAATTTTCTATTCTTTATCTTGTATTTGGATATATTTACTATGAATGACCTTAAACATCTGGAACTACCGAATTTCCCCAATTTTTTTTTGTATTATTAGGTTTAATTGTTTAGTAAAAAAATTATGGATTATTTAATTTCTGTAAAAGAATAGATACAAATATCTCATGGAATTTTGGCACATTGGAAAAACCTAAAATTTCACAATGCCAGTCAGTACCGTAAAAAGGATTGAATAAATACTTACTTGGAAAGTAATTGACATCTACAAGATAGTGATTATTAGTCTTTGCCTCCAAAATAACGTCAAATCCAAAAAATGTCAATCCCTATTCACAAATTAGATATTAGAAAAAGTTTTATCTTTACTATTGTATTAGTTATCAAGCAAGACTTACTATTTGATGGCGAAGAACATCAGCAATTTTTTCTAGCCTATCGTAATCCAGTGTTTCATATATTCGTTTTTCTACATCTTCGTTTGATATAGACATCACTTTATCCAACCCATTCAAGAGTTTACTAGAACTGTGGAATGACTTTGGAAGTATTTGGCTATCAAAATGAAAGACGTCTTTACAAAAAATATTAGCTAGTAATCATACAAGATGATTGAGCTATTTAAAATTACCACAATTCTGATTTAAATCCTTGAATGATGGTCGTAAAGCAGGATATACATGTTTATCCAGGACATAAACCTTGATCAATATTCCACCATGCTGAATGAATTCTTGTAGAATAACCTGTTCATTCTTGCCATAGCCAGTAACTTTACTCATGGCGTTTAGTGTTGGAATGATTGTCATTTGATGAGATGATACAGACGCACAAGCCTTGGACCTTTTACAAATGATCTACGTTTATATTTTACTATATAATTAATAAATCAAATGCTAATATTTTCTTTGTTTTATATTTCTTGGCCAGATGTTACTCACAGGAAATTTCATATTTAGTGCTTCTGACCGCATATCAAATGATTCCAAAGAAATAGACTTTGGTACACTAAATAATTGTCCTAATAGAGAAAATAATAAAATATTGATATATATAAAGCTTTGTATAAATACTTTATAAGTACCTTTGTTCTGAGGGGGTTTGAATTCTATAGATTTTTCCAGCAGCCAGTGTAGCTTTGATCGATTAATAACCTTTTCAACATTCTCCCATGTGTCCATTATGATCACTTTAGGATGAGATTCACAAAATCTCTTTATAAACATTTTTTTATATTTATAAAATATTATATTTAATAGTTGAATATAAGTGATGCCCGGTTTATTCCTACCAAGAAATTATCAAACTGTGCAGCGGAAATCTCATCCCCACGATGCATCTTTCCCACAACGTCTGTTATTTTGTGGACAATGAGGTCGAAATGACCTTGGTTAGCGATTGGCTCATTCAAGTCAAGAAATACGATCTTGATCCCAAGTTGACTGTAAATGAACAATAGTATGAATACATGTTAAGCACCTTGAAATTGCAGTACTTTTTTTTATTTGATTGTTGGTCGATTGGATTCATACATTGCGTACTCCGGAAGACCATAAAAGCCTGACCGTTCAAGCTTCTCTTTTCTAAATATGAGGCCAACAGTCTTTTTTATATGTGTATTGTCCATTTGAAATATAAGAATAGAAATAAGAGTAAAATAAGTATGGTATTTAGATGATCTTCTTTTTAATATATATAAACAAAAATAAGAAAAAAGTGGATAAATGCTGATGTTTGATGTTACAAATTACCTGCTATCATCACACTCGCACTCAGTGGCTGAGATTGGGGAAAATATAATGTAATTTGATATGATATTATGGGAGTTGAGGTGAGGTGAGTCAGTGATAAATCTAATAGGAAGCTAAGGTGTAGTGCTAATCCTAGATTGGTATGCTCTAATCTAGCTGTACTAAAATGGCTATTACGTTCAAGCTTTATATCATTCTAGAAACCAACAAAAGGTTTAAAATTACAAGATGTGTTGGATTAACAGAAAATTTATTGTCCTCTGTAGGATCGGCTGATGGGTGGGTTCTGGCACTGAATATAAAACTTACAAAATCTGGTATGTATATGTATATGTTAAGAGGGGGTAGATATGAAAAATAGCACCCAAGGTGTAGCAAAGAAGTATTAAAGTTTTTCAGGCTTATTTTTCTTTCTAGATTATAAAACATCTTCGTTTCAAAGTTATTCACCAGCATCTTACCGCATTAGAAAAGCTAGGCGTATAGAAATAGTGTACATTAATCATTGTTCCTTCTTTATTTGAAATTGATCGTTAAATTACCAGATCCAAAATATTTTGGTTATAAAAATTAATTTAAAAATGACTAATATACTGATGAGTTATGCCAGTACAAGTATCAAGTTAATCGATGAAACTACAAACGCGGTATATCATTTTATATTGACATGGACCATTACCTTTATCATTATCTCTATATTTACATATATTGTAATTAATTATAATACACATAACCAATATACTATTGTTATCATTATTATGATCATCACCACTTAAAGCAGGATTGATCTCTTGCTATAAGGCTTAGAATGGTATATTTAAATACTTGGTGTTTTTATTTATTTGTTAGTATTGTTATTGAGGTCCTTCTCCTTCTCTCCCTTTCTACTCTCCCCCTTTCCACCTTTAGCTTTTAGTTTGTCTATCAATGCCTTTTTGATTGGTGGAATATTTTCTTTCGAAATTCGGTAACCTTTTTACTCTGAAAAAATAAAAAAATAAATAAAAATAAAATAAAAAAAAACGTTTTTTCTTCTTCTTCTTTTTCATCTTAGTTCGCTTGCAACCTTCTTTATTCCTAAGAGAGCATGTCAAATCTCGCTTGGGAAGTATATTCAGACTTAACTACCACGCATGGAAAAGATATTATGCCAAATAATAATGGTCATTGTTCTCAAGGAACATTGCTTCGAAAGCCAAATCGTACACCATCATTCGCTTCTAATGATGAGCCGACAACACCTAAAGAGCATGAAGAAACTCATGAACCAGATCAAGACACAAACACACACAACTACTCCAGCAAGAAAAGAATATACCTCGAAACATGTCATTTTGTGAATGATGTTGAACACGATTCAGAAGATTCCTCAAGTCAAACATCATATTCACCTTTTTCCGATTCCCTTTTTATACCACATTCATCAATGCCTTGCAAGCGTACAAAACGACATTCATCTTGTCGCCAAACAGTACAGCCCCGCTGGCATAACCAATCTTACATGCTTTTTTTAGCACTCCGGCAACATCCCGACAACAGTCTTCCAAGGACAGACCTGATCAAGGCTGCCCTGGCCTTGGATAAGAAGATGAGCGAGGAACGGGACCTCCCGAGAGTCTTTCGAGGCAAGGTAGTGTACGAATAGACATAAAAAAAGAAAGGACTGACGCCTGCATAGACACCCATGAACTCTGCTTCTGCAATTCTCACCAACAATAGTGACGGTTACTTTATACCCTTCAAACCCCATGGCAGTCGATCAATGCACTTTAAGCTTGCTGAAACTCCCAAAAAATTTGAAAAAGCTTGTCTGGAATACAGACAATGGGAAGAGCACCTCGAAAGAGAAAAGTGGCCCGATTACTTTGGCTATGAAGAAAAAATAGAGCCGCTTGTACACGAGGAAGAAATAACAGAATTTGACGAATTTATTGCAAGTCGTTTACGCGCCAGACAAGCAAATCTTCATCCTTCAAACGGCAGAATCCTCGAGGATGAAAGCGTGAAAGACAAGGAAAAAGAATTGGAGATAACAC
The DNA here is from genome assembly GCF_001638985.1 of Phycomyces blakesleeanus NRRL 1555(-). NCBI lineage: Eukaryota > Fungi > Mucoromycota > Mucoromycetes > Mucorales > Phycomycetaceae > Phycomyces > Phycomyces blakesleeanus. The sequence continues at coordinate 1,197,756 of NW_017265136.1, read as the reverse complement.
ATGTGTCATATGAGCAGAGACACACAGAACATCTTCATAATATTGGAAATATGCCTACTTCGTGGAAGGATTTGGTACGAGTAGATAAAGGAAAGGGTGTGTTTGCAGTAAGACCTCTACCTCAAAAAATCCCTCTTGGATTCTACTTTGGTGCACCTATGCCCGAGGATAAGTTTGAGTCCCTAAAAGAAAGTGTCGGAAGTGCAGATACCTAAGGTGCTCTCGGAATGTTACTACGAAGTAAAAAACTCATATCGATAGCAGAAAATATCCCTAATATGAACGTAGTGCAAAATTTCATATATGGGTATTGTGTACATAATTATAAATCTGTGTCGTAGAAAATACTATACTCCAAAGATAAAACCTTGCTTGAAAGTATGGCAAATAAAAAGCTATTTATTTTGCATCTACTGTTAATTAAGTACAAATAAATTACTATTATCAACCACAAGAGTTCTAAAATTTCCACTTTGTTTTAACCAAGGGTTTCAATTTTTGCGTAGACCATTTTCGTTTTTTGCTTTAATACAAAAACTGCATATGAATAGAATATTCAAGTAAGCTTAGACAAACGGGATTTTCTTTTCATAGTATAATTATTTATTCTCGATGGAGTCCCGTTGGGGATGCCGGTCTGCCTCGTATTACTATTAAAAAAAGGTTTTATCAACTGTGCCATGTTTTATTCTACTTTGAATAAAAAGGGCACCAGTTTATAGAGCAAACAAAAGAGCAGAAAATTGCACAGGGCAATAAAATAAAACTATTCTCACAGGAAGTGCTGATAGTAATAAAAAATACTTCTATATTTGGGCATTAGAAATATTTTATACCTGCTCTCTAGCAGGGGATAGACTCATGGACTTTAAAGTGAAACGTCCTTTTTTGATTTTGGAAATCACTATATATGGTGTTTAGTGTCTATATCAATACACAATTCTATATAACAAAGGACTCCGAGAGCACTTATGAACACTAGTTAGGTAATGTTGAGGTCATTGGATATATGTATGGCAGCCACTGCCTTAGCTGCGACTACATCGGGGAGGAAGGGAGAATTGTCAAAGACAAAGGCCCAGTGCACGCGCCAGATAGTGTGAGTCGTGATAGACGCAATCGCAATCTGAAGAGAAGAGGGAACGGGATGAGAAAGCCGAGTACGAGTGATAAGCCAGACTAAATCAGAAATAGGCTACGGATGGCACAGTTGCTGCAGTAACAACGTACACACAGGAAACTTTCAAGGGTAGGAGAAGACACAATGTTGGAAAAAGTCCACTGCAGAGAGACAGAGGGGACAGTTCAGACTGGGAAGGAAAGAGGAGAAGGCAAAACTAGTTGTGAACCGCCGGTGCAAAAAACTGTCTCTTTTTTAACCCAAAAAATGAACACAACATGCGAGCAAGCTATTTGCATATTCTTCTCTAAAGAATATAATGAAGAAAATTTAGCAAGGCTCTCGAAAAAAATTGCTGATTTTGGCTCCTTTAATGTATACTATGAGACTGATCCTAGAAAACCAGTTCTACTGTCGCTTGCTAGAATACATTCAAAGCCTTTTATTTTCAAGGTATATGTCTTCATCCAGCCAAGCAATGTGTAATGAATGTAATTCAAACGGATGTAACTTCGTTAAATAATAGCTTTATTGCTTATGTATTTAGAATTCTTTATGGATAGCTGAACCTTTTTTGGCCCAAATTTTGGAAAATTCTTACAATAAAATGGCTTATTGGAATTGATTAAAAATATAAAAAATAAAGAGATATATAATAAAATAAAGAAAAAACGCATTTAAACTATCTTGAATCTCTGTATAGACTTTGACCTAAAATTGAAGGGGTATAATCCTGAAGGGTCGTTCAAAATCTCTTCTCGTTGAAAAACATGAACTTTATGACTAAAAGGTAAGTTATAAATTTTTATCGTTTTCAGTTTTTCATGCTAGCTAATGAGAAGCACATTGTAAGTATTATTGAAGAAATTTTACTTCTACATGCTGTAAATTACCTGACAAAGGAGTGCAAATCATTGAAATCGGTTGATGGTCCTGCAAAATCTAGAGCTACGATGCAAATATTCTGTTCTGTTGCACTGATATAAGAAATCATACTTGAAAAATGGTTTAATATCAGAATGGGTATGGTACCTATATATATATATATATTTATAAGTATACTATACCTTGTGTGTTTCCATCGACCCTCATTAATTCGGCTAGTAAATTAGGTCTCTCATTTATGTCTCTTGAAGCAAGACTATTTGATGCCAAACAAGAGGATTAAACAAAGATTTTATCGCAGATTGACCTTTCCGTTGAACAACGCACCATACAGTTCAGCAGGTCTATTCTTTTTTGCTTGTATTTATAATCTGGGGATTCCCTTGCATACCCAATAGTAATATAACTTTGACTTTTCAAGAAATTTATGTAAGTTTGGTATTCCGGCACATACTTTGCTATGCTTTATACTACACTCTCTAAGAAAAATGAAGCAAATATAGCAAGCATTTTTGCAATAATTACTAATAACCTGGTACCTATGTATTCATGTTTCAATACGTATAATTCTCTATAGCGGCTGTTTGAGCCTCTTTCCATTTTTCTGATGTCTAGTGAATTCATAAAATGGATGCCTTTGAACACCAAGTCGCAAAGGCTGCTTCCGATTTTTTACACATGCTGTCAGTTGTTGTTATAACCAACTCGTAAATGACATTAGTAGTAAATCTTTTGAGATAGTAAGCACTTTCATTTGGTGTGTAAACAATGGTAGCGTGCACTTCGTTTAAAAATGGAATAACTTGCAATTCTGAAGCTGTATTTATAGGCATTCTGATGTTAAAACAGTATGTAGAATAAAATGCATAGCATATACAGCACTTACTAAGTGCAAAACCTTTTTTTTTCTGGTTAATCATAGTTTGAATTTGGCTGTTTAATTGTATACTGTTTGAAAGAAAATGGATCGCTCCGAATTCGCGTCAAATAATTACATTGGTTTTCTAGGATCGACCTCATAGCATATATCAAAGGAGCCAAAATCAGCAATCTTTTTCAAAAGTCTTGCAACATTTTCTTCATCATATTCTTTAGAGAAGAGTATATAAATAGCTTGCTCGCGTGTTATGTTCATTTTTTGGGTTAAAAAAGAGACAGTTTTTTGCACCGGCGGTTCACAACTGGTTTAGTCTTGAAAATTGTTAGTTTGGTATAACAAAGTATTCTATGTACATTTACTACTTATTTCCATTTAAACATATACACACTTTTTTGGTATTAAAATAAATAAATCAAGAAAACTCACATATTTTATAAGCAGCATCAAAGCCAAATAATAAAATCACCAAAGTAATAATAATACTAATAATAACTAAATAAGTAAAAAATTAAAAGTAAAGTTTAAAAACAAGCAACAGAAAACATATAATTAAACTCCAATCTGTATCTCAACCTTACAATCTTATTAATCTTAATTTCGGTTTATAATGTGGAATGCCTATTATGCAGAGAGATTAGCTGCACGAAAACGTAGTGTCATGTAAGTGATCTACAGGAATAATTATGCGAAGCAAATCTTTTTCTTTTTCTAATAAAACATTACATGATCACAGAACCCGATCTACGTACAAACTCTCACCATTTGTAGTTGTACCTCCAGAGGAATACAGTAAGACACGAATTGTCCTGCTCATGTCTGTGGACTCAACCAGTCAATCCAGCTAGAAAACTTCGCTCAAATCGCTCTCCCTTCAATAATGCACCACCCTCTCCTTCATGGGATGAGTTGGCAAGATCATCAGACGAGGCATCCTTAAAATCACCAACAGTCACAAGCCCTACAAGATCATTACTCATCAGCAGAGAAATCCAGGATAGTATCCCATCATTTAGTGTACGCCTCCCTTCTTTTCGTGAAGGGTCAAGCCTCGAATCGACTGGCAATATCCTTGAAAAAAGTTATTCCAAAAGAAGATTGGCAGATTCACCTAACGATCATGATAAAAGCAAGCGATTTCGTGATGAAGATTCATACTTATCCCAAAGTCAAGTTCTCACCAGTCGTGTATACTCGGTACACAACCAAACGATAGAACAAGAAAATGAAAGTATCCGCGTACAAGAGTCAAGCAATCCACCAGAATTTATCGGCGTATCAGAAGTGGAGATGAGAGAATTAGCCCAAATGTCAATTAAAGATATGTTTGGAAATACATCTGTTCAAGAACAAAATAAATCTTATGATCAGGGTACTGAAATACAAAATGAAGACATCATAAACATCACATCAGAGCATATAAAACCATCAAAATCCCAATTATTGCACGGATCGTTGCCTGAACAGTTGCCTCAACTTCAACCTCAATTAAACCTTGAATCTCAATCTCAATCCCAAACGCAAATTGAATCAGAATTAAACAGAGAAAAAGAACATAATGAAGTCACCCCTCATGAGCAGCAATCAACTGAAATACAAGAAGACTTTGAACAGGACATGTGGTCTATTCCGCAGCTGGACTATGGATCTCCCGAACCAATGAATATTGAAACAGACCAATTGGAAGGTGCAAATATAGAATTAACTAATGAAGCACGCCCCGAAGAAGAACCAGTTGTAATAGACCATACCTCACCAGAAGGAGAGAAGTCGAATATTAATAATGAAACTCAACACCCGCAAGCAGGTGAACCGGAAGTGGATATGGATTTAGATATAGATTTCCAAACTGATGGAATACCAGAGCAGCCACTACCAGATCAGTCAGAAGTTCGAGAGCAGGTCACAACAGAGGTACCCCAAAAGCGTGGCAGAGGAAGACCACCCCTAGTACCGATGGATGATATACTTGGGAATGAGCTAGCTTCATCTGGATCTATAGGTGCACCCCCTGAATTAGATCTCGACACTTTTATTAAAAAACATACCGATCTATTGGAAGCAGCAGCGGAAGAGAGAGAAAACAAAGAACAGGCAGTGGATGAGATTAGACACATCTCAGGTCCTGTATTTGATGAAGTATCGATGTTTTTGTAAGTGTGTATAATTTTTTTCTTTCTTTTCATATTTGATTTTATTAATAGCCTTCTATATAGTAAAAACATTACCAATACACAGAGACGAGATTTGGTATCTCGATTCGGATCAATTATTGTGGATGAGCTTGAAGCACTGGTAAAGCAATATTTTACTCTAAAACTAGACAAACAGAAATGACATTAATTATCTATTGTCCAACCATATTTGTAGACTACACTTTATACCGAATATTTGAAGGCAGAATGGATGTTGCGACGGGAGAAGTACTTACTCAGAAGACTTCGTACAAAATTATTAGATATTAGGATGAAGCAAAGTGGGTGTAAAAATGAACAAGCAGTGCTCAAAAGACATCTGGAGGAAAATGATTCAAAACGAGTAGTAAGTACACCTGGACAAAATAACAACAGTAATATTAATGTTATTTGTTAGACTCTTTCTGGATTAGGCCATTTCTTTGACCACATTAAATCAATACGGGCTCAAGTGGTAGAATCGGATGAGCCGATTGAAGAACAGCACTGGTCGGCTTAAAAACCAAATTTGTATAATACTGTTTGTTAATATGTGTGCGTATTTGTGCGTATGTGGTTTTGGAGAAGTTGAAGCCAATTGTTTATTTCTTCGCATTTTTCAAGGTGCCTTCATAATTATTTGCTTTCCAATCAATGTTTACTTAATATATATAAATAAAATATAAGTTGTTAAATTAACCTTATGAGGCGTTTACTTATTTGTGATAGACCGATAAATACTGGTTGTGTGCCCAAAACTTCCTTTATCATTTTTATTAATGTGTAGCAGTCTGTTGCGGAACTGTCTCTGATGTTAGTATTGACACGTAAAGTATTTGTAAGAGGCAATACAATTAGTTACAATACTATCGTGAGGGAAGGGTTCAGAGCTGCATAGTCTTCATTACTAGACTATCAGCTATTGTAGGGCTTCTATTCTTAATATAGGCGTAGTAACAAAAGAAAATAAACTATCTTAAAGGTATACGTTCTCAAGTTACAGTAATAGATGTACACTTCAACAGTTAGTATGAGTCAAATAGCATTTTATTGACTAGACACATAGGGATAAGAACCAGCTGTCAAAATTATAGAATAGGAAAAAATGGCTTTAACGAGGTAAAAGGGAATATCTTATTCTATAGTGCTAAACTTTCTCTAATATTGCCTTACATACTTCTTCCTCTTGCTCTTTACGTTTACCCTTCGCTCCCCTTCTTTCTCTAATTTAGAATTCCGAGGGAAGGCAGCCATCAATCACCTCGCCTACCGTCTCAAAACATCGGTGAAAATAATGTATTTATGTAATGTTTAAAAAGAAAGCTTTGCGCCCACCCATTTTTTTTTAGAATAACTTCAATCCTTGTTGAATACAAGTCGAATATTTCTATTAATTTGCTTGTTTCTGTTTGCGATTACAAAGGATATCAAGAAAGCTAAATTCTTTAATACTTTGCCCAATTCTTTGCTTAATATTACTGGAATTGTTGAATTATTGTCTTCAACAGGTCTTCAATACAATAAAATATTTTCTCAATGCTTTCACTTTGTTTACATCCATGCTTCAAAGATGTGATAATATTCAAATTCCAACTTGCCACGGTTCTATTGTCCCACACTTGAGCTGCGATGTGCTTGAAAAGCTTTGAAGTGGCCACAGCACTGAAATCTCTGTCTTGATTATGGGAGCAATATAAAATTGTTCATATTGTCCAAAACCTCGTTCGAGCATCATTAGTAAATTTGGACGAAGATAGGTAACAAAGGTAGGTAGACAATTGATCGAGCTTGGATCTTGGTTTAAGTAACTGAGGATGTTCATCGAATGGATATAATAAGTGTTTATTAGAAATCTAATTCCATCAAATTGTATATTAGCTTACATCATTATTTCACTTTCTTCAAGTTTGCGTTTTTCAATAGAAAATCGCTGTGCTCTTACTTGGTATGAACCAATTTGAGCAAGAAACACTGACAATTGGTAATTGATTGATTTACAGGCGTGTTGATGAAGTAAACAAAACGTTCATGGTTTTGGTTCTCAACACTAAATTTTTGGCATTATTATTCTCAATTAAGTATATTTCTATATCTTGGTGTCTTGTATCAGTGTAAGATAAGGAGGTTTGGGGATGTTTCTTTTTGCCGACGATGTTTTTTCTTATAGTGCGCAACCAGTGATGGGATTCTTGAATATATCTCCCCACCAAGAATAAGTAACGACTTGCTTCCCTCCACAAAAACAACCTCTTCTAAAAAATAGACGCATATTTTAGTTGCCATTAAATTTAATGTCTCGCTACTTTTTAGCCAAAGTGAAGCCTGATGGTCCAACTCGATATTTCCCTCGTATATCTCATTCAGATCGACGGCTATTCTTTCCACAAAGATTTTACTGGTTCTTCCCGACATCACCTTCTCACACCTCTGTGCTCTAGACTTCATGCCAACATTTACTTCCCTCCCAAGTTTCCAGTATAAAAGTCGGCATTGTCACAACTGTGTCAGTCCTGGTCTATTCCTGATGTTGCTTGGCTTCTCGTCCGCACCAGGCTTTATTCTTCTATATCCTCCTATCTCCAGATTGCGATTGCGTCAATCACGGCTCACACCTATCTTGCACGCACACTGGAGACTTGTCTTCGCCAATTACCTTCTCTCCCTTCTCAATGTAGTTGCTGCTAAGGCAGTGACTGCCATACGCAGATTACATAACCTCAACACCACCTAGTTAGCGTTCGTATCCCTCTTCATCACTGCAGTATTATCTTTTCTTAAAGTCCAACTTCAAAGGCCGCTACCGTGTGCGTCCGATAAGTTTATATTCATCCCACCTTCAGGGACACCAAAATATAGAAATATGGTCCGATCGCATGTGACGATACTGTAAATTGTTAAGTGACTGCATTGTAACCGGGAAAATACTAAAAGAAGTTCGTGGATTGAAAAATATACTTCTTTCTCTTAGCATCTTCATTTTCATAATAACAAAAAGGTAACATTTTCTCATCCATACCATCCATCCATCCATCCGTTTGTCTTCTATTGTATCCTCGGATCTATGGCAAGATTAATCGGATTGGCTTACGCATATGGGACTCGAATGCCCTTCCACTCTACCATTTGCAAAGCCGGGAACCTCTTATTAAAGAAGTCCTTGGCCACTTGCTCGTGATGTAGCAGCAATATGCTTTTATGAATCGCCCATCTTTACTGATGGCGACACTCATTCGAGCATGCTGACTAACCAAGGTATGTTGGTTAAATGTGTTAGATCACCATGGTCCGTGTCTCTATCTTGAACGACTGCTTGAACAACATCAACAACGCCGAGAGCCGCGGAAAGAGACAGGTGCTTATCCGCCCTTCCTCCAAGGTTATTGTCAAGTTCCTGTCTGTTATGCAGAAGCACGGTAAGATTTTATACGGATCATATATTTTGATTATTTTCCGCAGTATAACTGGTTTGAAGTTGCTTTTTCCCACTTCTTTTGACTTTTAAATCTGCGGTATATTAACACCTGTGTTGTCCATTACAAGAACATAGCTTATATTTAAGCTATGGTCTGCTTTGGATAATGAGGGACATTTTGTTTTATAAATATTTTTCATATTATCTTTACATCGAAGATTTTTTTATGATATTTAACTAAACATAACTACTCAATAGGTTACATTGGTGAATTCGAAGAAATCGATGACCATCGTTCAGGAAAGATTGTTATCCAGCTTAACGGTCGTTTGAACAAGTGTGGTGTCATCTCCCCCCGTTTCAACGTCAAGCTCACCGAGCTCGAGAAGTGGACTGCCAACCTCTTGCCTTCGCGTCAGTTCGGCTACCTAGTCCTTACCACATCTGCTGGTATTATGGACCACGAGGAAGCTCGTCGCAAGCATGCTGGTGGTAAGATCCTTGGCTTCTTCTATTAAGGAAAAGCCCTTAGTCCATTATATCAATAAAAATTTCAAAAGAAAGAACTTGTGATCATGGTGAACCAAAGAAAGTTATATAGTGTATATTTGTTTTATTTTGTTGTTGTTTTAAGAGATGTCAATTTCCTCTGTTTCATTTTTGACTTGTCGGTTGAGGATGTAAAATCCGATTAAAATAAGAATACTGCCAACTAAAGTTGATCCTGGTACCATAACGCCAGTGACTAGTACGTCAGTAACCGCAACAGCAGGTACTGTAAGCATCACTCCCACGGCCGCAAACACAGGATTCACAAGTGCGATCACGCACATGAATGTAGCGTTGTACACAACGCTCATTGACGCAATTCCCAGGATATATACAAATGTCTCTAGGTCAGGCAATTCAAAGGTTTCGTAACCAGAGAAGTGGAGGACTGGCAAAGGAATCCATAATATTAATAAAGTGATTATTCCAATGGCACCAGTGACAGTATTGGCAAAAAGAACGGAAGCTTGTGACGGAGAAGCATACTTTTTGTAATATACTTCATAGAAACCATAAAGGGCTGCCCCCAAGACTGCAACCGAAATGCCGAGAGTCTGGCTTTGTGCAGGTTGATCGCCGGGTGTCCAGAAAGCCATGAGAAAAACACCGATCATGCATAGCAAAATAGCAGCAATCTTGGTAGCCATAAGACGGTCATGAAGCAGCCAGACTGAAAAGACGTAGGCGAAGAAACAGCCGGTGTTGTATATCGCTGTAAGGTTTGACATGCTCGTCAAGTTGACACTTACATACCACAAGTAAGCAGGTAGTGTCAAAAGTATCGCGAGCCAGAGACCCGTTGAGATGATAAAACGTATACTAAGTCTGTTTGTGGTGTTTTCGCCCTTGACTCGACCCTGAAGTTCAAGAAGAGATTGAGCTAGTTCATTTTTACAATGTCCAGCTGTCTCTATGACATGGCCCAATGCAGCAGAGGGCTTAGTTGGCCAGCCTCTTCCTATACACTCTGCCAGAAATTGAATTGGTATCATAAATATGTAGCATGAGTGACTAACATAACTAAACAAGTGTGTCAGCATATATCGTTGGCATGTGCGCAATAATCCCCCTTACAGAATAAAATATGGTTTCTGGTAGTCTGTAGTTTGCTGAACATACTGGGCCAGCTCAGTCTGAAGAACAAAGGAAACTATACAAATAGTCAACATGACTGTTGCAATCACTGAACGTGATTTGGTCTTAAATGACGCTGGACTTTCTGATCTGTCATTAATGGGGACAGCATGGTAAGAGGTCATGATCAAGAATAAAGGGCAGGTAAAAAAGAAAAAGAAAGATGAAAACGAGATCTTAATCCATTGAACTGAGATTGATTTTTCTTTTATTCTGAAAAAAAAATAAGGCTTGATTTGAACCAGGTTATGTTGTACTTGGTCTCTTTGGCTTCTTTTGATCAACCAGGGGAAGGTCTGTTAGAAGCCTTTGATTATATATTCATAAAGCTGGTTAATATCGAAACATATATATTAAATTATCATTGGCTCACCGCATCATTTTCAAACGTGTTTTTGCTGGGCTCTGTATTTAATATGTATATGTATGTACATATAATAAGAAACAGACTCGCCTTGGTTTATAGTAAAACGAAGAAGAAGACGAAATACCTCATTATCTCTCATTGCATGTAAAGATAGTATAGAATAGTTTTGTAGTGCATTTGCTGCTGTCTGTCTCCTGAGTTTAGTTTCATTATCATTGCGTCGCTGATGGACAGTTAGTTCTGGAGATGCCATGAGGAAAGAGATGAATTATGTGTGACTGGAATTATCCTTTGCTCTTTGACAATCTTTATTTTATATGAATATTGGTTATTTATTTAATTATTTATTTTCGGTATTATGGGTATTTCGCCCTCACTTGTAAGATCATTTGTCAAAGGCACAAAGCGCCTGCAATATATCTATAGATCCCCTGGACCTCACGAGCCTACCATATGTTATATACCTGGATTCCAATCGCAATGTATGGAATCCAACAAATGCCATCATGTGTATGATCTTGCAGTTTCAGAGAATGCCGGCTTTTTTGGCTGGGACCACGCTAATGGAGGTTCAGTATTGGAGTGGTGGAGCGATGGAAATGAATTGTTGGAAAAATATACAAAGGGACCTCTTGTATTGGTGGGACCAAGTATGGGTACTTGGATTGCACTTCTTTTGGCAGGGCGTTCACCAGTAAAAGAACGTATACAATCAATTGTGGGCGTGGGTGGTGGAGTAGACTTTACAGAGAGATGGCTTCAGGAAGTTCCTGTTGAGCACCGAGAAGATCCGAAATATATATGGAAAAGACCATCCAGTTATGCAGAATGTGGATACTATGCCATTCCGGTACATACTTTGTTGGACTCGCGAGCATGTTTGGTCATGGGGAGCCCTTTGGATATTAGAGTCCCTGTGTATTTGATTCACGGTCAAGCAGATAGTGATGTTCCACCGCAGAACGCAATACTATTAAAACAGTATCTAGAGGAACATTCTATTGAGAAAGTATACTTGAAATTGATCGAAGACGGAGACCATCGCCTGTCACGACCACAAGATATGGATGTTATTAGCAGTATCATATTATGTATATTAAAATAAATATACTGTGGTCTCAAACAATTCAATTTTCTTACAAAATAGGCTATTTTTTTTTATATAATTCATAAAAAAAAATTGTCTAGTCAGACCATTCTTTTCCTTTTTCAAATCTCGTTCAAATCGTGTTGGAATACCAAGCTTATTGCAGTATTACCGCTCACCAAAAAAAAAAAAGAAGCAATAAGACTTGAAACATGGGCCTAAAATACAGAGAATACCTAGAAGGCAGAAGAATCTATGGTTGCTCAAAGTGTCGCTCTCACTTAACCACAGGAGATAGAATCCTTTCAAAAGTGAAAAAAAACCTCTTGTCAGTTACATGTGTAAAATATACTTATTTATATATTTAGGGTTTTCGCGGGAATAATGGGGAAGCTTACCTAATCCATAATGTGTAAGTTATGCATATTGTTATCGCTATTTGCTGACGGTTATTTTTAGTGTAAATGTCAGCGAAACCGGCGAAGAGCATGAAAGGTAGAGGTTATAAATCCAAAGGCTAAGATTTTTATATACATACATAATGCATAAAAATAAAATGTGTAGCATAATGACAACTGGAAGGCATAAAATCATTCATATTTCCTGTGTTCGATGCGGATCCCAACTTGGATGGAAATACGTAAATTCGATAGATTTAATATATCAACCTGATTATGAATATCTGATCTCTGTGCTAAATTTTAAATAGACTGAAGCTCACGATGAGGAACAAAAGTACAAGGAAGGCAAATATATTCTGGAAAGGAACCTTATCCGGATAGTCAAATAATGAATACATACACACGCACACACTTATACATACATTAAATAAAATGAAAAGAAGATTAAGGATGAGGAATATCAGATTCTACTTTGTATTGTATGCATTTGTCCAAAAAACACTGACGGAGATTTAACCTCTGGTCAGCCACACATCTTGATACTCGTCCAAACTTCCATTATTTTTTATTACTCCAGTGAGAATCCCCCCTCTTCGCGATCATGTGGCATGAAGCAAGATCCAATGAGAAAAAGGTAATAATACCAAGTCTGTCTATTAATTGTTCTCATCAAAAATCTAGATCAAGGAGTTAATGGTTGACCACAAAAAGCGGGCTGAAAGACGCCGCGCTTACTACGAATCAAGAGTATGGACTCCATTCTTTGAATGAAATGGAGAAACTCATTTTTTTATTAGCGTGGAGATCCTCGTCAACTTCTTCGTGTTGTCGGTTCAGCTATTCTACTGCACCCAGATGCAGAGCAGTATTACCACCACGAGAATACTAATAACTTGTAAGCGAATCATTTAAGCTTTGAAATACTATAATTTCAGAGCCAACAATTAATGTATTTTTTATTATTATTATAAAGAATGCCCTGGCAAGGTGATCCGGATATCAAAATTGACCGGTAAGCCAAGAATTGAAGGTTTTATTATGCTGGTACCAAACGCAATCTAAATTCAATGCATTAGATTTGATGGCCGTTCTTTGCTTGAATTTGTACCAGATGCTAAAGCAAGAGACGCTAAACTACAGCCCACGGAAGACAAGGAATTGTCAGATGATTTAAACTTTGAGCGATATCATGATCTTGTAGAAGCAGAGAGACTAAAGGGTGAGTCTTTACTTTCTGTGTAATAATAATAAATATATATATATATATAATTAATGAGGCCCAATTTTGACAAAAATTTATCAAAATCTACAAGTATCCGAACATGATCGATTGGCAGAGGTGGAAGAAGAGTGGAACCAGCTTTTGGATCGGCACAAGGCTCTACTGGCTATGCTTACTGAAAAGTAATTACTTCAGCAAAAAGACTTAACATAAACTAAAATCTTATTTATTTATGTAGAAAGTCTGATAAACCTCAAGGATTTGGATATGATTATGGCACAAACACAACTAGTGATGATATGATAATTGATCAAGGACCACAACTCTTGAAAGATATCCTTTTTTTTGCGTGCGTGCGCGCATGTGTGTGTGTGTGTGTGTATGCGTGTGTTACTTATTTGGATATACTACAATGTAATCCTTGACAGTTATTTCTACAGACCGATATATTAAAGTACGTCGATGAGTTGAACGACAGGGATCGACAGACCCTCAACGACATGGCCAAGAAATATGGAATTCGAAGTTATGCTCGGCTTTTGAGAGTGGCCAAAAAAGATAGAGATGATGAATTAAGAGATCTCAGGGTAAGCGTATTCTCATTATAATAGACGTCAAATAGACTAATGTAATTAAATCGAAAGAAAAAGGACACTACTCCTAGAGAAGGAAGTCAGCGCTCAAAAGATGATAAGAGACGGAAAAGGAAATCTAGAAGAAGCTCAGGTGCTCGTTCTAGGCAAGTCAGAGTTTAATATGGTCTAGAAAACAAGCGCTGACAAGATAATACAGAGGAGGAAGAGAGAGCCCAAACTATGAACCATACAGACGTGCACAGTCAGATTCCGAGACTTCTGCAGAAGAAGACATGTCAGCACCATCCGATGTTGTGATTGAATTTGGCTCCGAGACTACGCCTTCTAATATTAATATGCCAGCAATAGCATCCTCTAGAAGAACTACAGAACCAACCTATCATACCAACCCCGAAAAAACACGTGTATCAGAGCCAGCAAACACTCGACCCGAGGAAAAGAAGTTGACACCTATGGAGAAGCTGAAATTGAAGATGAGAGCTGGATTAGAGAAACAAAGTAAAAAAAAACTTTTTTTTGCTGAATTTGAAGCCAATGCTAATATGTCCATTATTATAGTTCAATTGGATCAGCGTGATGAACGTCGTAAGAGGCTGGAAAAGGAGATGGAAGACTACCAAGCGTTTACAACCTACAATGGACCAATGGGGGTTATATTGGATTCTTCCCAATCTCTACGCACAAAAGCCAATCGTCAGTCAGACGAACCAACCAAACCTCTTGTCGCACCACCCAGTACACAAAGATATCGCTCCCCCAGCTCATCACGGTCACGGTCACGGTCCCGTTCGCGTTCGCGTTCACCAACAGCCTCGGCCCATCGTTTCTCCTCAACTCAATCCATGGCTACTCACTCTATTGATCGCCGCCACAGCCGCCGATCAAATAGCCGATCAACTTCCCCGAAAGACCGCCACAGCCGTAGTCGTAACAATCGCAGTCGGTCCCCCATCAGTCGTTCAAAAGACCGTCAAAGACGCCGTTCTCCAAGTTATTCTCCCACCAGAACAAAGCGCTCTAGACGCAGATCAATTAGTCCAGCAAACTCCCATAGATCACGAAGCAGAAACAGGCGATCTCACAGATCAAGGTCGCCAAAAAAACACCGCCATGAGCATGGTTCACGACATTGAGAAACGTAGGCAAATTAGCTTTTTTTTTTACTGTTAAAGATTTCATGGATTTGTCTAAAGATTAATAAGACCGGTTGGTTAAATTTGAGTATAGTGTGCATGCCAAGTATCCAACTATAATTTGAGTGTAGTTTTTATATATAACCTATTTTCCTTTTACTCCATTTAGAATGATTTCATTCGTAATATACAGCAGAAGCCAATTATCATAATATACTTAACTGTTCGGCTATGGCATGTGCTCGTATGTGTATTTGATCTGTAGTTTGTTTAAGAGGGAAACACAAGACAATATCTTAGTAAATAATATAATAAAATGTCTCTTTATTGAAGTTTCACTGCTTATATATCATCCCATCTACAGCTCTCTTTTTTTTAAGTTTGAGTATGTGCTGCTTAATGAATGCTGAAATTATATCAACACAAAATTTAAATGTGCCATCTATGTAAATTTATAAGAGATTTGGTATGCCAACTCAACCGACAGACCTCTATATTCTAATGCAGGTGATAATTACAGTAAATTTCCTGCTTTTTTATGCTATTTAAATATGATATATATACTGAGAATAAGTTATATCAATCAGCTAAAATTTGAAATATTACTCAGTACTTAGCAAAATCATCATCATAATTTACCTGCAGTCTATACCAAACAAAGCGCGTTTATTAACAAAGCATTTTTATTGTTACATTAATATAAAAGATATATATACCAGCTGAGATGGTAAGAGTATCTGCATAAACATAGAAGGAGTATACATACTTAGTGAGCTGATATATAATAAGAAATAAACAGTAGAAGTAAGGGCATATTTGTAAAATTGGGAAAAGATAATTAAATGCGTCATAACAAACAGCCGTATGAAGAAACGAGAACGTGCACGGTACAAATGAACAAATACTTCAGAACAGATCTCGTTCTTAACGTAAAGAAATTTGTGTACGAAATTACAATATTCAATAATTACCTCAGCAGACTATATCATTTGTTTTTCAGTACTAGTTTATACGATGATTAGTGAGCTGAGCATCAGCAAATCATTCTTTGACAACAACGATATCAAGATTAAAGAAAAAGTTTATGGCTTCAAACTCGCCAAATTACTACCTTTTGATACAACTACCGAGTCAAAAGATACTATACAGCCAATGGACAAGAGCTTGGTTAACCGTATTCGGTTTGATACAGACTTCAAGTGTCTTTCACAAGCCAGCATTTGCAAGTTGCACTTAACTATCTTTTTTTTTTTTGGTTCCCGTGGTGTTAAAGAAGACAATTTAAACGCTCACCCTGTGCAGAATAGTCTGTCTTGTTCTTTCAAAGAATCCGATCATGATAACCAGAGCTTCTATCTCGAGAAAGTATTATTATAAGCAATGGCGATGGCTCTTAAAACATACCTGACCAACTTTGAGAATATGTGGGATTGCAAAAAGATAATCAACAAACTTTTGGACAAAGTGATACTAGTGCTACTTCGCTACCATCTTGCCAGTAATAGAGGATCAAAGCGTATCTCGACCACAACAATAAATAAACCGCATGGAAAGAAGGATATGAGAAACAATGCGCGTTATTTTTGCTGTGCAGAGGACAGAAAGCTGAAAAACATGATACAAAAAGCAAAGAACAGGCGGATTAGAAGGAGAAAAGTGGACCACTAAGATAAATATAGCGAAGCAGCGTCTAGCAAAGTTAAGGCATACTTTTAAAAAGGTAAAGTGGAAAAAAACATTGGCTTGAAATCACCAACTAACGCTTCATTTTACTATAGAAGATAACCCAAATGCTGAATAGTAGAAAGTAAGCTTCTGCGGAACACAAGCTCGTTGTTCAGGATTTGAACATCGCGGAAGAACAGCAAGATTTTCTGGAATAGGATGAGACTTTGGAGGAGAATGTTCCAGGAAAGAGATTGAGTCCGTTTGAACCCATCATTGAGCACTTATTTTTCAGCAATGATACGTCTATATATTTAGAAGATGTTAGAAATAAGTCTCCTGATGCCTTCACAGCTGGACAGTCAGTATGCTCGTTAATCTGCAATACCCTGAAAAAAGTTCTTGCCTCCGAAAAAAACCGATATCACATAATCGCGTATCAAATATATTTCTGTATCTTGGCAGACGACGTTATTAAATATGCACGCTATATAAAGTCTACTCGCGCACTATGTCCTTCAGAATATTTTTCATCATCGAATGCACTACACCTCAATTCAATTGCATTATATCAATTATTGACCCAGACTTTAGATCAAGAACAATCCGAACAACCATCAAATAGCAATAAAAAGAAAGAGATTGTATAATGAATTGATACTCTATGGATATTATAGGGATGAGCTAATGTGGTTACCAGGAAAAGAGTGCCAAAACAAAAATTCCAGATTTAATGCAGTATTTGATATGGGTGAAATTCAGAAAGCATGTTAATTGTATGGTATATCTTTTACACACCGAATAATATGACTACCATGAATGAAAAGTGTACGCTTATTGGGATCAAAAGTAAAAACCGGTAGCGTCGTAAAGTAGGAGATAAACAATAGTGTGAAGCACGTATTTTAGGAAACCCAAGTATGGTACAAGAAGGGTGAAAAACAAAGAATATTTGGTTTTCTGAACTTCAAAGATTAATAGAAGAAGTCAAGAGACTTGAATTTGCCCGTAAAAGAAAGTTAGAGGTACTAAAAGACAACAGCTTCCAAAAAATAATAGTTCAGGAATGCAAACCAAAAGGAGGGACGATAGATAATAAAGATCAGCTACACCGCACGAACGAAAATGTAAAGAAGCTATATATAATTGTTGTATTTGACACATATTGAGTAACAGTGTGATACAAAAATGCAGACAGGTTATTATAGCCTGCTTCTCAATGGAACACTCTTCCTGCATAATAGCGTAAAAGATATACACCCAGTGTGACTGGATAATTCCCATTAAATGTAAATACCCTTACTTGATTTATTATTTTGTCTATAAGATCGATTCGACTTTATTAAAGGCTCCAGGCGTTGTCCACTGGGATATTGACAACATTTCTTTCTATTCAACTTGTCTTTTAATAAAAACTATTTTGAGTCTCAAAGTACTTATCAAGTCTTCCCTTCCATACCATAAATACAACAATAAAGCATATATGAAGGCTAACAAGATCAGAAATGAACTCGACAAAATAAGTCCACAGCTCATTTTCCGACAAATGATAATTCGTTTCAAATCCAAGCTGGATAGTGTTAAAGAGCTCCCTCTAGATAGCGGAAATCCTATCAAAGAATGCGGCAAAGGGGTGTCTAAGGCGAAGGACCGAACTATATTGAACCCTGATAAGTTTAGCTATGAGGGCACTGACAATGTTCTGGTGAATATTACAACATCAATACCGATGTCGTTACCAAGAATGGTATTTCACCTAAAGCTTTTCGGCCACTACACCGCGTTAAGCACACACTCAAATGAAGACAACATCTCCTTAAGGTTATCCAAAGAGGAAGAAACATTTTTACGTTTTTCATCAGTTACGAATATGAAGGCTAGTGATGTTGATGTTAGTCGCGGGTGTTTTCGGCAACGAAGATATTTAGAGCGACTGAAGAAGCATACCGATGGAGGAAAAGAAGTGCAGTCAATAGAAGATTCAACAAGAAAGATGGCATCTACCCCAGTCACTTTTAGTGCCATGGTCATTGAAAACCTTCACGAGCAATACAAACAACGGCGAAAACTACGGGATTTCTACAACTCAGCAAAAATGATTAACCAAAAAAGACATGTAGAAATTCAACAACATCGTTATTGTCATCGCCTCTTTCGGCGAAAGAGACTGAAACCGAAGCATTCAGATAGTAATAGCTAGCTACCGATATTACTATTGTGTTCAATTTTTATTAACGCACATTTCTTTTGGCTCAACAGGCAAATTCTCTTCCAAAAAATCCTTGCTATTCTTCACCGGTGATCGGGGAACTGGTACAATTTTTCGACCCAAAGGCTTTAGAATGTATGGAGGTAAGTGGAAGCAGAAGATACACAGGGAAACAGCCAATGTCTGCATCACAAATGAATGTAAGACCTCCCAAACGTGTATATTCTCTTTTTCGTCCTTAATCAACCCACGGATCCCTGGAAAGAAAGAAGGAAGCTACAAAGGCAATAAAGGTACCTTCCTTTGTATCAATTCTCGCTGCATCACAGTCAAGAAGCAATGGGCAAGTAAGCCAAGATATGCCTTTTCAGCTCTCGCGATTGCACTGATAGCTCTAACCTCTGTTATGTTTGGTGCCGCGCCCCCTCCTTTTTACAACGCCAGCCAGATAACTGTTGAATATTATACAACAATAACATCTGACCTGTAAACGAAGAAACTATTTGGCAGCTACATCGTAGCTTTAGAGGTAAACATTACAGTATAGTAACAATGAAAGTTTGTGAATTTTTCATTTTTTCATTTTTCATTTTTTTTTAAAAAAAAGTGCCTGTCCACTTTTTACGGGGATCCAAAGGCGCTCATAGCCAAGCATATTTACTACATCGATTTCGTGTGTTTAAAGCAGATAGACTGCCTTCTAACCGTTTATTCTTACGTTCAATATAAGGAAGACAGGGACTATAAAGAATCCAAAGCAATAATATAACCCCTAATTCCCTAGCCAATTTCTTTATCTAAAGCGATAAATTTCTATTCATTTTTTATTAAAAAAAACTATATTGTTTAATAAGAATGATAATAACTTAAACTATACTATACTGGACTAAGCTATAACAAATCGAATTTATTTGGACAGTCAAATAAAAGTGGTATAAACCATATCATTTAACAGTGTTGATAGTAATGGTGAATACGTTTACTAAGAACCTACGGACAAAAATGTCAGCTGAATGATAAGCTTGACTTGTGCATTACAGGTAAATGGAGTTTCTTTAACAAGTCACGAGTACGACCTAGTTGCTCCAATCGGTTCTCGCTCCTTCCTTCCCTTCGTTCTCTTACAAGAGGACCGAATCTGCAATGCCATACCTATCACCCAAATTACTATATACATTTCTATTCGCATGTCAAGGTTCAGCCCCAGTATACCTCGCTCTATTTTACTCATCTCAGCTGGGACTTAAGAGTGACCAGATCGGCCTCTTGGTGGCAATCGGTAAGGCTTTTCGACTTGGACTAGGGACATCATTAAAATCCCATCCGACTGTGTTTGACATTACTCATTTGTAGCACCTTTCATCTCTGCTATCGCCTGTCCCCTCTGGACAGCAATTGCAGACAAAACAAAAACCCACAGATACATCATGTGCATTATTCATACATTAGCAACAGTAGCCATTGTCAGTGTCATGGGTATATCTGTGGTAGTACAAAGCATGGCAAAAGAGGAAAAAAGCAAGTTGACAGTAGCATTAGTGACAACTACTTCAATTTGTTTTGCATTTTTTGGAGTTCCTGTGGGACCTCTAGTGGATGGAGGCGTACTGAAAATTCTAGGACGCAATAAAGATCAATACGGTAAGAGGGTATACATACAGAACTAGCAGTGAGTGTGAGTGTGTGTAATAAGCTAAACTTAATGTGATAGGTCGTCAGCGAATGTTTGGGTCAATTTCATTCGGTGTGGCTTCATCTCTAGTCGGCTTTATAACTGACTGGACAAATGATATGAATGCCATATTTTACGTGTATGCGATGTCAGCGGTATGCTTTATTCTGGTGGCAGGAAACACACAATTCAAGCCTGAAAGACTACCACCTAGTAGATTAAGAATGTCTAGACAACAACCAACCCTATACACCGCAGCATCTCAATCAGGGTCTAGTCAAGGGGAAATGCAGTCGAAAGGTCCCAACAAGATTAGACAGTTCCACATGGATTTCGATGCATACGATGACGGCTTTGCTGAAACCCACCTTCCACAAGTACGAGAGAACGAAATTCAGCGTTTGATTCAATTTGCCACCGAATCTAGCATCATTGAGGCCGTAAACCTTTCCAACCCACCCCTTCACAGGCGTCGTCCTTCTGCCATAGCAATAGAAACTGAAGATAGCCCGCCTGAGCCCACTCCTACAACTTTGTTTGAGCTACTGCGTCAACCACGAGTCTTTCTTTTCTTTCTAACAATGATGTTGATGGGGGCTGCTCTTAACATGGTCATCAGCTTCCTTTTCATCTTTCTCAAGCAAGACCTGGGTGCCAGCTCCTCTCTGGTTGGACTGACAGGTTTGGTTGGATCTGTGACAGAGTTGCTATTCTTCTTTTATTCCCGAGATGTAAGTCAAACCCATGCAATTGGATGACGGAATGAAGAAAAAGAAAAATAAAGTAAACACTCAGGACAATCTAATGTACTTGTAGTTGATACGCTTATTCGGTATCAAGAGTCTTATAATCCTCGGTCACGTTCTTACCATTGTACGTGTGTTTGCATATACAATCCTCCCCAAAGGACCCACCGGAGCTACTATCGCTCTTGGTCTTCACCTGTTGAATGGCATTGCATTCTCTGCATTGTGGGGTGCAGGTGTCGTACAAGCGGATGAGCTTGCTCCTCCATCTCTTCAGGCAACATCTCAAGGTGTATTGGCGGCTATGTATGCTGGTGTAGGTGCTGGTATGGGCAGCCTAATGGGTGGAATGTTGTACGATCGATATGGAGCAAACCAAATGTTCTACGCTGCTATCAGTTTGACGTGCTTTAGTTTGGAGCTTTATCTGGAGACGAATACCCGATGTGGACTAAGTGATTTCGCTCGATGGGTATATCGAACGTCTATAAGTCTACATAAATGGATACAACATGCACGTGGAATTGGCAGAGCTGTTCCACGATGGAGTGGTGGGCGTAGAGGACAGATTCGATTAGAAGGCCATTAAATTAAATAAGAGAGCAAGAAAGAATAAGGGGGGAATAAATGTCCCTTGATGTAAATATTATAATAATAATAATAATAATAATAATAATAATAATAATAAAAAGAAACATTAATCATTATGCTTTGAGGAAGTATACATGGCCGCTCTCGTCATATGAAGCCAACACATTTGAGAATGGGTGACCAACCAAGCCAATCACCTCTGCGTCTCCAATTTTTGTCTCTCCCAAAAGATTTCCTGTTGTGGTCTGAAAGCAATACAGGGAACTATCCTCTCCTACGCCATATACAAATTCGCCTTGGGGGGACATGGCTGCACTGACAAAATCTGAGCCAGTCTTTTTATGGTGTGAGTAAGACTTTGTGATCTGTCCCCGCATCGTCATGATGTACAAAGTGTTGCTCTTGACACATATAAGGACTTGATCCATGTTCCTAGGAACTCTAACAATAGACTGGACCGTCTGACTACCAATGCCGCCTACCGGGTTCAATGCTCCTTTTGAAAGATCGGCATTGGTCTTCGGAGTGACCGTGTGGAGGCAAGATGTGGTCTTTGTATCCCAGATCTATGCAAGGATATCAGCCTAGACGCATAACTGACATGGTACAAGAAAGACACAAAGAAAGAAATAACCATGCTTGAGCATCGTTTGTGTATTACCTTTACAGTTCCATCACTGCTTGCGCTTAGTACGCGAGTATAATCACTCGAAAAGGCTACTGCATTTACAAACGAAGAATGACCACGGAACTCTTTAAGTGTTTTTCCAGATTTCAAGCCGTGAATCTTGACTGTATGATCATAACTTCCACTTAAGACCTGTGTACCATCCTTATTGAAACATACAGAGGTCACGCCTTGACTATGTGCAGGAGATAATCTTCGCTGGGAGATACCTGTCTGGACCTTCCACACCTATGAATATCACACCACAACAAATGTCCGTTCACCTGTCAATTTCATCTTCTCGTTCATCTTTTGGTTTCACATAATTAGCTTTTTCCTTTTCTGGCCTTACCGTGATTTTTCCATCTGTAGATCCAGACACAAGAAGTTCGCTATCTTGACTAAAGGCTAGACACAGAACCGCATTGTCCATTGCCATCAGTGAATCCTGTACATTGTGACATATCCATTACCCATAATTGATATTGTATAACTTGTACTTTTTTTTTTAAAAAAATTACCTCTGCTTGATATGAAAGATCTTTACGCAGTTTTCCCGTCAAATAATTCCAAATTTCAATAAACCCATCTACAGTTCCAGTGGCTATATATTGGCCATTTGGTGAAAACACTGCGCATTCTGCAAAAGTCTTTTTTCCTGGGAACTATTACAAAGACAATAGATTATCTAAATACCTCACTACATTTCCCGTTAATTTCCGAAACTAACCTTGATAGACAGGTAAGGTTTGGTTACAGAAGCGTCCTCTTCTGCCTTTTGTACATGAGAAACACCACGGAAAAGATCGTATGCTGTATTAGGTTGTAATAGACCTTGTTGTTGTTGCCATTTCAAGGACTGTCCAAGCAATGTCAACAGACGTGAAGGAGGCACAGTCGAAATATGAGATACAAGTTCTATTGACTCTTTTTCAGTACAAGCCAAACCCCACAGTTAATCTTGCATGTGAGTGTATCTAACCTTGAGCAATTCTATTGCGCCTTGCTTCTTTGGTTTCTTGGCCATACATGTCCTTTGGTTGTACAAAAATCTGTTCCAATTGGATATAACGATCTGTTTGGTTCTCTTTCATCCATCGCATAGCATCAGTCCTCTTCATCAAAGCTCGAGCAGTTCCTTTTTCGTTTAGATCAACTAGTTCAATTATAATCTATAAAAGTACCCGCTTATGAGCCAATCCACGTATATAAAATATTACTATATATATATAGAGAAAAATAGTCCGAATACACACTTGTTCATAAAGATCCACAAGTTGTGGGGGAGGTATACTAAGACTAATGATCTGTTTGAGAACCACATCCCATTTTCCATTTTTAATGTCATTCATCAAGCCTTCTTTACTGTCAACGGTGTTTAGCGTGACAGAAGACTCATCCTCGAGTGCTTGAAGTGTGCGATGAAGATTATTTTCACGCAGGAACTGCAGAATGAGCTTGACAGTACTAAAATAAAAAAAGATGATTTATTATTCTGGATCCGTAGAGAACATGCCAAGTTAAATGGCCTACTCTTTAGATTGGACGGTAGACATGGTCAAAGATGTGTCGATCAAGAAAGCTTCCCCTCACAAAACGAAAAGACTGTCACAGTAAGGCAATCGAGTTGTCACTAATGCTTTTTTTATGTATATACTTTTTTTTATTGATCATTAAGAGAAAGACTTTTTTTTTAAGAATAAATAAATGTATATAATGATGCATCACTAAGATGAGCTGTGAAGATCCCATCCGTTTGCAGCTGAAATTAACTTTACTTCCAACTCATAAGCTTCTAAAGCCTTCTCGATGTGTCGAACAGCAGTTCCAAAAACAACGCTATTGCCTGTAAATAGTATTGGCTGTTAGCTAATATACATGAATATAAGAGTTTAAGTTTTACCGTCTTGCTCTAAGAAACAAACTTGCATAGCGTGTTGTTTGTCAGACGGACCAGGAAGTACGGTAACTTCAATATTAAAGCGTAAATGAGATTGTTCTCCATCTATTTGAATT
This sequence comes from Phycomyces blakesleeanus NRRL 1555(-), assembly GCF_001638985.1. Lineage (NCBI taxonomy): Eukaryota > Fungi > Mucoromycota > Mucoromycetes > Mucorales > Phycomycetaceae > Phycomyces > Phycomyces blakesleeanus. The sequence goes on along the minus strand of NW_017265136.1, from coordinate 1,173,233 downwards.
ATATTAGATCCCTGTAAAATAATATCATAGGTCTAAAAAGCCTTTAAATAAATGAAAACCATGTTACCCTGATCTTCCCAGAGCATATCTCCTTTTTGCGAGTTATTATGATCATTTAAATTTTCAGTTACATTGCCACCCATATGCTATTGTTAAAAGCTTGTGACATTAGTATACTCTTACAAAATATAATGAGTGTTGACTTGCCTCTTTAATGATCTGCCGAATTTTACGAACAACCTCTTGCTCGTCTCTTCCAATACATGTCATAGTGCATATCTAAAGTTAAGTAGTGTATACCCTTAATTAAAAAAAAGGTCTAGGATTTTTCCACAAGAAATATTATAAGGATATTATTCATTACTTTTGGCTGTGGTTGATGAATATGAGCCGGTACCCATGATAATTGATGGGAAGAATGATTGACTGTAACATGAGGTACAGATACAAGTGCTTTGCAAGAAGAATCTTCCATAAGTGGATGTACGGGTACAGCCTTGTGGGAATTAATATTTTTGTGGTAGTTGTCTGAACATAAAAAAGGACTACAGGCTATCTTGTCGTACACAAGCCTTGTGCGTGGCAAAGGTGTTGATATTCGGTGCGATGCTCGTGGTGATTTTATCTTAGTAATGTCTCGCATTTTATGCTTCCAGAGATTCATACATTGTGTTATGGGTGTGTTGTTGCAACTAGTTGTGAGGGTGACTTCCGGAAAAGAATGCTTCGTGGTATCCATTGTAGATTTCTGCCAAGTGGTTGCTGGAAGACAAATGTGATTTATATATTTTTGCACAGACTATGACTTATGTTGGTTAATATATATTAACTCTAGGGGCTTACCATTAACCCTAACAAAAAATAATAATAATAGCAATAAGTGTAATGATAAAACGGGATATAAGGCTAAATATTATATTAGTTACTTTACGAGACGCAAGCTTACTTATCGTTATGATATGTCAGTTGTGACACTGCATTATCAGCACAGTTGCGTCTATAGGAGGTTGTTGGCACCAATGTTTCAGGTGATGGATTGCCCGAGCAAGACAACAATTTTGGGGTTACACATCTAATAGGCAATGTTTGCTTCCCACCATATCCTACACATATATGAAGCAATGTAAAAGAGAAAGAGTCAAACCATCAAACTCAAGTTGGAATACATTACTTGTTCTTTTTTCGGGTTTTGACTGAAGGAACCGGCGTTGACTGGTGTGGCGTTTGAGTAAGAAGTATGTTACCTTTTGCATATTATAACTAGTATCACAAAAGGCGTCATTGCATTATTATTATTGGTAAACGTTAGCGGCTTACGAGTCATTAAGCAGGGAATTAATTATCTGTCTCGTAGTTAGACCTTTCCAAAGAACTTTTAGTGTTTCCACTAATCTATAGTCAATTTCGGATACATTTGAAGCTAATCTACCGATATCTTTTGCACTTGGTAGTATAGAAGGATTTGATAATCGAGGTACCACATCATCAACGAACCATGCATGGGATTGGATTGCCTTTATCTGCATGAATTAAAGCATAAATAAAAGCTGGTATTTGTTTATGTTATGTAAGGTTTCTCACAAACTTACTGTCAACCGCTTGCCGGGTTGAAATACCAAAAGTCTTTGTATCAAATCACGCGCACTCGCCGATACGTGTTCTGGAATTACATACCTCGCCAACTTAACCTATTCAAGTTCAATTGATTGCCCCAAAAAAATGTAATAAATTTACCTTGTTTAATAATCTCCCAATATTCTTATCGTCAAAAGGTAAATATCCACACAAAAGAGCAAACAAAATCACTCCACAAGACCATTGATCGGTAGCTGGTCCACTATATGGTATTCCCTAAAAGACATTTTATAATTTATACTTTACATTTCTATATATATATATATATTATTTCTTTAAGAAATAAAACAATAATGCTTAAGATACTTACCATCACAATTTCAGGACTGGCATAATGCGGGGATCTAGGTAAAAGAGATATTGATTAACAGCAGTAAATATAATACTTACTTATCACAGACTCTTACCCACAGCTAGTTTCGAGCAAAGTGTTTGGAGGTTGAATGGAAGCCATCCCAAAATCAGCTATCTTTATGTTCTTATTCTTGTCGATAAGAATATTCTCAGGCTTTAGATCGCGGTGACTAACAAAAAAAAGTATATAAATAAAGTTAATTATACGATTAAATAACATGCTTAGATATTTGTAAACGGCCTATTCAAGTTTTACCATATCATATGCTGATGACAATAGTCAAGTCCAAACACAATTTGTTGGAAGTATTGGCGCGCTTCTCGTTCGGCAATGCGCCCATTAATTACAAGATATTCAAATAACTCTCCTCCTTGAACATATTCCAGGATCAAATAACTAGAATTCTCCTGAGATTCATAACATATAAGTGGTAAGACTTACATGTATAGAGAATATGGTGAATCAATAACTTCCAGTAATTGGACAATGTTAGGGTGCTGCATTAATTGCATCAAGGCGATCTCACGTTTGATGGTGTGGTAAAGGACTGGGTTAGAAGCCATATAATCCTTCGATACGATTTTGACAGCTACTTTTTCACCAGACGCCTTGTGAATCCCAAGCTTAACACGACCTAATATTTAAAATAAAGAAATAAATCAGTGATTGAAATAGTGCACAGACCTACATGACTGTTTTACCTGATGATCCCTTTCCCAAAGTTTTCCCTAGCCAGTAGTCACCTACTGATTTACGGCGATGATATGTTGGTTTGATATTAGAGGTCGAATCGCGAACTTTTAAGTCAAGGTATTTTCTGATGGGCAAAACCATGTAGTGTTTGAAATATTGTGATATAAACATGCTCTAAAGAGTGAGAATGAGACAAAGAGACGGAGAAAATCAATTGGAATTATAATGGCAAATATCTTTTGGAAGGAGAGCTGATTCTATGAAATTAAAGGGGTGAAAAAAAGTACTGAGTCAGGTGAGGTATTAAGTTAAAGGGGGTGAATAAGATTAGCGATTCGGTTCAACCCTTTTACACGCCACATAGTTAAGCAGAGTATATATGTGTAGATGCATTTATTTATAAATATATGTAGAAAAAAATATAAGTTCATATTAAATTAGATAGGCTTGTTATAACCACCCTTAGTCCTTGTATTTATTTAGGTGAATGTCGAGTATACAAAAAAGTCGTTGATGAAAGTATAAAATTCTAAAATTGATGAGTAGCATGGCTATATAATACGGGAGATTTTCCGGCAACCTCTGGTACAGTCATTTCTTAAATCAATAGGTGGAATGGCAGTAATTTTTTAAAGCATAGGAGACTTCGGTTTGCTGAGTTAACGAAGAAGGAACCTGGCTTTGAAAGTAATCGGAAGGATAAGAGACAGGGATGTAAGGGTTTGAGTCGGCTAGAGAAGTGGGTGTAACTGGAGTATCATATTGATCAACGGCAAGTTCTTTAAAACATTGCATATCAGAATAGTCAAAATTGGCTTGTATAGGTCGCTCTACCCAAGTCGGATAGAGCATTTCTGAAAGAGATGCTGAATATACTGCAACTTCCATAACACCAGAATTTATGTTCTCATGAAGGCTGTTCAATTCAGACCCAAGACGGGGTTCCGTAACGAGTTGACAGAATAATTGAGTAATGTTGGAGCACCATTGAATTTGAGGTATAGGTTGAGGAGTTGATATATCATCATTTGATAGAGTTATTTCGATGAGTATGACTGAAATGTATGCTTGAAATGCGAGGGCTAATGCATATGCGACAATGCGATTCGATTGTAATATACCACTGTTCTCTTTGCTATAGAATAGTGAAACATAATGATAGGTTTGTGTTGAGAGTGTAAAAAGGCGTGCTGATGTGTTGCTGTCTTGCTTGCTGTTTATGATGGAATGCATTTGAATGGTGTTGTATAGAATGTGAAGGTAAAAGATGATAGGTGATTTAGATGTTAATTGTTCAGATGAGTCGAAGTTGGTGATAGTATCAAAGCTTGCTGAAATATGTGGCGGTAGGGACTTGACCCAAAGGCTGTTGGCGTTTTCAAAGGTGGCAAAGTTTGAATAGCCCGATGGCCAGGCTGCGGGTTCATTGGAGGGGCTGTCCATAAAACACTGGACTTGAGAATACAAGACAGATATCTTGAGAAGTTGTACAAAGTCTGTGATTTCCTGACACTCTCTTGGGTCATTAAAGTCGGCTTCTAGAGCAGAAGGAAGTATATGAGGATGATGGGCCTTCTTGAGCATATTCGACCAACGAAGTTCGGCAAGATTCGATAGGCATAAGTTGGCGTAGAAGACCCAGTGAGTTCTGCAGACAAGCTTATTGTAGTCAGAGGACATATCATTCGTAAATGAACCCAGCTGTTCTAGTATGATGTTTACACGAGACATAAACACAAATGCCGAGGTTGGAAGTGATGTTCCAGCTGGAGTGATGATCTCATTATATTTGTAAAGTAAAAGCAGGGTCTGTGCCACGGAAAGGTTGATGCGGTGATCGTTCTCGACTCTCGTCTTGGACTGATTATAGAAATAGGCTGATAGTTTGACCATGTCTTGATTCCTCGAAGCTTCTGATTCTAAGTAGCAGGATACTGCAAGTATGGCATAACGAAGTGCAGGAAATATTGTGTGATAGTCCGTTCGCGACATATTAAGTACAGAAGACTTGTGGAGAATAGGATACGAAGAATGAACTCGGTCAAAATAAGATTCGACTAGCATATGTTCGAAGGAGTACTGAGAGCTTGGATTTGATTCGAGTTGATAGGTGTATTCGAGAATTGAAAGGCCTCTTTGAGATAATATGTGTTCAGCATCAGGGGAAGGATTAGAGTAATGAAGTTCATAGTTGACATGTCCAGCATGGTTGATGTGTAAAAGAGGATAGCGAGTATAGCATTCATTTACACGAGCAGCTAATTGTGATGTAGAAGCTTGATGATTCATATGCTTAATTGGTGCTTGGGTTTCTACTGATTCCGTAGCTGCTAATTCATTGGCTTGAGGTGAAATAGTAATATCTGAACTCTTCTTATTAACTTTTTTCCTTGGGGTAGTTACGGAAGAGAAGCTACAGACGGTGTGGGCACGTTTACAGTTTGTGCAGGTACCTGAGCCTGGTACACCAAGGTCACATCTATATAGAAAGGTTAGACAAAATAGCAAAATAGCAAAATAGAAGGAGAAGAGTGATTTACTTTGATTTGCGTCGACGACAATGATCGCATGCTTTGCTCACTTTAATCGTTTGATAGCGGTTCGGATCATTCATATCGATAAAGCGGTATCTGACACGGTTAATTGTAGAATTTCTAGGGGAAAGCATGATTCTTGGGTGCAAATGATTTTTGATTTTTGATTTTTGATTATTATTAATATTATTATTATTATTTGGTTTTTTGGACAAGGAGAAAACAATGGATCGATATTCAAATTGGGGATTTATAAGAAGAATATTAACCAAGAAATCATATTCATGTAACAAATTCCAATAATGGAAGCGCCCAGTCTTTAGAGAGAGAGAAGGAAAGTGTATTAAGGAAAGTGTTACGGAGGATTGAGTGTCAGCCACAATAGTAAGCAGGTCTATGGGGTCGTGCTTGCAATTTTTTTTTAGGTCCAAAAATAATAATAGTTTTTGTCCTACAGAGGCAGTACATCCAAGACGACTTAGTCTGGAATACCAACAGTTTACAATTGCCTTTTTTTTCTAAATAGTCTATCAAAAATATTTTCAATTTAGGTAACTAAGAAGGAGAGATCAAAGCGAACGAACAAAAGAGAGAGAGAGAAGAAAAAAGAGATATTAAAGGCTGACTTAGAGTGGGGGGAGTAGAGAGGAGGAGTTTTTGGTGAGTCTAAAGAGAATGCGTCTAGACTTACTTTATTTTCCGTGTAACTATGGCCAGCAACAGTGTTGGAAGTCTATTGCTAGACTTGTCTAAAATATTCTTTTTCTTTATTTATTTTTTGGGGGAGTGATATATATGCCTAATGGAACCAATGGCTTGATTGTAGCTATTTATTGTCATACAAGTCTGACTGGTTCTTCTGCACTTCATAACTGAGCTAGTAAAAGCACCATTGTTGATTTAATCTATTGTCAAGGTTACGCACAAGGTAACTACTATCAACTGGATTAAAATAGATGTTTATATGTATTGAATCTAAGATAATTGGTGGCGTATAGATGATAAGTTTCCTTATTTTACCCAAGTACCGAATACCAAAAAAAAATTACAAAGGGACAGACCGAATTCCCGGTTCAGTTCAGTTTCACAGTGAAAAAAAAGTGATCGGGATTTTGTGACACAGTTGATCCTCAAGCGATCCAATAAGTTTGTCAACTGCACATTATTAGCTCCTATCCAGACACGAGGATTAGGCCTAACTGTGATCCGCCAAGAAGCTTCCCAGCTGTTCCAATAGCGCAGTATAGTATCATCTTTCTTTTAATAAGCGACATCCTCACCACATAGCAAGTCCACACCCTACTAGTATTCTTGACAGTATCTCAAGTGTGTTAATTACAATAATAATACTAATTTAAAGCAATAAGCGCTATAATACTCTAGCTGACGTGTATTCCCAAGCAAGTATCTAAGAAACGAGGAGACAAAAGAGGATATTGAACTGGCTTTATAAGTACTTATTAAGCAGCATAAATGGGATACAAAAAATACATAGTGGTCTGATATTTTTGCATACTCGTTGATGGCTTAAAGCAGACAGTCCTAATGTACTGTATTTTTCCAACCACCACCAGAGCCCTTTTATTCTGTATTTGTAAAATTATAGCTATCTATATTTCAGCCACACATCATGTATTCCCAAGTGATGTAGTTAGCTCCGTAAGTCAAGGAAGTTCGAAAATCCAAAGAATTAGAATGTATTGCTCCGATTAATAAAACCAGATCTGATTCACAATTATATGAACACCAAATCATAAATACATTGTAAGCATAATTCAAGTGTGGCGTTAACAATTGATGACCTTGCCTGTTTTGTTGCTTTACTCGCTCCAGCCATTCCAATTTCCTTAATTAAACTAGTGAGGTCGGTCTTACAGTTGGCTTTAATAGAAACTGCCAAGGAACTGTGCCGAAATAACAAAAAGTATAATTATTGTTCTACAGAAACATTATCAAAGAGAATATATAAATATATGTATACATGTTACTGATTACATATAAAAAAAACACACACTTGAAACTAACAGACTAATATATAGATATTTGCTTGAGGACTTTTCTTGAGAATTATCGCGGATTTATTTCCACATCTCCATAAAGACATTTTCTTATTTTGATTACTGTCATTCGCTAAATGCACTTGATTGTAACGGTAAAAGATAGTAAAATGGGCAAGTTACAACCCCTCTGTCCTACTTGATTGTCTGCCTATCAATAAGCTTTTTTCTTTTTTAGAAAAATAAAAATCACTATCGAGACACCAAATAAGGTTCTAAACTTTAGCACAACCTCTCTCTCTCTCTCTTGATGTAACATACATTGTATCCAGTTTTCGGCTAACCGGTCCATAGTACATAGCGTCATCAAGATTTTAAGTTAGTCTACCGAGTTAATTGTTTTGTTAAAGAGGTCGGGCGTATCACTTCTTCTAAAGAAGTACTTTTTTTTGTAAGATTATGCTCTTTATTTTCGAGAGAAAAAGATAAGAGAGTCCCTACATATTTAAATGATAATACAGCAGTTAAGTATATAGCCACTGCAACTTATATCTGGTCCACTGGTAGATCCGGGCATTTTCATGCTTATTTAGAGAATATAACATGTGACGTAAAAGAACCAGCCGCGAATTTGTTATCAGAACACCATTATGGTGCTATGAATACCATGACACTGTACTCCTCCTTTCGCTTACCCCCATCGTGTGCTCAAAGCATATTTGATAAGCTCTTTAATTGTGAAATTCTCGACTATATGTGGTTGCTTGGCGTTTAAACAAAATAGAGAAAATAGGATCATATCTTCTGTTATTTTCCTCATTTAAGCTGTTCTCTTGCACAATCCCTCGCAAGTTTGTCAGCTGCAACATTCCCAGGTTCTCCGCTATGTCCCTTGATTTTTATCTTATACATAAAAACAATGAACGTTGTGTTGCACCTATCACACTATTATCACTTACAATGTCTACTGGTCCTATTCTGTTTTTAATAGCTTTCTTAAGATCTGCAGTAGCTTTAGGAAAGTACGACTTTGGGGTGTCCTTTTCACTTGCTTGAAATAAAGTTGGAACTTTGTGCATTAAGTATATTCCACAACAATATTTCCCTGTGTACCTTTTACCGGAGCTTGAGAGTCGGTAAATATTTTAAGCGTAAATCCGTTGTTGGGGGCTGCCTGTATTGCTCGCATAACAGCCTAAAATGTCCCATATAAAAAATTCGCATTTTATAGACAATATTAATAATCGAGTTGTTAAAAATAAGCATGGACCTGAGCAGAAATACTTGCATGTATTTCAACAATATCACTTTTCATAGAACTTTCTTCATATTTTTCGGATAGATTCTTAGGATCGTTCACACCAAAGAACACTCCGATAGCAGCTACGTAAGTATTCTTGCTCAAGGGTACTTTAATGATAGATGCGTCTGTGTACGCTATAATCACTTTAGCTACCAAGTCTAATTTAGTATAATACAATGTTTAATACATTGTATTCTACAACAAACTTCAGATCCTGTCGGCTTACCCTGGCACATTTTATTTGGCAAACAAGTAGATAATTTCATTTTGGTATAAAGAAAAGAAAAAAGAAGCTTATAATAAGGAATATATCTTTTGAAGAAAATACTTCAAGATAAAATCAACAAAATTACAATAAAATACACACGATAAATACCTTCCCACATGTATTTAACAATCTTATATTTAATTTAACATAGTTTCCTAATATTAGAGCTGCATGACTAAGATCACAGTTCGTTATTAACTACAGTATGACGGCCAATCATACTTTGGCTTTCTATAGATTTTGCTTGATTCATGAAGGAGAAGAAGGAATAATAGTAATATTACCTAGGCTTTTTTTTTTAAAAAAAAATAAAATAAAATAAAATGAATTACTTAAACATATTACTTCTTACAGCAAGATTCTTATTATTAAAGCACGTAATATAATAAATTGATCAACAATATTCATTGTTGTTTCATCTTCAATATATGTCAGAAGCTGTTGTTTCATTGGCTCTTTTTTAGTATTTAACGAAGGAAACGTCACATAACTTGGATTACAATCAGCTTTGCACCTTACCGTAATGTCATATAGGAAACAAAGTAATAATTGTGATTCATTTATATAATTCGATTGTAAAGTAATCTCGTGATTAAAAGTAACTTTTTAACCTATACTTTAATTGACATAGCACCTATGCCATTTCAGAAACATGGCTCATATAACCGATCGAGAGGATATATGAGCTACTTGGTTACAAATTTAGATCACCAAACATTGCCAAGTACAATTTACAGTGTCTTTCAAAAGTTTGGCAACGTCAATCGAGTTGAACTAGGACTCAATGGAAACGAGTGTGCCGATGGGACAGCTACTGTTCAGTTTGTGTAGGCTGCATATTTTTGATTTTTTTTTTGAACCCAGGACCTTATGTACATTAACTTTCTCTCTCCCTTTCCCTTTCCATCTCCCTCTTTTTATTTATTTATCTATGGGTTAATATTGGTATCATTTATTTAGCGGCTCCCCGCAAAACCTCGATTTGAATAACAAGGGTATTAAGATTGATGGACGAGCAGTAAAAATAGAACCAAATCTCGACTTTTCCCCACGTGAGAACAGATATGGAAAACCAATGAACAAGATACGGTTTCAATCACGTTCATTTTCAATGGGTACTATGGTGAAACCAGATAAGCTAGTCGAACATTGGACAACTCAGAATAACTGTGCTTTGATTATCAACTTTGATATGCGCCAATATCACATCTTCTTTGATCATGGAAATCAAAAATATCGAGCCGAATTCAAATTCAAAGAACTTCTTGACATAGTCGAATTAGAAAGAGAAGAAAACACATGGTATTTTACCTTTCAACTCCGTTATCCCGCCAGATTTTGGCGCCAAAACCCAAATGCTATACGAGAGACGAAGACGACGTTAGTTGCAGATTCTCAATGGGAAAGAGTTGTAAAAATCCCAATGGAGACCTCTGGCTCAACCACAGCTTTCAAAGGAGTAACTTTGAACGAAAGCAAGAAGACTCCTGTCACACTTATTTTACCACCTGGAATGATTCAACTAGGATCTTGGCTTGTTTATCGTCTTAAAATGAAAGTTACTCCTGATCAAAAAGACAGCTTTTATAATCAACTTCAAATGGCTGCCAACTACAATGTACTGCGCCGAGATTTTCTGGATACACCTTCAGGATTGCATCTCAAAATCATTGCAAGTAACACGCTCCCAAGACGGAATACACATCTTGAGAGGGCAACGATGTTCCCATACGATGTTCTTTACATGCTGGAGAGTGTAATCTTAAATCACTACTTCGACGAAATAAACTTGGACCAGGACTTTTATGACATGATAAAAGAACTTCCGCATTCAATAACTTGTGGAATTCTCGAAATAGTGTCTAATTCCAAGAAGCGGGTCTGGGATCCAGATACCGAGTTTAGAAAAATCTGGGATACTCTGCGTATGAAGGTGTGTCATAAGCGGAAGATCCCAGATCACTGCACAATGATGCGGAAGTTAGTCGTTACCCCAACCTCAATCTATATCCAACCACCCTCCCTTGAAACTACAAATCGTGTCATCCGTCACTTTAGAGCATACACCGATCGCTTTATACGAGTCCAGTTTTGTGACGATGGAATGAATCGTATCAGTGCATCGCACACAGGCCTAAGCAACAATGAGGTTTATGATCGTATCTATAAAGTTCTCACAAACGGTATCCAAATAGGGACCCGTCGTTATGATTTTCTTGCCTTTTCCAATTCACAGCTACGAGATCACGGCTGTTGGTTTTTTGCGCCAACAAAAGACATGACTGCATCAATGATTCGAGATTGGATGGGTAGATTTTCACACGTCAAGATAGTGGCAAAAAATGCAACACGTATGGGCCAATGTTTCTCCTCCACCCGCCCAATTTGTCAACTAAATAAAGAGGATGTTGAACGTATTCCCGATGTTGAACGCAATGGCTATACTTTTTCAGATGGTGTTGGGATGATCTCACCTGCATTAGCAAGAGAAGTAGCAGCTACTATGGAGCTCAAGCACGTACCTAGTGCCTTCCAATTTCGTCTTGCTGGTGCCAAGGGTGTTCTTACAGTAGCCAGTGGATTGACTGGTCGGAAGGTTAAACTGCGTCCTAGTCAGATTAAATTTGACTCTGATCATTTGGTGCTTGAGGTCATCCGCTATTCTACATCAATTCCAGCATATCTTAACAAGCAAATCATCACAATTCTCTCTGCTCTTGGTGTCGAAGATAATGTGTTCCTCACTTTGATGGATGATATGCTTAAAACATTAAATTCTATGCTAAGCAATCCATCCGAGGCAATCAAAGTCCTAAACAGCAATATCGATGAGTTTGGTACAACACAGACCATGATTCGAATGATCCAAGCAGGATTCATGGATAAGAAGGATCCATACACAGTAAACTTGCTCAACATGTTCCGAGTCAGCATGTTAAAGAACCTGAAGAAAAAAACAAAAATTAATGTGCCAGAAGGAGCCTTTCTGTTGGGTGTGATGGACGAAACAGGCTCTTTGCAAGAAGGCGAAGTGTTTTGTCAAGTAACTGAACCATCTGCACAATCATCTCGGAAACGCATTATCACTGGCGACATTGTTGTCTATCGCAACCCTTGTTTCCATCCTGGCGATGTTCGTGTTGTAAATGCAGTTGACTGCCCTAAGCTTCGTCATTTATCAGATGTAGTCGTGTTTTCTTCACAAGGATATAGAGATATTCCAAGTATGTGCTCTGGTGGTGATCTTGACGGAGATGACTACACGTAAGTAGACAGCTGAATATAGTAACTCGCGAAGTCTAACACATATATCCATAGAATTTACTGGGATAAAAGACTTTTACCCCCAACTCGAAACTATACACCAATGGACTATGAGCCCGAAAAGCCGCTCCAAGTAGACGAAGTTCATATATCACACATATTAAAGTTCTATATCAACTATATGAATAACGATAATCTTGGTCAGATTGCAAATGGACATCTTGCTACGGCTGACATGGCCTTTGATGGCGCGCTCAATGGGTCGTGTAAACGTCTTGCACAGTTACATTCATCCGCAGTTGGTAAGCTTTACTAGATTTTTTTCTTTTAAAAAAATACACATACCAGCACAATTACCATATTAACAATGCCATACAATGCCTAAACTACCACAATATATGTTTAGATTTTCCAAAGTCTGGTATACCAGCTATTCTTCCCGACGATCTCAAAGTTCGTTGCTTCCCAGATTTTATGCAAAAGAAGGACAAGGAATCCTACCCATCTAAAAAGGTTCTCGGCAAAATCTTCCGTGCTATTGATAATAGCGATTATAAGGAGTATAAGACCAAGCTAATAAGTACCACCAAATACGACGTCCGCCTTCGAGTAAAGGGAATGGAACGTTATGTTCTTGAGGCTCGTACTCTCAAAGCAAACTATGATCGAGACCTTTTATCGTTGATGAACCAGTATGGTATCCAGACAGAAGCAGAAATAACCTCAGGTTATATTATCAAATGGCTTAAAAAATCCAATCGCAAGAGTACTCATGAAATACAACAACAAGCGATGACAGCAGCGACTAATCTTAAAAATGCGTGGAGGAAAGAATTTGAAAAGGAATTCTTATCCGGAAGCACAACCCGAATAATCGATAATGAGACAGAAGCTGTCATGGAGATGAAGGCTGCAGCTTGGTACTACGTTACATACCATCCTACTGAGCAGCACAGATTAACAACAGTAGAAGGAAACTTCCTGAGTTTCCCATGGGTCGCCGAAAAGTACTTATGCAAATTAGCCAAACGCAACGGAAGTCGAGAAGAGACCGAAGAGCTAGCTAAAGCTTTAGACGATGAAGTTATCCAAGAAGCAGAAAGAATGAAGTCAAGAGGTCTAGTCATTGAAATGCTAGACTCTGAAAGTGATTATGACGATGATGAAGAGGAGAAGGAGAGAAAATATAGAGTTAAAAGCAAAATGAAAGAAAGCGGCCATCCATCAAGAGACGAGCTCGAAGAAGAAAAAGAGGAAGAGGAGGAAGAGGAAGAAGAAAGTGATGATGATTTGACAGAACTACATTTAACCAACGCCACCCCAAAGCCTAAGCTTGAAGAAGCAAGTAGTAGCCTATCAATAATATACAAGGATCCATTTGATACCGATAGCAGTAAGGGAATCAACGGAAAGAATCAAACTAGATTTGATGCTGATGCTTCCGACGATGCCCTTTCCAGGGCATTACTAGGCTGAGATATATATATATACACTCCAAAATCAGGCTTAAACCGTTGCTTAACAAATACATGTTATTTTTCATAATCTTCTATATCTTCTATGTACATTTCTTTATCTTTTCCCTTATATACTTCTATCTACTCTCTTCTGCTTTGATTAATAGTAAAAGCATAAATAAAAATATTTTGCGATAAAACATCATACGTATGTTGAACCAATATGAAAGTTGCTAGAGGTTCCTAAAAAAAAGCATAGATTATCCATATTTAAAAGAGCTGATTGGTTGAAATGCAAAGTGATCCTGAATTTCATAAATCCTATTTGCTGAAAAATAATACGAATAAACTAAGAGTTGATATGCTATTGGCCAAATAAAACATACGCGCGCGTAGATTTTATACGAGCACGGAGTTATAAATACTGCCATTTCCTTCAGTGAGTGACACGACCCGTCACGTAAAAACGCGTTTTTGTAGTGTCCACTCATATCCGTCCATACTTTTTCCCGCTCCACTTCTTGTATTTTCTTAATAATATTGCTGTCACTAATCGTGTTTCGACGATTATAGTGATTAAATATATAGTTATATTCACATGCATCCTAGAGATAAAAACGCCAGCTTAAAATCGAATAGGAAGCAACCCCCGGGAACTCTTTTTAATTATTTTAAAAAGATAAGCACAGAAAATACAATCGACTTGCCAATACGATCGACGAATTACGTTGATCTCACACTAGATCTCGACTCAGATGATGGTGATGAAAGTTACATTGAAAATCAATTAAAACATGCTACGAATAATGCTTTGAGGCGATCAAATTCATCTATTAAAACATCGCCAGCAAGCTCGCAAACCAGTACCTCAAGTCAAAACAATGTACTATCATTCAGTCAATTTGGAAGTAACCGACAAGAAATTAAAAATCAACAAAAGTATAATCTTTGGAATCCACATCAAAAAACACCAACTAGCTTTTCAAGCCAAGAAACTCAAATTACAGCGTCACCTTCACCACCTGAATCTCAGAAACGGCTACCTGTACGTTCAGTTGAACCTGAATATAAAAGACAATCAACAGATACATCATACAGTTTGACTACAAATAAGCGGCCACGTACACTCCCTTCAACCTTTGCATCCTCTAGTAGTGCATTAAAATTATCTACAAATAGCTGGGGGCAATCCATCAAAGAATCAAAAAAGGACTATTATCAATATTCAAATCCAAATACTTTTACAAAGAGCTACCCTTATTCAGCCAGTACAAAATCTAATAATCGTATGAGAAAGAAACCAATTCGTGAAGCTGAATATGCACCTCCGTTATCAGAAGAACAGCAAAAAATTATTAACATGGTTATTAAAGATGGTGAAAGCTTGTTCTTTACTGGCTCAGCAGGTAGCCATCAAAATAAAATTAATGCTAGCAATTTATTTACCGACACTTTTACTTATATTAGGAACAGGAAAGTCTGTACTTTTGCGAGGTAAATCATCAAATGTGACCGAAATGGAAGAAATATTATTAAAGCGAGATGTCTTCATAACATACTGTATAGCGTTAATTGATAAACTTCAAGAGATCCATGGTGAAGGTGTAGCTGTGACGGCATCCACTGGAATCGCGGCATGTAATATCAATGGCTCTACACTACATAGGTATTTATGAACTTTTATTCTTTATAGAATATTGCTGAAATGTACATATATTCTGTAGTTTTGGAGGAATTGGGTTAGGAAAAGAAGCCCCGCACATCCTATTTGCAAATATCAGGGGTAAATCCAAGGTTCTCGAAAGGTGGAGATCAACAAAGGTGTTGATTATCGATGAAAGTAAGACTTTTGTAGCGGACTTTTTTTTTTACTTTTTTTCTCGCATTGTTAGATTTTGGGACTGTGGCTAATATACAAGATGCATAAGCTCATATATATTAATTATCGCTAGTCTCCATGATTGACGGCGATTTGTTTGACAAGATCGAGGCTCTTGGGAGACTAACTCGGGATAGGGAAGACCCATTTGGTGGAATGCAGGTATTATTTTAAAGTTAACTATCTAAGAATATAATCTTATTTACATAAATGTTAGATTATTGCCACAGGTGACTTTTTTCAGCTTCCACCTGTAAATACATCAGGCGCAAAATTTGCATTCGAGTCGGCAGCATGGACAAAGGCTATTAAAAAAACCGTTATGCTAACACATGTCTTCCGTCAAAAAGATCAACGTAAATCAATTAATACCACCTTTTTTTAATGTGCTAATGAAAATATTAGACTTCATTGATATATTGAACGAAATGAGATTGGGTATCTTGTCTAAGGAAGCCATTGCCACCTTTAGATCTTTATCTCGTGAGCCTGTTAATAGAACAAATATTGAGCCTACTGAACTGTGAGTTTTTTCTTTGAAGTAATAACTACAACAACATACTAAACTACTCTCTCATTTTTTTCTTGGAAAGGTTTCCTCTACGAAACCAAGTCGATCAATCCAACGAAAGACGTCTTCAGGCTCTAGCAGGATCAATTTATGAGTACTACTCGGATGACACAGGCGACAGAAACAAGCTTGTTGCTTGTATTGCGCCGAACACCATTAAACTTAAAATGAATGCTCAAGTAATGCTGCTGAAAAATATGGATTCAACCCTTGTGAATGGATCGCTCGGTATTGTCATTGGATTCGCTGGTGAAGGCCAGTTTAGCAAAGCTGACAGAATCATGTCTTGTTTTGCACCAAATAAGATCATGTCAGAAAACATTTCAATTGATGAGATTAAGGCACAAAAATGCCCAATTGTTCGGTTTTCTGATAATCGTGATATTCTCATTGAAAAGGATAGATGGTCATTCGAATTGCCAGGTAATTACATCTTATTAAATTAATACACTAACTAAAGGTACTTTATGGTGGTTTAGGGGGGAAAGAAATAGCAGCTCGTTCACAACTTCCTCTCATGCTTGCATGGGCCATGTCTATTCACAAGAGTCAGGGACAGACACTGGAGCGAGTTCGTGTTGATCTCGGGCGGGTGTTTGAAAAGGGACAAGCTTATGTAGCATTATCAAGAGCTACTTCTCTGGATGCTTTACAGATTCTTAACTTTGAACCTTCCAAAGTTATGGCCCATCCTAAAGTTACTGAGTTTTATAGAACTCTTAAAACTATCTAAATAATCGTCACTATTTCCACATTGCTTGCAAATAATACATACGGATCTCTATAAACACACATATATACATATACCAAAATCCATAACTCTTACACGAAATATATGTATATGATAGTGATAGTGAGAAACACACTCTATAATCTATGAATTGTTAAATCTCTAATGGCGATTGATTTCCGCCAGTATATTTATTGTTTTCGTCTTTGTACAATCTTGAATGCTTGTTTTCACAAATGGATAAATAAAAGAGGTCAAGGAAAACAGAATGGATCATGTCGTTTTGTGTGAGTGTATAGGTGTGTATATATGTGTTTATCTTGAAAATGTTATCTCCCTTGATCGTTTATCCAATTCATTTTTTTGTCTGTAATTTTGAAAGGTCAATACGTTGGGGTGCTCCAGACAAACTCTTTGCCCATCTCTCAAGATCCACTTTCTCTGATCCTATGGATACCAAGTATTTGTGTTTCTATATTATAATATATGTGTTAATGAAAAGACAATACTCCAGCTATTCTTTTCTTACCATTAAATCACTTGGTGTAGCTCGTAGTTTAATATCCTTTATCAGACTAATGAAAAAAAAAATTAATCTATAGCCGAGACATTTGTAGTTGAATATATTAGCAAAACCTTACCACATGTCGACAAAATCGGTAAGCAGGAAAGGAAATTTGTTGGGAGGGAATGTTGGAGAAGGCTCATTGACGATATGTTGAAGCAACTCAAAGATAGATAGAGGAGTTCCCTCTGGAGGGAAAGGAAATCGGGCAAGAGCAAGCTCCATAATTGTAATACCAAGAGACCAAACATCTGATTTTACAGAGTAAGGTGATCCCATAATGCGTTCAGGCTAGAAACAACCACCGATGAGACCAACGTAATAATTTAACTATTCCAGTTTTTATTGTCGTGAACTTACACTCATGTAAGAACTTGTGCCCACAAATGTATCTGCCACTGAATTAATCAATCGTACAGACACACCAAAGTCACACAATTTGATCTGTCCCTGTGAATTGACGAGAACATTGGAAGGCTTGAGATCTATTAATTGGTAAATACAAGGCACATGTTCTACAGGATACCATTACATACCTCGATGGATGATCCGATGCTCGTCATAAAGGTATATAAGTCCATCTACAATCTGATAGCACCATTGAATTTCATCAAATGGTCAGCCTATTTTATCTTTGTTGCTTGTCCTTTTAAAAAACATATACAGCTCTATTAGATAATCAACGTACCGCATAGGCAATATGCTTTAGTACATCCAAAGGTACAGGCCCGTTCTTTTTGTAAATGTTATCGAGCGAGCTATTGATTAGAGTAAATAATTAGTTATATTGCTATTAATTGACTTAATTCCATGTTTTTTTTGACCTACCCGATATCCATATACTCCATACAAATTGAGATATCACCACCGTTCATAAACGCACCATAGAAACTGACAATATGTCGTGAATTACAGTCGTGCATAAACCGAAGCTCTCGCATGATCTGTTTTCGGACGTTGATGTTCGCTTCTACATGGATTATCTGATCCAAAACGACGGCTCTCAGAAATTTTGTATATTCCACCAAAAAAACACCCGCAATAATATCACCATGTTTATTTTACCTTTTGCGCCATAACTGTGTTAGTTCGAACATGAAGTACTTTGCATACGGTACCACCATTGCCTCTTCCCAGCTCATCGATTGAATTGAGATCTTCAGGACGCAAATCTAATCGCAATTCAAGTCCAATTTCTAAGTCACTCAGCTGTTCGCGTAGTTTACTGTATTCTACTTCGAGATCCTTGGTAGACGATCGTCGTTTAGCAGCTTCGGTTTTTGTAGTTGTGTTGCCTGGTTCTGTGGTTGAATTGGATGATGATGGACTCACAACCACTGGTGAATTTGGCAAAGTAAGGTTTTTGAAGTTACGCTTCTTTCTCAATGGTGCTTTGGAAAGCATGACAAATTATAACAGGATTTGAGGGAAGAAAAAAGAAAAAAAGAAAAGAAAGAAAGAAAAAAGATAGTGTGAATGAAGTCGGGGCGAGGGGGAGGGAGAGAGGTAAGAAAGAGAAAGTAAGCTGAGATGAACTGAAAAGGAGGGAAATTTGAACTTGAAAAATTATAAACGCGCGGACGATGGAATCTGTAAAGTACTACAGTGTTGTTACTTGAGATTGAGACAAATTAGGAATTTTTTTAGACGAATTAAATTTATTCTTGAGACACTTTTTTAGAAAAATTTAGACGGGCCTACACTTTTTTAGACGAAATCTTATTACGAATTGAGACAGGCAAGATTTTTTTTGAGACAGTTGTACTTTGTATAATAGATTGCTTTAATACAGCTTCTTTATTATACTTAAGCACAATAAGTCTTTGAATGTTCCACTCTGTATATAGTCCAGCTTTGTAAGTAGGTTACCATCAATATTTGCCAATATTAGATTAAAACAACTTGGTTTTGAAAGTAGACATCGATGTGTAGATATTTACCTGTAATTATCTAAATATCCCAAGGGGCAAACTGTTTTCATTACTGTTTTTGTTGTCGTTTCGCTGACTGCTGCTTGTTTACTTGCTTTTATCAGAACTTTGGGAAGCTGCTGGTCAATGGGTTCCTCTTCAAGTTGATAAAGCAATTGTCATAATATTTTTTGCAGCATTAGCATTTCGCTACCACAGTGTATTACAGGTTCTACAGACTAGTAAAGAAAGAACAGCTTTAGTTCGTCAAAAATTTCAAAAATTCTTTTATAAAATAAACACAACTTGAGCATCTCTTTTTGACCAGTATCCAACCTTTGGTGTGGCTAATATACATTATATATAGTGTTTTCCGAAATGTAACTGCTGTAGATGATCTTAACGAATCTGAGTACTTGTGCAAAAATAAAAATACAAAATTCATAAGTCAAGCCGGTCTCTAAACTTCTGATAAAACCAAGCAAACAGGCAGCAATAATCACAGCAATAACAATAATAGTCTAGTTAGGGTAACGTAACCAGTTTGGCTCTTTGAGATGTTCAAACAATTACAGGTAAAGTGTCTAAATAATTATCTACTTTGTCTGAAAACTAACTTTTCTTTGTTGAAACATTCCCAAATTTGTCTCAATCTCGAGTAGAAGCACTGTATTATTTTCTTACTTATGCGAAACTTTCGAAATAGATTTCTGGTAGATGTATCATGTACTCATTATTATTATTAAGCAAATGGTATTATATAATGTAAAGTAAGATGGAAGGGAGGGGAGGTCATAGTGTTTGTCTCTTCAAACAATAGAAATATGTATTCGGTATGTGACCTCAACTAAAAGTCTTAAATATAGCAATATCTAGTAGCAATAAACTCGTCTATAAATATAAAAGGCAACCAATGTAAGAAGTGTGCATTTACTGAAAATGTGACAAGTTGTTTTATTACTAGCATATATATATATTCTTTTATAGCTTTATACGCATATCTATGTTTTGTAAATAGGCAAGTACAAGGACAATACATGCTTGGAGATAATGTCTATATATTTGTTTATTTATTTATTGAAGGTAAATATTAGGTATATATATAATTCCAATCGGTGAATCCTAAATGCCTATCCAAGAACGTCCATCGGTGCTCCACATCTTGTTCTTGTGCTTCAAAATCTGCTGTAATAAAAAAGAAAGAAAGAAAAAAATATAAAAGTACATACCTGCAAAAACAAACACGCAGAAAAAAACGGACCCAACGAGAAAAAAAAACTAACTAAAAACACAGTACGAAGTTGGGGACATCTCACTCATACGACATCCGGTGGATCAGCACAACACCGAGATGAAGGACGACTAAGCATCAAAAAAAGAAGTTGGCGCAATGCCTTGAAATCCTCGGCCTCGTACTCAGAATCCTGGACACCACCAGAGCTCAGTCAGGGTCCCGAAGGTTAACCTGTTGGCTTGAACCTCGTTATATACAAAATAAGAACAAGATAAAATGCTGAGATGTTTTGCTTTAGCTTATGTTTTAGAACGATTACTCACCGATTAAGGAGCTCACCAAAGTACTCGCGTACTCTAATGAACTCGCCCGCTGGACCGCTATTTTATTTTTGAAAAAAAAATTATGCAGACAAAACACGTTAATATCTTTTCATGTCAAATTGGTAAGTAGTAAGCATGGAGATTAGCAGCAGATTTTTGCACACAAGAACAAGAACAGGAGTGGTTTTCTAGGCTTCTGGCCATGTCTTGCTTTCAGTCTATTGTAAATAACAAATAAAAAGTTAGATCTTGTTCAAGAGTAATGCGCATGAGGTTGGTAGCATTAGCCATTCACTCGTTTTCTTGAATCCGTCAAAGTTGAAAATATGGAGCGCCTCTTTAAAAAGAAAAAGGCGAAAATATGTTCAGGCTAACTTATGACACCGAAAGAGACGTATTCGAGCTGGCTTTAACACGCTGGTGGTCTTTACATTCGTTACTTACCTGGTGTAAACGTAGACTGGCCTAAAGAGAGGGAAATACAAATAAACAGACGCGTATGCCCTTGAAATAATTTTTTCCTACGCCAATACAGATGACATCATCATCTATTTGTGGTGCAAGCATTCTTACCCATTATGAGAGAATTTATTAGAGCAAAATAACTATTTTTCTTAGAGGTCAGGGTTTCGCTATTGGCGTTTGCAAGTAGGCTGATGTTTTATATATTAAACATCTCACTGATTAGCTCTATGGTTTTTATATCGTATCTATTAGTCACATTCCATATGTGTTAAGCAGATTTATTATATTAAATTTGTATACTAACAGCTATGATCTATTGTAGATATTTTTTACAAATTATTTAAATATTCTTGGAATTTTAAAACATATAATATACATACTTGTGCTAGGTTGATATACAAAGATATATAAAGAAAAGTATATATAATTTTTGGTTGTTATTGAGTGTTTCCATACATGAAGCTTTAGTAGTTTCCTGCGTGATAAGTATAACAAA
Organism: Phycomyces blakesleeanus NRRL 1555(-); assembly: GCF_001638985.1. Lineage (NCBI taxonomy): Eukaryota > Fungi > Mucoromycota > Mucoromycetes > Mucorales > Phycomycetaceae > Phycomyces > Phycomyces blakesleeanus. Next base: position 1,151,554 of record NW_017265136.1, on the reverse strand, counting down.
ACTACTATATATGTTCAAAGATTGTTTTCTACTGATATTCTGACCTTTCTATTATAAGAATGTCAGATATAAATTGTATTCATATTTATATGTATTTGAGTTTTGTATATGTGTATAAGCGAAATACATATCATGTATAATGCCTAACCGTCTTGAATTTAATACGAGTCAATGACTGTTATAATAATATCAACATAAGAAGATTTAAGAAGGTATTATAGTGTAATTATCCAACGCATACCAGAAATTACAGGGCAAGTGCGGGTATCTATATGAGATGTTTAGGACAGTTTATCATTGATTAATATCATATCAAGTATAGTGAGTAATGAAAAAATTGGATGTATATTTGTGGTGAAGATTCTAATACATATTAATCTATGATTTCCTTGAGGTATTCGGGGTTGTTTATGGACTAGTATCTCAATAATGGGAAAAGTAGATACTATGAGAGTATTATTTAATAAAGAGATATATAATACGAATCTTTTTTTTCTGTGAAAATTACACCATCATCATTTTATGTGATTTCTCTTTGTAAAGTTTAAAATTTGCTAAAATAACTGACTCAATTTTTTTGTAAGTAGCATCATCACTATAGCATTAACTGTATATTTTAGTGAAGTATTCAGTCATTGTTGTTGCAAAATTGGTATTGCATTTATCGATTAATCAACCTTGTTCATAAAAAACTTGAGATTGATCTCGGGTAAACTGAAGGTGAGGTTATACTCTATTTTGGCCATATCCCTAACAGAACCCTCAATATTTAATTTATACTACATAGTCTGGGGTAGCTGACTTTCCGGTGCCAATTACCCCTCCTAATAAAATGTTAAACTTCGATTTCTTCAGTAGTATCAATTTCCTAATTTCTTTCATTTTTTATCTATATATGATTACCATTCCTATTTAGAGCTCTTAAAAAAGTCAGTGAACATATGTTATATCTTGCATAATAATACCTAAGCATCCGATAGTAATCCCATTCTCTTGAGAAAAAATCTTGCTACTTTCAACTATTGGTATAACTTCATTTCAATAAAACTCAGCCTTTAGTTCAAAATCACGCCCCTACCGTATTGTAATGAGATCCGGATAATATAGATATATACTCTACTTCTTTTTCTACACCTTACTTGTCGGCTAATATCATTTTGAAATATACGTGGATTTATTTTCTAGTACTTGTTGGGTCTCTTTTGTGTCTACTTGTACAAGCAAAAAAAACCTGGGCACTCTAAAAAGCGCACAGACCAGCTTAGAGTAACCTACAAATCGCCGTTATAGAAACTTGTACTCCACTTTAAGAGTTATTGCTACACCGATCCAAACTAAACCATTCGCTACTATTTTTACTTCTTTACTTCTTTGCTTCACTTTACTTTGCAAAGATATTTTGCACAGATGTTTTAGTTAAATTTTATAAGCTGCTACTACTGTCATAGAATAGTTACACAATCCTACTAAAAAAGAGTATACAGCTATGTCACTGCTCTGACGTGGGAGGCAAAAAACACCCCTGGCAAAAAAAAGCGCAGTCCCAAACTTTAGTCGCAGACTGCGGGTATATCAAAATAAAGCCCATTCAACCGACACGGTTTTCTTCTCTTTAGCTTTTTTTATACTCTGGAGACGGGTACCCCCTGATTGCCTGTAGTTGAGTTTGACGCGCTACCTATGGGTGATTGGGAGACATTCTTTTTCCATTCTGTGCAGGAAAAAGCGGAAGTGCGTCGTCTCTAGCTTCTTAGTTAATTCTTAGAGGCGCAGATCAACATTGTTCTGAATTGTGAATTTAATTGTATAATTTCTGAAACAATGGCGACGAGCAATGTTTAAAAAAAGCTGCCGCCGAGTTAGCATCATGAAAGTTTATTGAGTGGAGGACGGGGAAGAAGTGGAGTTTACTGCCGACTCTTCATGAAATCCTTGTTCGAAGCTCTCTGGAACTGACGGTGTTGCTTGGTAGTCGAACACGCTGGACCCTGCTACTTTGTGGTAGGTTTCTCTGGTACGTTCGCAGGCCCTTCTCAGTGATGAGATAGGGTAGTTGGGATGAACCCGGTTGTTGTCTTACGCCACGGATTAACACCATTCCCACACCTCCTTCGCTACCAAGTCAGGTTTACGTCCTGAGGGAGATTGAGCCGCGTAATGCGGGGACAAAGAACTTGGTGTCATGCTTTTTATTTTTTTACATTAGTAAAAAAACATTAAGTGAAATCATATAAAATAGAATAGCTTCTTTATGTATATCTTTAATAAATAAATAAAATAATTTTTAAGCTGTTGTTGACTCTAATAAAAAAAATACGCGTTCAAACTTTTTTTACTTGATTGAAGAGGTTAATGTTGTAATTAGGAGGGCTCAATTATAAGAAAAAATTAATCTGGTCGAATAAATATGAAAAGGAGCAAAGTAAAAGATACAATATAGTCTAATAACATGTATGCCTTTATCATTGTGTTTATTACCGCGTTTGATTGTACATGATGTTTTTGTCTATAAAGTCTGTAAGGAAACCTCATAATAATTTCTGAGAATGCCGATGGTACGAGATATATTACTTAATTTAGCTAATCCTGATGGACATTGTAAAGATGTATTGAGAAGAGAAAGAGAGAAAGAGAGAAAAGTAAAAAAAAAGAAGAAGAGAGATGAGGGGGAATGAAGAAATATGTGTTTGAAAGAGACACAGAAAATGCGCGGTGAATTGAATACACAAATTAATATTATCATTATATTTACACAGACTGTATACAAGAAGTTCAATATGGGTATATTTATAAGCTAAGCATTATTATCTACAGACATTTTTGCACTTTGAATATCAATGAACGCTTCGTACCCTACATTCGTTAACGCATATACACATACGCAATCATACTCACAGTGAAGAATATGACTTGAATTCGAATAAGAGTGAACAAAGTATTGACACAATACAAAATATATCCTCACAGTATTCTGCATAAAAACAACTTGTCAAAAAACTACAAATAGCTTTTCTTCTACACTTTAAATAGAAATTAACAGACAAAGTATATTGAGTAGCAAGACATAAATATCATAAAAGAGACACATTTTCATATTGAATTGTATAGAGTGGAGTGGGGTTTTGATACACGCCGGTTATTACAACTGATTTATTGACAGAGTTGATTTTCATGTCATTTTTTTTTTAGTTTTGGTTTGTTTAGATAAAAGTGCTCAAAAGATACTATGGTTTTGTCATTTCAATATTGTCAATTTTCTTTAAACGACTAACAAACTTTATTTTATTTTTTCATTTAATTTTGAAGGAATTGATAAAGATATATTATATCAATAAAAGACAAACTATTAATCTATATTGATAAAAAACTCTTATGCATATTTTCATATGTGAGATATTGAATGAAAGTGTTTTCTGAAAGTGTTTCAATCTGCTTAAAACCCTCTCCTTTTGGTAATGCCTACTAGAAAAGGGTACTATATCTCTAATCTATATAATAGAGTCCGTAAAATAATAAGGACATATGACCTTAGGAAGTCATAGGATAGGTCTGTCCTTTAGAGTATGTAATACTCTAAAATAAAATATGTATAGCTTAAGAAGAAATTAAATGCGGAATTTAGATTTTTCTTTTACAAATGTGATAATCCGCTTATCCTACTGTACTTCTTTACCAAAAAATACTTTGAAAATATCTTGAAAAAAAATACATATTTATATAAGCCTTCAAGTTACTCTTGCCTAACAATAGCTTCTTAGGGTGTACTCCACACAAAGTAATTTGAATTGAAATAAATAACCTGAAATGAACCTCTACAGAGAGAAAGAAGAAAGTAAGAGAAAAGCTAAAACAGACCCTAGCATATATCGGTCAGCATCTACAGATAATCTAACTGTATTCCAAAAGCAACATCGATGGATTAGAAAGGTGGCTTTTTTAAAATAAAATGACAAAGAAATGATAATAGAGAATTTAAAACAAAAAATGTGAGGAATTAGTGCTTAATCAAAGCACCAACATAAAAAATCCTTGAAACTTCAGAAAAAAACTTGCAAAATCTCTCTACTAAAGTTGTTGTTTTTTTTTACCATAGTGTCAATAATATTTTGACCATATTGTTATAAGCTTTAATTGTGCGTGGAATAAAGAAAGGACTGTGGATATTACTATAATATAAGAAATTCCTTGAATTTCAAAAACTAGCATTATTCTGGGTATATGCAGTAGCGGGTACATTGCTATAACCCCATTCCATCTCTATTGTTTGGAATTGCAACATCATAACACCCAAAAACGCCCTTGATTTTATTTTTATTTTGTTCAAGAAATAATAGAAAATGGCCTGTCAAATCTCGATATCAAGTTCTAGCATATACAGACTAATAACCGTTGCCCTTTAAGATTGATATTTGATTCTTTAATACACCCTTATAGGTAAGCTCCCATATCTTTTAAAAGCAAACATTTACCTCTGAACTCATTTTATAAAAAAAAGGCTTATAAATTATTGATACTTTAATTTAAATTCGCCCAATAAAAAAAGGAAGTTTGGTGTGGACAGAATAAAAGTTCAAAAAAGGGGGCAAAATAAGCTCACCTTGAATTTAGCCAAAGGCTAGTTTATGACTGTCCACACCTTTTTTTTAGAAAAAAAAAGTTCGAAGTTGTGCTTATAGTGCCGTTCCTGTCATTAAATGAGAATATTTTACTGCGAGCTATTCTAGATCTTGATCCCTGTACCACATAGTTTTCATCAAAAACACGGTCTTCTTCTCAACCCAAATGACAATGGAAGAAGACTATCCAATTAGAGTCGATTAAAAAATTGGCCTTTTTTTGAACTTTTAGTCTGTCCACACCGATTGTTTAAATTTCCTTTTGTAAATCTGATTTTTTTTTGAAAAAGTCGTAAAACCAAGTAAAAAGCCTGTATTGTATATTTTTGATGACGCAAATATCTTTTTTAAATACCGTGAATATCTGCTTACAAAATAGAAGCTTGGGCAACAGTAGAGAGGATACCAAATCACGTTTGGAGACACTGTCAATGTGGGCCAAATGATCAACATCAATGGTCTATGTCTCGGTCATTAATAATATCTGGCTGGCTTGTTTAGATAAATTAGTCTAATCCAAGGTAATTAGATTGAATCATTCACGCAAACATAAATAACCTTGTTATTTAAACAGGCGGGTGTGATATTTCCAAGGCTATAGCATTTCCATTATTCCAGCGTCGTTTCAGAGCCTCGTTGCAACTATAAAGTCAAATAACAAGGATACATCTGGCCTTCCAAATTTTATAGGCCAAGTTGGTGGTTTCTAAATACAAATCAATCGCTGATAGGGAATACGTTTGCCAAACATAGCTCATCTTAATAAAACATGAATTATAAAACTCCCTTTCCAATCCAACCAAAAAAAGGACAATATGCCTTTTTTTGGTCTTTTGCTTCTTTACCTGAAGCCAAGGTTATTTTGTTATTATTATTGGATCTGTTAAACATGCGTATCTACCCAAATGATTCAAATGATTTTAAGGAAGCATTACCGAGACAAACATTGAATATCGATGGATTCCTAATCAAACCGCAGAGGATAAAGGACAGTGTAATATAAGAGTAAATCATCCTACATCGCATTATAATTTACAGCGCATTGCAGCTCAAACTCACCCTTAAGTTAGAGCCAAAATTGAGGTTATCTATACCAGTAAGCACTTCACTATGTGTTACCAATATCAAGGTTTGAATGCAACCCAAACTTCTTTATAGGACTTTATTCACTTGTTACGTTTGGATAATACTGACCATGTGCGTGTGCGTGTGCATTGACTGATTGAAGGACACAAGATTATTAAACGACTTGAAATAGTGAAAAAGGATTTTGCCTTGCATGTCAGCGTTTCAACTATAAGTATGTGCATTGTTCCAGTACATATAATCAAATGTGATCTGTACTATGTAAAAACTGGTACAAGATTTTGTGACTTTTTGGTGTTTATTTGCCTTGGCAAAAGAGATGTTTTTTTCCTAAAGTGTATCTATTCAATGTACCAGTCGTATGGGGTCAAGTAATGTGCCTCCAAAAAGAAAAGAACTGTTACAAAAAAGTGCCCTTGGACACAATTCTGGTTATTTTGATTTGCTTATCGACTATGGCGTGTCAATAGCAGAATCAATTGTACACAGGCCCAAAAATATACTCTAATAATAATACGAGTCCAATGCTTTTGTGGGTCCACAAATATATATTTTTATTAAAAGTACAAATACCCATTCTATCATAAAATAGTATATCGGATTATTCAAAGTATCGCTATCAAAAAAGAGTATTAATAATGAAAAGAATATGAGATAATATTATATTAGTATTAGTCTACTCTAAAGTAAATATTCCTGAACTGAGTTGTGATCTATATCAGAGCTGATGCTTTATTTATTACCAAGAATAACTTACTTTCTTCTGTATCAAGTATATCGAGAGCATCAGTAAAAACTGTAGCTAATTAAAAGAGATCCTTGCTTTCATTGTACAGTGTTTCTACTTGAGATTTAGACGATGTTAGTTTTTTTTTGGGAGAATCAGAATTACAATTGAGACAATCTGTTTACCTCTTTTGGATGAAGACAGCAAGAAATCCAGACAGAAAAGAATTTAATTTAAGACGAATAAGACGGTTTTTTAAAAAATGAATTAATAAATGAGACGTGTAAACATGTGTCCAAAAGAAAACCGAGCATATTGTTGTTCAAAGGCTCACACTGTATCTTGAATTAATGCAGCGATAACTACACGGGATTGTTCGCTTTTTTAGTTGTTATGCTACTACTGGCTGAAATTCCCTTTCTTTTGAGGGTAGTAGAAGAACGTGTACTTGATCTGCAGAATCTTTCTAGTATTCTTCCGTTCTTGGGCTAGTCAAAAAGAATAGGCCTAAATTTTAGGGTAGCGGCCTTATCACGGTTCCAAAGGTGATAGAGAGAATACTGAATATTATCCTCAGTAGATTCGGTCACGGACTTTAAGCATCGTTAGTTTTTACATCTGATTAGAAATTGTATAGGTTATCAGTTTATTCATATACGTACATATATGACTTTCATATAAAAACATTTACCTTAAAAGACCGTGGCAATCCACTATAGGGTATTTTCTTCTTTGAAATGGTCTAGGGCTTTGAACTTCATTAAATGTTTCAAGTTCACCATTTTGACAAGCAGGGCACAGACTGGAAGTCTTAAACTTGTCAATAAAGTATACCTAGAAGTCTTTCTTTGCTAGTATTCTACGCATTCCGTTTTCTCTGATGGGCTAATGGTATTTGTTTTGTCCGGCCAATTAATTACATAGTATCAGTATAGCATCATTATCAAACTTTTTCCGAATATTTTTGGTCAAACGTTTGTCTGTTTGTAGCTGGTTAATGAAATTTGAAAGTTTCATTTTCTGAACGGAGGTAGACCGCTGATACGTCGATATTCTTAGGCAGGATTGCCTTCATTTGCGTAATAGGCCTTCATCGCTGGTATGGCTTTGGCTTTTTCTTGAAGGTAGTTAATAATCTTTTCTTTGGTAGTTGTTGAAGAATTATGCTGGGACAGGAAGAGCTTGGCTGCAATAATATGATTTAGCTTCATGTCGTTCCTGAGTTTTCTGAATTTTTTGACTTTTGTTTCGACATTTTTTTTATTTCTTGTATATCTGTATGTGGATTTTCCTTTGTAAGTTATACCTTTATCCATCAAGTAAAAGAAATTACAATGCCCAGGATCATCAAACACCCATTCTCAGACACTAGCCTGCAGCTCCCCTTCTTCTAACGTTTCAATGTACCGGAATTCATTTCCCATCAAAGAGATTAACTTCTTTCGCCAATACCTTTATTATTTGTCTCGCTGTTTTGTTTCAGCATGACACGCAAATATCGTCTGTATATATCATTCCTCTGAACTTTACGTCTTTTGCTTCTCCCTGAGTTCTTGTCGCTTTGGAATTAATATTCATAACGCTTCCCCATACCGCTTCCTTATCCAAGTGCCTAATAACAGAATTATTCAAGATAAGGATATTCAGAATACACGTATAGATTGTCATATGAAATGGTATAAGCCCTCTTTGTAATGAAAAACAATTGAATTTTTTGTATTGAAGTACTTCACAAATTTTTGACATTTTGTACTATTCTTTCATGTGCCTCAGCGGATTGGTTTTTTTTTTGGCAAAATATATTGTGCCTTTTGAATATTGATAGTATGGCAGACATGAGTCAAAGAGATTACAAATTATGTCAAGTGTAGCATAGGAAATAAATTCTCCAAGGATGCACTCAATGTTTCTTAACGAGCTAATCTTCTTGATCTTGTTTATACCATCTATTATTGTTTTCACAGCCATCGCAATGTCTTCCTTGTTTTCCCCGTTATTCTTTATACCACTTTCCATTGCCTTGATTATTTCGTTCTTCTTCAAGAGTAAGTTAAGAAATATTCAAAATTTATTTCCAAATTGAAGGTTGACCCCGTTCAGATAAGCGGTAAGGGTTTCTGTTGTTTCTTAAGAAGCTATTTGATGAGCATACTTCATGTCGATCGGCTCATACGAACAGCACAGAAAATACAGGTCTCGATAGCTGAATATCTGATCCTTGTAAGCTATTGATTTTGTCGAAGCCTTCTGTTTAGTTGGTTTGTAGTCCTTGAGGAGTGACAAAAAGACTTTTTTAAAGAATTTTTCATTAACAAAATTCTTTAAAGGAAAATTAGGCTCGTCTTCCAGTTTATGAAGGAAGATGTACTTCAAAAAGGTGATTGTATGCAATAGGGGATTTCACCAGCTTTGAATGTTGACTGTTGGATATAGCGGTAGTTTAATTCGGAAAATGATTGGCTATAACGAATCTTCAAAAAAATGAAAAACGAGCATCCAAGCATCTAAAAAAATAGTTCGATACTCTAGATGTCGTGACTTAGCCGAAATTTTGTAAATTTTGTACTTTATGTATGATTGATGGCGAAGTTCATATAGAAGCAAAGTCAAAAATAAAACATAATCAATCTATATAAAAGTAGTTATCTTGATACCAAATTATAGAAGTCTAACTTACTTGTGAGGAATTTGGGCATAGGCACTATATTTATGGGTACTCTAATCAAGCGTATTGTACATATGAATTTTGACGTATATGAGAGAAAACATATCAACCAAGGGTCATTAGGGGGTTTCACCAGTCTTTTTTCGATACTTATTATTATTGGCTGGTGCTTAAACTACCGCTATATCCAACAGTCAACATCCAAAGCTGGTGAAACCCCCTATTGTAATTTAATAAAATACGACGTGGATAGACTAAAAAGTTCAGATATATTCAAGCGACTATGATTAGCCAGTTTTCTTTCATTGTCAATTGAATCAAGAACAAGAGTATAATTTTGATTGAAGAGATGTTCCATAGAGTTTGAGGCCTAGAAAATCTCGCAATAAAATATTTTTATATGATGAAAGAGGTAGTACTATGAGTACTTAATTTTATCTAAAATGTATCTGAATATTTATCTTTTTTTTATATATCTTTTTCGGTCTGTCCACCTCACTTTTGCTCTACCTTTTTTTTAGACACATGTCTACACTCGTCTCATTTATGAATTCATTCTTTAAAAGAAAGTTTAACTGAATTAAATGGCTTTGAATTAGATATCCTTGTCAAGATCTATCTTTTTACCTGTCTTTATCGGTTCTCACCTTGTAAAATAAATCCAGTACTCCGCCCTATAATGGTTCCTCGATAATTTCAAGGCCGGGGGTGGGAAGTACCTTGAAATTATTGAATGAAATTAGCAAGTGCGGACGATATATTTTCCGTTGAAGATGAAGGGAGTGTCAAAGCACGCTTTGTTAGGAGTACCCACTCAGTATTGGTACTAAATCAAAATACGAAAAAGCAAACCACATGATTAGTTAAACCTCCGATAAAAGAACTTTGCTCTGAGGACGTGAATATACCTGGCTATATTTCTTATCTCTAACTTCAGCCAATCAAAATTGGGTTTCACTTTATGCAAATTTTGTTGCTGATAACCAAACTCTCAAATAAATATACACCACTTTCAGAAAATGTTCAGGTACAAATATAAGTATATTTTCGTAGATTTTTTTTTTAAAAAAAGTTGCGCTTAATTTATATCAAAACTTGCGTAGATTTTGGATGCGCAGAATAAACTAAATAATATTGCTTAATTTTATATCTCAATTACCTCCAGCTTTGAACTTCACCAAACCTCCTAAGCTTAATAAAAGCGCTCCATACAAACTAAATATAGAACAAAATATAAAGATGATGAGCTATAATAATATCAATAGCAGAAATAAAGAAAGCTTGAGTGAGAAAAGAGGATTATAAATGAAGGACTAAGAAGTAGCCATGTCTGTTTTGTCATCTTTCGTAGTAAGTCTTAAGATCGACGGAACGAACACGCCAGAAAGTGACTAAAATATAAGATCAAACTGAAAACGAGTTTCTTTTAGAGTAATTTTACGACCTGTTTTTCGCTATAGAGTACTCCTGTCTGGCTTCCTTATCAAGATCTGTTACAAAAGCGAATATAAACAATGTACACGTTAAAAATATAATAATAAATAAACTTTAGCTTGCTGGTCACTTTTTTTCTTATAAAGCCAATGAAGGCCCCAAATTACTGGTAGCATGTAGAAATAAACATTCTGTGGTATATTTTGCCTACACTTATTTTGAAAATCTCCAAAACGATGTTTTTTAGTGTCACTATATTATTGAGCACTCCCTTCTGGGGATTGAACCTTTCTTTTTATGCTGTCTGTTGACCTAAACTGTGAGTACATCTCTACTAAAATATGAGTATTGTCTTGCTTCATTTGCATTTTCTTTAGTACACTTCACTTGGTTATAGTAGGTATGGCATTTAGTAATTATACAAACGATAAAGTATTACTTTACAAGTTTGAAGGTTATTCTAAAAATATATATATTCGACTCTTTTTTGCTCTCCAATTTTTGAGAGCATCGCAAGACCATTTATACATATTCTTACATGCTTCTAGGGCTTGTACTTTGGAGCTAGATAAAATATTCAAATAAAACAGTTAAATGATAGCATATCTAAATAAGAGCCTTTGTTGTTGACAATTAAGTCCATTAAATTCCTCCATATGATATTAATCAACAAGGATTGAATACCAATAAAATAATAATCGGCTTCTATTATATAAATTGTTTATATTCATGTTGACTGGAAAAATTGTCGTTAAACTTTTCCTTGTCTTACTTTCACTCTCTTTATTTCTCGACGTTATTATGATTATATTAATTATAGACCTATATTTAGGGTAATTTGTACCTTTTCTTCTTTTCTTAGGAGATTTAGAGTTAATAGACCTTATTTAAATATTTGCTTGATACATTACGTACGAAAATCGGGTATACATACAAGCTACTACTATTACTTCAATTCTTATAGAACTGTCATGAGCTTTATGTACAAACATGCACAGTTTAAAAAGCGTTACAGTAATCTCGATAATGTTTCGATTCGATTCGAGTCGAGTCGATATCAATTTTCTTTCCAATGATCCAATTAAACAATCTTGTGGCTATTATTATTATTATTATTATTATTATTATCTGTTAAATTATTGGTGATTACTTAAATAACAAAGTTGTGCATGTATTTTGCGTATAATTTTTTTGTTTCAAAATGTACGCAAGTCTTGAAACCAATTATGCGCAATTTTTTTCTTCTGTTTATACGCAATGTTATTTTTTTTTAATCTACGCAAAATATACTTTTTTTAATCTGCGCGAAATATATATATATGTGTGTATGTATGTTCATCAATATTTTTCTGAGAACAGTATACCTTTACCCCTGTTACCCGTCTACTCGCATTTCCCTTTCTTTATTATCCTTACCTTCTTTCTCTACTCATGGCTAATACTTCGGAATGTCGCTGGTTGCTTGTTAAAGCGCAGAAAGCTGTTTTGTCCCCTTCACACGACATTTCACCCGCCTCAGTACTTGTGGATCGCACCACAGGAAAGGTTATTGAGGTTACAACAGGCAACAAGGCTCTGGTAACCCAGACCGACCCAACTAAAACCGAAGTTATGGTTCTTTCCAAAGACCAGGTTCTTATACCCGGACTGCTAGATGCACATGGTTAGTAAATGATGGCGGAATGACAAGGTTGAAATGACTGACAGGGATAATCGAGAATAGTGCATCTCAATGAGCCTGGACGAACTGAATGGGAGGGGTTTGCAACCGGAACAAGAGCAGCTGCTGCAGGTGGTATTAGCACAGTGATAGATATGCCATTAAATGCAATTCCGCCAACAACAACGCCTGCAAATTTTGAGACAAAACTTGCAGCAGCATCAGGACAGTGCCATGTTGACGTTGGATTCTGGGGAGGCGTTGTGCCTGACAATGCAGAGGAGCTGCCAAACCTGATTTCAATGGGAGTAAGAGGATTCAAATGCTTTTTGATCGAAAGTGGTGTCGATGAATTTCCATGTGTGAATGAAGCCCAGGTACGATTGGCCATGGATAAATTGGCCAACACAAACAGTTTGTTTCTCTTCCACGCAGAGATGGAGGCTGGTGTCAGCTACAATGTAGAGGGAGACGAGCGCGCCTACTCTAGCTTCCTGAACTCTCGTCCTCAGGTACTGGAGACTACGGCTATTGATATGATCATCCGCTTGACACGCGAGTATCATCAAAAGAACAAACCAGTCAACACCCATATTGTTCACTTGTCGGCCGCGTCTGCTATTCCTGCAATTAGAGCAGCCAAGAAAGAGGGTCTTCCATTGACAGTAGAAACCTGTTTCCACTATCTTAACTTTACGTCAGAGGCAATTGAGGATGGTGCAACTCATTATAAGTGTTGCCCTCCTATTAGAGAGGCTGTGAATCGAGATGCTCTTTGGGATGCTCTTTTGGATGGTACCATTGATTATGTTGTGAGTGATCATTCTCCATGTACTGCACAGCTTAAAAAACTTGACTCGGGTGACTTTGCCCAGGCCTGGGGAGGTATCGCAAGTGTGCAGTTTGGTCTTCCTGTGTTATGGTCTGAAGGCCGCAAGAGAGGTGCCACGTAAGATACTTATATTTTGTGCTTTTACCGTTATTTTCTTTGTCTTATGTCACCCAATTTTTATAGGATCCAAAATATTGTCCATTGGTTAAGTTATGCACCCGCCAAACTCACACAGCTTTCTCATCGTAAAGGTCAAGTCTGTGTCGGGCATGACGCTGATCTGGCTATCTGGCGCCCTGATGCCGCCTTTGACATCAAAATTGAGGATATTCAATTCAAAAACAAGCTCTCTCCATACATTGGCAAACACTTCCAGGGCACTGTTGATCGCACACTGGTGCGCGGTCAGGTAGTCTTTGATCGCGCTGCTATTAGCTCCTTCCCACCCCCCCTGGGTAAAGTCATACTCGAATAGACTACCACATTATTATTATTATTATTATTATATATATAAGCAGGCACAAAAATATCACATACACACATATGTATATGTATATATAAATATATAGATATATAGATATATATTAATAAGCAATACAAAAGAATCTAAGGAGCGTCTGGATAAGAGGTATAGTAGTCAACGTATGCTTGGTAATGAGCATTAGACGGGTTCCAAGGGTTAAGAAATGCAAATTTGGGATCATTTCTGTGGAATTGTTTGATTTTCTCTTCTAGACCACGTCCTGCTTTTGCCACGCCTTTGGCTGTCTTTTGCAAAGTAGTTTGGATGTCAACAGTAGGTTGCTGGACAGCTGGACTAGCTGTGGGCTCAACAATTGTTTTTTCTGGTTCTTCAACCTTATTTTTGCTTTCTTCTTCTTTTTCTTCTTCTTTTTCTTCTTTTTCTACTTTTTCTGCCACCTTTTCTGCTACTTTTTCTGCCTCTGCCTCTGCCTCTGCCTCTTTCTCTTTCTCTTTCTCTTCATCTTCATCTTCATCTTCATCTTCATCTTCTTCACTGCTGCTATCTCCGTATTGACCAAGGCCAGACTGAGATAGCCAGGCAATGTGCTTGTAAAAAGGATAGAGTGGATTGTTTTTGTTCAAGAATGCATAGAGTGGATTGTTAGCATTTCGCACCTGAGTTTTGATTTCAAATATATTGGATTGTTGTGCTCCTGTAACCGCTTTTGCCGTATTCTCTATCACTTCTGCCTGCTCTTGAGTATCTGGCTAAAGATTCTTGTTAATACAGTAACCCTACCGAACAATGTGGATACAGTAGATTACCAGAATCATTGTACTGGGCGTCTTGTATTTATTAGACAGTCCTTTTTGAATAGGTGTCAGAACTTTCTGCTCTTCTTCTTCTTTTTCTTCATTGTCTTCATTGTCTTCGTTTGTTGCTTCTTCGTCTGTATATACATAAGCAAACGTATGATTCTTTCTTTTCTTCTTTTCCGCTAATAAAGATCGTGTAAGTATAGGTTCAATAAAAGTCGCTCCTTACCTACAAAAGAGGCTCTCTCATCATCGCTCATATCGAACAAGAGCTCCTCTTCAGAATCAAGATCGAGATATCTCTCTTCATCGCACGCCTTATCATCTTCCAAATGGCTTTCATCACTAGTATCAAAAATAGCCCTGTCCGTAGACAAATGTCTTATGTCGTATCTGTTGCACACGCATGTTCAAATTAACACAAAACATTCAACTGTAAAGAAACCTTGCTTGTGCTTTTATTTTCATATATATATATATATATATATATATATATATATATAGGTATAGATATGAATGCATTTATTTATATATATATATATGTGTGTGTGTGTGTTCGATTGTTTACTTTTGATTACCTATCAAGGCTCAATGTCATGTCATCATTCCACGGCACTCTATAGAATCCTTCTTCAACTTTTTGGGCTTCCGTATCATTCCGGAACAAACGGGCTTCGTAACCAAATACGAGCCACTCGTCTTCCTTAGCATCTCGTTTTCGTTTGTCTTTTCTCTCGCCCAGTTGGCTCTGGTTGCTGCCGGTGATCACTGGTCTAGGAATGTATCCTTTAGGGCGCCATGGCTAGAAAGTCGGGTATAGATTCTACCTTTCCATCCCATGCGATTCCATGAGTGAGTTATTTATGTAGAATTATTGCCGTGTATGTGTTGATACGTGTGTGACCTCGGCGGGAGATAAGGAAGAAAAAAAAAGAGGACAACCTAAACGGACCGCCTTTTTTTTTTATCTACAGCCTTTAATTTTTCTTTTTATTTTTGAAATCGATTTACTGGGACAACATTTTTTTTAACATTTAATTTTTTTTTATTAATTTTGCTGTCGATATCTTTATTATTTTCATGCCAACCGTTTTGCGGCTCAACAAGCAATGGATTGCTGCACTTGTTATTATCACCTTGATTTTGGTTTCGTCGTTCTTTTTTAGTGGAAGACAGGCCCAACCTCCAGCCATACCTCTTCCTATTGTTGAGATAGAAAGCTATTGGCCATCGCCTGTCGAACGGGCAGTGTGTAAGCCGAAAATATATGTCTATGAGGCCTCTAAGGATTTCCAAGTACCTGAATCGGTTCAGGATGGAAGATGCGATGAGTCCAATTACAATTCCGAAATCATTCTTCATCGTCAATTGACTGATCCCAATAGTAACATCAATAAGCTTTATGTGACCAAAAACCCCGAAGAAGCAACCTTTTTCTACATACCTTTCTTTGGCAGCTGCTACCTTTATAACTGTTGGTCTAAGAATGAATGGAAGTGGACTGAGCGATGCGATGTTGATGAGCTTTATGTGGACCCTATGATGAATATGGTTATTAATGAATACCCGTATTGGAACAAGACTCAGGGCCGAACTCATATAATGGTGCATCCGATGGATCAGACTTTTACGTATTACAAGCACAACGAGCTCTTCCAACCTGCCGTTTTCTTAAAGACAGTTGGGGACAAGCGCCGGAAATGGATGCACCGCCACAGATACCACCGTGATATTGTGATCCCTTCGGCAACTCGCCTAATTCACCACCTCAGATACAATCCCGAAGACTATGTTACTACTGAAGGACATCCCAAAACCGGCACTCGAACTATATTTGCCCTTTTTCAGGGCTGCTGCACTACGGTGGGCCCTGAAGACGAATACTCTAATGGCATTCGATCGCTATTCCACAAGACTTTTGCCAAATACCCAGGTTATGAAATTGGCGACGTTATTACGGATTTGGAATACGCCGACAAACTGGCTCATGCCAAGTATGGGCTAAGCCCCATGGGCTGGACCCTTGATACTACACGTATCTGGGAGTTTATGGCATTTGGAGTGGTTCCGGTGGTTATTGCGGATGGGATCATTGAGCCGTTTGAGTTTGACGTCGATTGGGATTCATTTGTGGTTAGGGTGAGGCGCGACGAGGTACATCGCTTGGACGAGATTTTACGCGGGATTGATGACAAGACATACGAATACAAGCGCAGAAAGTTGTGGGAGTATGGACGGCGCGTTGGGTTAGAAATGGACGCTTGGCATTTTATTGTTCGCGAATTGTGCCGTATACAGGGTATCAACCAGCCAGAAAATCTCCAATTAGGGTATTAAAAGAAAACAGACTATTTCTTTCATTGTTTCTCTTTGCTTTTATTTTTGTTTCTTTGCTTCACATTTATACACACTTTAATCACTTTATTATTTGTTTCATTAAAAGATCTATCTTTCGTATAATTCAATATATTCATCGACATTTTGCTTTTTACATGCCTCTACAGAAATCAATAAGTGGGATGATTAGTTGACAATTTTTGATTTTTGATCTTGGATCATGACGACTGGGTTCAAAGGTCCATTTTTCTATATATACATCTCTTTCTGTGTATTCTATATTTTCTCCACTTGTAAAGACCTTACCTCTGCTTCATCTGCATAATCAAGGCCACCTTCTTCCGGATCATGGCACCAAACAACTTACGGTTGCGTTGGATGTTGATACGTCTCCGTGCGACGTTTGGCTTCTCATAGTTGGTGTTGGCACGCAACTCACGCTTGACATTGTTCTGGTTAAGGATAGCATTGAGGCGACGGTAAGCACCGCTGGGATTTCCGCTGATTGCAAGGGAACGACCAGAGTAAGGCTCGAGAGAAGTTGAAAGGTCTTTGGAGAGCTGCATTGGAGGAGCCATTGTGCTGGGCAAGATATTGTCTTCCTGTGGTTCATTCGACTGGGTGACTGCACGTGTGGGGGTTGTGGTAATTGTGCGAATGGACTGGAAGGGTGCAAGAGGCATGAAGCCAAAGCGGCGGGTAAGACCTACGAGAGACTGTCGCAGGGCCATGTGTATCTATGTGTGTTAAAAACCGAGTGTTGTCTAGGACGAGGCTCGAAATTTCAATGTTTGTTTACCAGTCTCGCTCACTCTTGACTAGACAGGCGATATGACAGTCACTAAAGTGTATCTTTATTTGGTAAATAAATTGGAACATATTTATATCCCGCTTGTGAGAGGGCACAAGGTGTAGCCAAAGCGGAGGCGGTCATGAAAATAATGATAATTTTATACAAAAGTATATATATGTATATATGAAAAAAAAAACAGGGCGGTTGAGATGGTTTAAAAGAGAGATTTTTTTTTACTGAGTATCTATACTTGAAAATAGAGAAGGGGCAATATTGCATGATATTTTGGCATGTTTTTTTTTGTTCTTTATTTCTTGTGTACAGAATGTATTTTTTTTTCGTTTTCCGAGGTTAAAGAAGTATAGATTGTTGACTACTTTATGGTCCTCAAGTACAAAGCGTGTATCTTGTGAGATTCTTATCTGAAATCTGTTTTTCTTATTTTGGACAAGGACATGGGAACAAGCCAGAAAGAAGTTGTCTTAATTTGGGTGTTTTTGATTTATATTCTTACAGATACAGAGAGAACAGCAGGCTACCAAAATTACCCAGAAGGAAATAGGGCGGAGTTAGCGGCCTATTTCTCAGCAGCTTTTTATTTTGCACAGTTTTCATTTCATGCACCAAGACGAACCACATCTGTCCGAATCGAACTCTGAGTCCGGACGGTATCACCACCATGACAACAAAGAAGCCAAAAAGTCATATTCCTCTCCAGATTAATTTTTAAAGTTTGGTGACAGCAAAAAAAAATAGCAAAAAAGACAGACTCCACCTGACAAGTACGCTTTTGATTTCTTGTATAAAATATAATTATTTTGGAAAACTGTTATTAAAACAAATAAATACAAGCACTTTATTTTGGTTTCTTCTTCTTCTTTTCTTCCTATACCTTTCTTAATATCTGATACTTCTCTGAAGATGCTCCGTGTGTCTTGTATTCTCTACCTCCAGAATGTCTGGTCAAGTCCCTCACGTCCACACTCTCTCTTGTCATCTGTCTCAAGAGACACACATGAGCAGCAGCTAGAGAACCCTCTCCATTCTGGTATATAAATGTTTTATATTCTTAAAAATTTTACTCCCAATTTTGGAAAGATGACTGATGCTGTTATTGTCACGTTTAGGTTTTATTGTGGATCATTTTCACCAAACCCAAGATGAACTCCATACATCCCTCTCTGAACCTAAATCAACGCCAATAATTCCAAGTTCCCCCGATATCCCACAAGTACTCATTCAACAAGATACCGCGATCGCAACACTACAGCCCACCACTTCTGCTACCTCTGCTCTTTCTGCGCTTTCTGCTCGCTCTGTTCGTTCTATTCGCTCTGTTCGTTCTATTCGCTCTACCCGCTCTATTCGTTCTGCTATCTCTGTTCATTCTGTCCACTCTGCACACTCTGCTCACTCCGCAAACTCCGCACACTCTGCTCACTCTGTTTCCTCTGTTCACTCTGGTCACTCTATCCACACTGAATCTAAAGAAGCTAGACTACTTGTGCCTGAGTTAGTCTCAGAATCATTAGTCAAAGATGTGTTTGTGGCAAAAGTCGATCAAACACCTGTCTCTCTGGCCGATCAAACGCCCAGCCCAGAGCCAGAGCCGGTCCTTGTTCCAGAACCTAATTTGGCAGAGCCATTCATTATCAAAGAAGAAGAGAACCTAAATGAAAAACCAGTCAGCCTGTTGTTAGTCAATGATTTGTCCGGGACTGATATTGTGGAAGTACAGAAACATGTCGGCGGACAACAAGAAAAAGGTCATGACCCTGAAATTCTCGTACATGTCCAAAATGTCGATATCTTGCCAGAAACAACAGACCAGGGGTCAGAGGTGGACTCTAGAAGTGTCGTTCTTGAGTCTGATAACAAAGTAGAAGTACTACAGGAAAAAACAAGTGTAAATCCAGAGGCTACTGAGCCTACGACCGTTCAGTTGGATACAGACTTGATTGTCCCTATACCTGATCAAGTAATCGAAGTAGTGGACGTTATACTTCCTGAAACTTTCAGCAAGCCACTCCCCGAACTTGTGACTGAAAAATTGTCCGATAATGCGCCAGATGCACTCCTTGTCTTTGAAGATAAAGAAGACGCTGATACGCTGCCCGTGCCAGTTGCCACAGATTCATTGTCATTGTCATTGTGTCCCACTGTTGATAGCCCTCGTGAGTCAGTAAATGAAATCATCGCACTGGACACAGAGATTCTTCCCGCATCACCGGTTATTATTCAGTCCGATCCGCAAGTGGATCATAGCACACATACTACAGCACAAGTACAAGAAGAAGAAGAAAAGAAAGAGGAAAAAGAGGTTGTTACTACACCTGCAACTGATATTGAAAACAAACCATTGCCATCCTTCCCTCTTTTGATCTCAACTGCTTCGAGCACAACTACTGATGCTTCTAGTATCCAGAGCGATAGTGATGATGATAACTCTGTATCTTCTTTGCCTCCTATTGCCGAAGAAGATGATTTCTCACCACCAACCAGTCCTGCCTTTTCAGACTTTGGTCCCGCCCGTACATATTTCCACAACCCCGACAGAGCAGCAAATCGACACAGTATGGTTGAACCCTATTCAAGCTCATCGATTGCTTCGTCAACATCTACTCCACGCACACCCCCAACCTTTGGAACTCCTGTCAATAAAGACGAAGAGATCCACGAAAATCTCTTCCGTCGCGAGTCTCACAAGCTGAACGCAAAGCGTAAAGATATTGCCAGCAAGTTCAAACGCGCATTTTCTACCAAGAGAAAGGCTTCTATTTAATCTCCCGTATATCTTTTTTTTTATATTTATTTATCTACCTCTTTATTTCTTGTCTATACTTAAAGCTTGTCTCACCTGCTATTGCATTTATATTACCATTACATGTATTATTACTATTATTACTATTACTATTATAATTATAAATATTCTTATTTTATTTTATTTTATTTTTTATTTTTTTATGAGACGCAATAAATAAACACTTTCTATGTCTCTACAGATACTTGCTTATCGTACCCTTACAATGAATCATAAGATACATACATATACATGTATATTACCAGACATGTAAAGAATAATGGATATTGGCATATGAGCAAGGGCAAGGGCAAGAGTGAGACTTAGAGTTAGAGTTAGAGTTAGAGTGAGAGAATATGTGGGTAGTCTGGAAAATGATCCAAGATTATACAAACAATAACATACATAAAATGATTATAAATGAGTTTCTAACATAACCTTAGATAATGTGAAGATACTTATTCGGTGCATTGGGTTTTATCTTATTCTGTTAATGAATTCTGTCTCATTTTTTATAATCTCCGTATATACTTAGTAGTTTATTGATCTCTTATCATACGAGAATATATAACACCATGAGATCAATACAAGCAACGTGGAAGCACCAACCAGAAACTATAAATGAGATTTATATTTCATTAAAAAGAAAAAGAAAGACAAACACTGAAACGTGGTGTATAAGTCTTACCGAACAAAGTTATATAGACCTTGCTCTTCTCATAAAGAATGAGCAGAACACGCCATTCTGCCAAGTAATAAAAAAAATTAAGGTCTTTCATTAACATTTGGATCTCGGTGAGTTCCGATGGCCACTGGTGGAATTCCCTGGAAGAACCAATACATTTTTCTGGAATACATATATTTATACTACTACTTCTAATAATAATAATTAATAATAATTATAGCAATATTATTAATATTATTAATATTATTAATATTATTAATTAATATATAGATTTGGCCACATCATTTGCTTTCATTTATAAATAAATAAGAGTCAGTGAGTACAAATGAATAATGTCCTACACTGTAAAATCATACTTCTTGATCTGATTTTTTAAAAGATGGAATATTTTAGTAATATTTACGAGTCTTTATTGTATCAATATTATTATTATTATAACGATCATAAGTTCATTTCTCTACTCTATTTCGCTCTAATGTACTGTACTCTAGTTTATTGTATTATATTCTTTTTACTTGAACAAATTAAATAGTCTTGTTAAAATTATATAAAGGATTGTTTAAATAAGTATTTCTTAAGGGCACAGTTCAATAATAAAAGAATATATCAAACGAAAAGATAACAGAGGGTTCGTCGTATTTTGGTAATCATAGTACTTTTAATGTCAATTTTGATATTTTCTTTCTTGAAAATGGAGGTCGGATTTTTTAGGGGGGAAATAAAGTAAAAAAAAACACTACTGGAAATGACAAGATTTAAAGCCCCGGAATCGTAAGACAATCTGCAGCGGTTACATTTCAAATTATACATTATATTTGATGTATCATTATAAATCGATCTTTACATTTTGAATTCTCTTTCGCGTTCTTTGTTAGAAACAGAAAATAGTCTATTTAAATAAGCAACACAAAATTTCATATATTATATTCACTATGAATCTGGCAATCTGACACTCTTGAAACCATTAATTTAATTATATATATATATATGAACTCTTGCTCAATTCAACAACCTGAGTTCATGGATTCCTTTGATCTCCGAGCCTTTAAAAATAATATTGCTTATATCTATTACTATTCAAATTTCTGTTTTGTAATGGTTGGTTTACATTATATAAGTGTGTAGTGTATATGTTCCTGGTATTTAACAGTCCTAGAGATTGTTAACTTGTCATGTTCAGTAACATTAAGGAACAAGAGCTTGGCTGCAAGGTTTTTATTTCACCCAATTTTGATATTTTCATGAATAAATGGATTTTCTTAAAAAAAAAAGTAAAAAAAAATGATATTTTGGCCAATATTTGAGCAACCATTATCAAAAAGCGTCTAAATAGTGGATTTTAATTTGCACTACAAGGTTACTTAAACGTATAGAAGCACTTTGCTTAACTTGTTTGGACATATAGCTGAGTTTCTGCCTTTAACTTTTTATTTTGATCAAAAACGTTCTGTTTTATTACAATTTCTCATTTAAGCATTAAACTGGATAATCTTCAAAGTGCAATCGTCTGTTTGAATAAATATGCCTAAAGTTGTAATAGCTATAATAGTAAAGCATCAATATACATTTATATCATATAAACCAATTTAAACAATCTCCAAACAATCTGGACGCTGTTGTAACCTTCAATTGACCTACATAGTACCCATCTCGAAGCTCATAAAAAATAAACCCGTTTATTCTTACCATCACATACAAACCCTTTTTATATTTAAAATGCTTTTAAATGATTATATTCTGAGGATCGTTGAATGCTATTATTGCATTATCAGGTCCCTTTCGTGTGTGAGTGTGTGCTCTCTTGAATTTTTGTGCTTTGACAGGCTGAAAATAATTTATATACTTTAATATAAACCAAAGTACTTTCCTGCAAAATATAATAAACCCCGACGTGCAAACAGCTTGGAAAGATCGAAGCTAAAAGAAGGAAATAACTATCAAGCGTGTAAAGTAGGTATCTTGAAACAGTGATTCCTTCTGGAAGTCGTTATTAAATCCTATGAAATAAAATCAAGCTTTTTTAAAAGACCTTTCTCTAGTGTTTTGCTATATCTTATATTGGTCATTATTAAGAATTATACACAATTATTGGTATCATATATAAACACTTAGATATTATTCTTGTAATAGTCAAAACTCTATTATATTTCTAAGAGAATCAATCAGGCATCGACTTTAAATATATATACCAAGTTTGTTCAAGAGTTTAACAAATTTTAAACGCGTGTGCTTTCTGTTTTTTACCCTAAAAACCCTTGTTTTCTATCATGAGTGGCTGTTAAAAGGATGCGCGAATCAACATCGGGCGTCAGGTTGAATGAGAAAACTAGAGAATTGATCTTTAATGCGCATTGTTCTGGCAAACTCATTTCTTCAAGAACATGATGAGAGTTATATATAAGTTAATGAGCTATTCGCATGAGCAGAATTGCAGTTCTTGATGGTAAATAAGGTTTCGCATTGTTGTCGCTCATCTTTTTCTGTTTTTTTGCGCCCTTTTTTGTTTACTTTTTGCTTTTTTTTCATAGTCTTTAGCTCTAGTAGTCACATGCATATGAAAATAGTCACACATTTCTCCCATTGGTTTTTTTTGGAGGTGTACACGTCAGCGATGGAAGGATACAAGAGATGTGTAAAGTAGATGGAAGACTCTTCATTCACTTTGGTCCTCTTCACTGAAAAGGAACTTGTTAAAGTAGTTGAATTGACGATTGACGTTCTTTCAAAAAAAAGTGTGTGTTTTAGGTACTACCACACTCATCTGTAATCTTTCTTTTTCTTTTTTGGAATGAGTTTGAGTTTGACCAAAGTACAGCATGATTTTACTGAAGTTTTAACAATCTCTTATAAAGTTAGAAAGCTCAAGAGAAACAAAATATTTATAACGATTCTTAAAAGAAAGAAAGAAATATGTGGCAGTTTCTATCGGAAAAAAACTATACACTCTGTGCATCGAGGACACAAAAGTATGAGAATTGTATAATAGAAATATACACATTTGGCCCAATATTCTTATATATCTTCAAAAAGAAAGGGAGATGCTCTAAAAATGACTTAAATTTGGTCTCTATATTTTTAAAGTAAGTTTATGAATTACCCTTTCACAGATAACTCACATTGTAATTGTGTTTCTATTTGAGATAAACAAAAGGGATAAGTAAACATTTAACTTTGAAGGGAATATCCGAATCTCTCGCATATTGTAGCTAATGGTAATTTTGTGTCCAATTGAAAGAAATAATAGAGAAGTAGGTAAAGTTAGGGATCAAATGTCATACTATATAGAATTTGGATTTAGACAAACGGGGTTTTCTTTCTTTTCATAGTATGGTTTATTTCTTTTTAATGCAGTTCTGTTGGGGGCACCGATCTGCCTTGTAAATTGATTGAAATAAAAGGGTGGAATCCTATGGTAGTTGCTACTTAAAGCTCCGGATCATTAATAGCACCTGTGTGTGGATATATAGGAAATAACACTAGTGCCGTGTTCCAGAAATACAAAGATATCATTGAGTCTATAAATATGATGCACTGCTCTATCATACAAAATACTCTATTACTCTTTTGCTCAGAAAAATCTACTGCCATTCACAGGGATATTAATTCTTGAGTCAAGCATTTTCCCGCCGAAAAAATATATATAAAAACATTGTTGAAGGGTGGTCATTCCCCAATCTTCAATATTAATGAGTGTTTTTTTAAGTGAAAAAAAAATGCCATTTTGATCAATATTTGAGCAATAGTTATAAAAAAAAGCTTTTAAATGGTGGATCTTAATGTGCCCTAACAGACTACTTAGACATGCAGAGACACTTTGCTTAACTTGTTTGGACATATAGTTGATTTTTTGTCTTTTAATTTCTCATTTCACGGGTGTATTCAACAATCTTCAAATAATGATAATAGTCTGCTTAAATTAAGTATGCTTTCAGTGGTGATGCTGTCAAGTGAAATTTGGCAAACTATAGTATTAGAGCTAGAGAGGCTATTATGCAATGTAAATTTGCATTACATAGAAAATAACGAGGGAGTCAAAATTTCAATAGAAAAGAAAAAAGAAATGTAATGCAAAATCAATATATCTTTAGACTGACTTTTCAAGGTTACACTATACAGGGCAAGATGAATCCCACTTTTATTATATGCTTTTAAGGGTTCTTTGGGAATTTTGTTTTTTCTTGTAATAGAAGAAGTATACTATTTTATTATATTATTGTTATTTGAAGAAAGAAAGAGAGAGAGAGATATTATGTGGTACACCTAGTGAAAATTCTCAAAATGACAAAATAAGAGATTTAGTGGCCAGCACAACGCTTGCTTATTCCTTTTTTGAGATCGATTTACCGTGAAATCCAGTAATTTCTTGTTCCCAGTAACAATCATTGTTATTTATATTTATTTCCATTACATGTATCAAAAGACTTTTCTCTCTTGTTACTTCTTTTGAGTTGTGGGAGTACACACGTCTCAAAATTCTTTTTGCCCTTTTTTATTTTTTGTTTTAAAATCACAATATAATATAAAATATTATGTACCAACTGATTTTACTGATAGCGTTCCATTCTTTTTTATATACAGTCACAATCAAAAACGTTTCGACCTCTGAGCCCAAAAAATGCATGAGAGAAATCATGGCATGTATTCAACATGCAACTGCTCCTCAGTAATAAAAGCTAAAGCATTCAAACTTCAAATAAAAGATTATATATGTTTATTATTGAAATATAGAAAAAAATAAAAGATCAATATTTTGTATGACCTTCTTTGGCCTCAATTACAGCCTGGCATCGATGCTGCATGCTTCCGGCCAAAGTTGACGAAAGTTCGAGACCTATCCTTCGCCACTCTCGTTGCATTACAACCTTCAGATCTTCAAAATTGTTAATACTGGCCCTCTCGTCACTCATGCGCCTCTCGAGAGCCCACCAGAGATGCTCGATGGGGTTGAGATCCGGGCTTTGAGCGGGCCAGTAGTCAAAACCTCGGATCTCATGGCTATCTTTCCACCACCTCGAGTACGACCCAGTATGACAGCTGGCGTTGTCCTCTTGGAACACGAAGCTCCTGGTTTGTTCCCGCGAAAGATTTTGGAACCAAGGGAGGAAGTTCTGAGCCAAAGTGTTCACGTATTGGTCTTGGTTTACGTTACCATCTAGGAACACCAAAGGGCCAAAACCACCGGCACAGAAACAGCTCCAGATCATCACACTACCCTTCCCCCACTTGGTTCCTTCGATGATATTTTCTTCCTTGAACCTTTCACCGACTTTCCTGATAGCTCTAGCTCCTCCATCATTACGCTCAACTGTGAACCGTGATTCATCTGACCACACTACACCTCTCCACTGGTCATCTGTCCAATTCACATGCTCACGGGCCCATTCCAGCCTTCCTTTCTTGTGGCTTTCGGTTAAAGCTGGCTTGTGAGCTGCGATATATGATCCGAAGCCCAAACGCTTCAGACAACTGATTATTGTCTTTCTGCAGACAAATACCTCCATGTTCTTTAAGGAAGCCCTTAGCCTAGGAAATGAGGCAAAGGGGTCCTTACGAACTATTTGAACAAGGTGTCTTTCTGTCCTCTCGTCAATCTTTCTAGGTCGTCCGGACCCTTTTCTTGGCTCGGGCGATCCTGTCTCGTCCACTCTCTTAATGATGTACTTGACAGTTGACAGACTCATGCCAACCACCAATGAAATCTGGGTCGCCCCGTAATTTGCTAAATGCATGTATATGATGCATCCGTATTTATAGGGATCGGCCTTTTCATATGATCCGTGGGTGTTTTCTGATGAATTTGCGTCTTGCATGTTGGATTTGATTAATAATATTGGGAGAAAACAATGTTTTTATTTTTATTTTTTCGATTTTTTTTTAGGCATTTTTTGCGGGGGTCGAAACGTTTTTGATTGTGAGTGTATATATAATACCACACAGAGTCTAATTGGACTGAAATCCATAATTTTGTGTATCCTATTGCGAAGAAAGAAAGTGATGTTCTTGTAATACATTTTTTTTCATACAGTGTAACTTAACTTGCCCTGTTGCCCGCATTTATTCGCTTATTTATTTTGTACATACTATGATATCATTTACTGTATATCATGGTCATTGTCAAAAATAAGAAGAAGAAGAAGAAGAAGAAGAAAGGGAAAATACAAGGAGAGTGATAAAGTGATAGAGTTGTATCTGCATGGATATACAAGATTAATGTATCTTATCTTATTTAAAGTATAGTTATCTAATGCTACATTTTTATTTGTAGATTCCATATAGTTATAATAATCTGATTTGATCTGATTTGACTTGATTTTTCAAATAGTCTAAAGGTAAGGTAAAGGAAACTAGATATTTTCCAGGCTTGGGTTCAGTCAGGTAATTGTATCAATTGAGTCTATTATAATAAAGTATTGAAGGAGTTATGGGCAGCTTTTATATATATTTGCCAAAAGATAAGATGTCATTGATAGTTAATTAGTTTCAATTATGTTGAATTTATTGTGTAAGCAAATGGAGTCATGGCTATGAATAGTAGTAGTAGTAGTAATGATGGTGGTGGGGAAGGAAAAAGAAAAAAGAAAACCTTAACATAAATAAATAAATTAGTGGTAATATGTACAAATTGAATACAAGATCCAATTACCCAAAATATCTCTTACTCTCTTCTTTTAGATACATATCTCAAAAGAGTTGAATTATAGGCCCTTTTTTACCAATAGATACTTACTGATAAACATTAAGCTTTTCTCTCTTTTTCTTTTTTATTCTTTATGGTGTAAATAGCATTAAAGTCTATATATTTTTACCTGTGGCTTTAGTAACACAGAATAAAGTAAGGTGGGGGAGTAAAGGTAAATGTGCTGTACACAAAATCCAAGACCCTTGTTAAGACAATTGTCAAAATCAAGGTCAAAATCAAGGCCAATGTCAATATACATGACTCTTATTTCATACTGTATCTTATTTTTATTTTAATATTATTTTTATTTTTATTTTTATTATTATTATTATTATTTGCCTTTTATACACACATACATATATATATACACACACACAAAATATCAAATTTAACACCTTATTGCTTAAATCCATCAAACACAGCAGAGCCACTGCATGGTTTTGTGGACAGGATGGCGTCATCCAACTCTTCTTCTGACATGGTTGGGAAGGTTGGGCGATAATACTCATCCTTGATAGCATTGATCAGCTTATCCACGTTAGTTACATCTGTCAACATCACAGTAGATCCTCCCCAGCCAGCACCGGTCAAGCGTGCACCATAGGCACCGTGACGACGAGCAATTTCGCAAATCTGCTCAATTTCCGGGCACGAGCAATCAAACATGTTCTTGCATGAGTCCTGGGATTCGTTCATCAATTCACCCAGAACCTTGACGGTGTTGTCACTCGATTGATCTTCACACGCATCAGAGAACTGGTAAACACGGCGAGCCTCGGTAAGTACGTGATGTGTACGCTGGCGAACTCTAAAGAAGTCTGTCTGGACTGGGAATCTAGACATGTACTTTTCATGAAGCTCATCCTTGGACCAGCCAACCATAGCAGAAACTTCATCGAGAGTATAACCGTTTCCTCCGCTGGCAACTTCCTCGGGGAAAAGTTCTTCGGCACGTTCGAGCAGCTGAGTGAGCTTCTGTTCTTCGGTCAGGCTAGACGAGGCAAAGTAGAGATCCAAGACTTCCTTGAGAGTATCGACTGTCTTTGGCAATCCGAGCGCCTTTGAAAGAAAGAGTCCGGCCATCTTGGTCTCGACGACACGCAAATTGTAGTGGCGGGGCGCGGTAACAAACTTGTCGGCCTTTACGAGAGTGTTGGCAATAACAAAAGCCAGAGCAGGCTTTGTCTGGGGAAGTTTGACACGCTGGGCTGAAAGTCGAGGAACGAACTCAACACGGAGCGCATAGTCCTTTTCGGAAAATACGGAAGCGCTTTGGTCCATTCCTCCAGAGTTCACACCCACATTACGCTCGGCCACGATCGCAATCTCGGTCAGCTCTTGCTTGGTAGATGGCAACTTGTTAGCAACAATAACGGCCAGGGCAGATGCACAAACAAATGCAGCAGAAGAAGACAGTCCACCACCGGCTGGTACATTTCCATCAACCAAAAGAGAAAGACCCTTGGGCTTGTCAAGATTGGCACGCTCCAACATACCCTAAAAATAGGAATAATAATAAATAAAATATAATAATAATAATAATAATAATAATAATAATATCTTGTTTTTTTTTCTATTAGCTCCTTGGATATCTTTTGAATTGTCAAGATGCAAGCCATTGCGATTCAATGCAATTGATAAATGGATATATTGCTTTACCTTGTAGCCACACTTGAAATAGTTGGACCATTCGAGCTCACTGGCATCAATTGTAACCACCTTTTCCTTTCCTTCATAATCAAACTCTCTGGGAGGGTATTTGGGATCCGCATTGGTAAGGCGGGTCTTTGAATCTGCGTCTGTTGTAGCGCCAACGATGACTACATCACGTTCGATGGCCATTGGGAGTACACCAAAACCACAGTAGTCAATATGTTCTCCAATGAGATTGACACGACCCGGGGAGCGAACGATGAATTCGGGTTTACGGCCATAAGTCTCGGTAAACTGGTCGATTAGTCGGTTGTAGCGAACACTGGAGAATAAAGTGAGAGAAGTTTAGGTTATTACAGAATCATAACAAGAATAATGTATGAGTGTATACAAGGAAGATAAAGAAGAAGAAAAGAAAAGAAAAGAAGGAAGGGAAAAAGAAGAAGCTTGTGATATTTTTGCTTACCCTTGTTTTGCAACAGAAGAAATGTCATAGATGCTTTCGAGGGTATCGTAGACAGGGACAGTAACCGACATTGTAATGATAAAAGAAGAAGAGGTTAATGAATAAAGAACTGCGATAAATGTGCGTATATATATATATATATATCTGATATTTTTTTTTGCTAGTTGGTCTTTTAGACTTTATAAGAAAAAAAAAACTAAAATAAAATAAAATCCAATAGAACTGGTAAGGGCTGACTGGTCCTGAAATACAAAAAAAGTGACTTTGGATTTGCTTATGTTATCAAGGCCGTACAAGATCACTAAAGTGTAATTCCGAGGAATAAATGTAATTTCTTATATTCAATTGAATCCAATTTTTTTTGGTCTTTTATCTTTTTCCCAGGTCAAATATTATATTTTTTATATATACACATATAAAATACATAATAACTAGTACCTTTATTTTTGTAATTCATCTTTTTTATATTATGACTTGCTTTTATTCAAGCGTTAAATAAAAGCAACCCAATTTAAGTGTGTGTGTGGGGGGTGGAGAGAAGTAAGTAGGTAGGTAGGAAAGTAAGTAAGTAAGTAAGTAAGTAAGTAAGTAAGTAAGTAAGGCGGACAAAGGCAAACATGCAGACAATTAGAAAAACACAGCCAGCCAAGATATTCAGCCATATAAAGGCAGATAGTCAGTCAGTCAGTTAGTCAGTCAACCAACAGGTTAGCCAGCCAGATACTCACCAGGCGCATCTTTATCACAAGACAAAAAAAAAAGAAAAAGAAAAGAAACGAGTTTCAGCCAGCGCTTGTCCAATAGCACTTGTTTTTCTTTCAGTACATTTTTTTGTAGGCACCCCCCAAAAAGGGTCAAGCGACGGTCCTATAATCGTCTAAAATTGTTAAAAAACAGTGGGGTACTTCCTTTTTATTTTTTTATATATATTTTATATTTATATTTATATATATATTTCTTGTTACTTAATAATCTCAACCTTTGTCCTTTATCTTTATCATCACCCAATTTCACATTGCTTGATTCTCTTGTGCTGTCCTAAATTCACAAAAGAATACGGCTTGCACTGGTATAGATCACCTTGGGTTTAGATAATGTACTCTATGCCTCTTCAAGCAAGACCATCACAATCTCAATCAATCGATTCATTACACAACTCATCCCAGGGTAAGTCTTTAAAGACCCCTCCATTCATTTTCATTATACATTTGGTAAAAAAAAATACATATGCACACACAAACATATATATATATATATATATATATACATGCAGCAATTCCACATTAGCTTTTTTTTAGAGTCTCAATTAAACAAGAATCAACTCATCCTGACTTATTTATTATTCCCATTAGACCGCAGGCGATCCTCCCAAATTCATGTAGAAAGCACACCTTGGATAAACCCAATGATGCAAGGTAAAAGGCAGTAACAATTGACCTCCTCCCTTCCTTCGTCCCTTTCTCCCTGTCTTTTGTTTGTTTGTTTGTTTGTTTGTTTGTTTGCTTTTTTGTACAATATGTCTTATCTATCAATACAGACCAGCCCTCACCAGAGTCTCGTAACTATATCATGCCTCGACACACCGAGTCTTCGCTCTCAAACCCCCACCAAGCGCATCCCCCCCTCCCGCGTGTCTACAACACCCCCCCTCTCCCATCATCTAAAATGAATCGAGCCGTTATTCCTTCCAAAAGAGCGGCTCAGAACAGAGCGGCTCAAAAAGCATTTCGACAACGACGGGAGCAATATGTAAAAGATCTCGAAAAGAGATCCGGCGAAATGGAACATTGGAAGGAGGAAATGGACCAACTTCGACAAGAAAACAAAAGGCTTCGCGAAACAGTCAACAATCTAGAACGACGATTGGCAGAGGTAGCTGGCGAATCTATGCCATCCCCCGCATCTAATACACAGAGTACAATAATGCCCGGGAATTCGCGGACAGGGCAGGATTCCCATGACAACGAACTACTTACTCAGCAATCTACCGAAATCGCACAGGACAATTCAGACAACGAAGAGTGTGGGGAAACACCGTATTCTCCGGGAACTATGACTACCACCACCACAATTATAATTCCTTCCAAATCTAAACGATCATCAATTGCGTCTGACGAAAAATCCTTGGGCCATATTCCTGTTGATAATAATAGTAATAGTAATAGTAATAGTAATCGTCCGGATCTCAAACGTTCATCGACATCAGGAGCAGGCTCATTTCTACCTGTCCCATTGCGTGCTCCTAATCAAACTACCTTTATGTCTCCAACGGAACGACAGTCAAAGGAAGGACAGTGCACGATCGGAAACCCTACCTTACACGACCAAGAATTAACCAAGAGAAGGAAAATCGAACCTTTGAACCATAACCATCATCTGTCTTCTCCCCACACTCCCCACACGCCTCATACACCTCATACACCTCATACACCTCACACACCTCACACACCTCCATTCTCCCAAACTTCCCCGATTCCTTTACGCTCATATCCCATCACTCTTTCTCACCCTGGTTATTCTTCTTCTTCTTCTGCGTCATCTTCTTCTGCTTCTGCTTCTTCTTCTGCACAACAACAGCAACAAAAGCAACAACAGCAACAACAAGGGGATACCCAAAAAACAATATACAATACCCCAGGATTGGACTCGAGTGATACGATGCGACAAGGACTTGGACACCCTATCGCCTTGTCACATCCGCAGCAGATGGTACAACCAGGTCATGATTTTTGGGCATTCGATCCTTCACAAACCCTCGAGCTTGACTTTGACTTTGATCCATTCTTCGAAGACGAGTTAGATCCACTGTCTACAGGTGCCAATGGAGACGACCAGCCAGATTTTGTAACCCATGCGAATAGTGGCAGAGTATTGGACGATCTATTCGCTGTACTCCAAACACGCCAGAGACCTCAGATCCCTATTCAACCCGAAAAAACCTTATCTTCATCTGACTACACCATGGAAACACCCGCTAGAGCATTCATACCTTCTATCATGGGAAATGATGTCTATACTAGTGGTCTTGGTGAATCTGTGGGGAGAAGGACACTTTAGACAATCTCATCATCTTCTTCTTATTCTTCCTCCTCCTACTGCTCCTCATCCTGCTCATTCCTACTTCATTCCTTTATTTACTCATTCCTTCCTCTCTCTCCCCTCCGCCCTTGTAAGAATTTATACATCGAAAAGCAAAAATTTGACTTTCCATCATTCCTCTCGTGTGTGTTTAACTTTCTTCTTCTTCTTTTTCTTTCAACATTACAGAGAACTTCTTTAACTCAAAAAAAAACTTCTTTCTCTTACTTTCTTATCTCATCTCACTTTTCTCCTCCTCCTCTCATTTCTTCATTCCCTATCTCCCTTTTTCTTTCTTTCTCTCTTTTTCTCATTCAACTTCTTGTCATTCTTTTTCTTTTCTTTTTGTGAAATAAGTATTAACAGGAAGTAATTTGTAATATAAAACGCATGTAATTTAAAAAATAATAAATTAAAAAAGGCAAGAGCAATGTTCCTCTTCCCCACGCTCTGTATTTTTTGTCACAATAGATAAGGAAGTTATTTAACCAACATTTTTCTTAAAACAGTTTCCGGTTTGGAAAAAGACATATATCGATAATTCAAGTCACCCCACAATTTTCAGATTTCAAAAAAAAAAAGATTCCGGTAGGTTATGTTTGTACCAGTTAGGTTCCATTTATAGAGCGCCAATGATATGCCCCATGTTCCTGACTTGTGGAACAATTGGAATGCAAAGTAAAGCAAAAGATAAATTATATATATGTTTGTGTGTGTCTATTTGATCAAAAGGGATGGGAATGAATTGTAAGCAAAATAAATTGTAACCAACTGCTACTACTTGGAATATATCAAACGTAATAGTAATAAAATATTAGTCAATGTCATGGATACAAAATATATAAATTATTTCAAACATAATATATATATATATATACAAATCTTCAGAAAATAAAATAAGCAAACAATACTTTGAGAGAATTGTTAAATTTGTTTTGTTTTTGGTGATGAGGAAAAAAAATGATGACATTTTTATTCAAGGTATTATACATACAATAAGCTTTGTCTATAGTAAATTTAGACCAAAGCAGAAGAATTGAGAAGAAGAAAAGAAAAAATACTAATGTTTTGCACATTGGCTGCGCATTTGGATATACAGATAGATATATAGTAGTAACACTGAGAGAGAACTAAGACTAGAATATTACAATTATTATTATTGCTATGGTTATTACTATTTACTCGTTGCAAGTGTCAGCGATTCTAGTGAACCAGCCGGCAGAGACAGTAGAGTCAACACCCTTGAGGGGAATTTCGCTCAAAATGTTGTTGAAGGTAACGTCATCGATGGAAGAGCCGCGAGTAAGGATGGCGGCGTACAGGGTATAAGAGAAAGTGGTAGTTGTGGTAGTGGTTGTAGTGGTAGTAGAAGAGGAGCTGGAAGAGCTAGAAGTAGAGCTAGAGGTAGAGCTGGATCCAGATTCAGTAGAGCTAGACTCAGACGAGCCAGAAGCAGAGCCGGACTCAATGGTGGAAGAGCTAGATTCGGAGGAACCAGAGGAAGAGCCGGACTCAGTGGTGGAAGAGCCGGACTCGATGGAGCCAGAGGAAGAGCTAGACTCAGAGGAACCAGAGGAAGAGCCGGACTCAGTGGTGGAAGAGCTAGACTCAGAGGAACCAGAGGAAGAGCCGGACTCAGTGGTGGAAGAGCTAGACTCAGAGGAACCAGAGGAAGAGCCGGACTCAGTGGTGGAAGAGCTAGACTCAGAGGAGCCAGAAGAAGAGCCGGACTCAATGGTGGAAGAGCTAGACTCAGAGGAACCAGAGGAAGAGCCGGACTCAGTGGTGGAAGAGCTAGACTCAGAGGAACCAGAAGAAGAGCCGGACTCAGTGGTAGAAGAGCCGGACTCAGTGGTAGAAGAGCCGGACTCAGTGGTAGAAGAGCCGGACTCAGTGGTAGAAGAGCTGGACTCAGAGGAGCCAGAGGAAGATCCAGACTCGGTGGTGGAGGAGCTGGACTCAGAGGAGCCAGAGGAAGAGCCAGACTCAGTGGTGGAAGAGCTGGAGCCGGAAGACTCGGTAGAACCAGAGCTGGAGCCATGTTCGGTAGATCCGGACTCAGTGGTGGAACCGGACTCAGTGGTGGAAGAGCTGGAACCATGCTCAGTTGAGCCAGACTCAGTGGTAGAACCAGACTCTGTGGTAGAAGAGCTGGAACCATGCTCAGTAGAGCCGGACTCGGTAGAAGAGCCGGACTCAGTGGTGGAACCGGACTCAGTGGTGGAAGAGCTGGAACCATGCTCAGTTGAGCCAGACTCAGTGGTAGAACCAGACTCTGTGGTAGAAGAGCTGGAACCATGCTCAGTAGAGCCGGACTCGGTAGAAGAGCCGGACTCAGTGGTGGAAGAGCTGGAACCATGGCTAGAAGAACCGGACTCAGTGGTAGAGGAGCTAGAGCTGTGCTCAGTAGAAGAAGAGCTGGAACCGTGTTCAGTAGAGCCGGACTCAGTGGTGGAAGAGCTGGAACCGTGCTCAGTAGAACCAGACTCGGTGGTAGAGGAGCTGGAACCGTGCTCAGTAGAACCAGACTCGGTGGTAGAAGAACCGGAGCTGTGTTCAGTAGAAGAAGAGCTGGAGCTGTGCTCGGTGGAACCGGACTCAGTGGAAGAGGAACTGGAACCATGGCTAGAAGAGCCAGACTCAGTAGAAGAAGAGCTGGAGCTGTGCTCGGTGGAACCGGACTCAGTGGAAGAGGAGCTGGAACCATGGCTGGAAGAGCCAGACTCAGTAGAAGAGCTAGATCCGTGGCTAGAGGTCTCACATCCAGCACCACCAGCACCAGAGCCAGTGCAAGCGGAGGTAGATCCAGATGGTCCATGGCTAGATGACTCGCAACCGGCACCACCAGCGCTTGTACAAGTGGAGGTAGAGCCAGATGGGCTGCTGCTGGAGGTTTCACAGTCCTCACCAGAGCAGCTGGAAGATGATTCAGACTCGACAGGAGGCTGAACAGGGGGTTTAGGGTGACCGCAACGCTTGGTATGGGTATGTCTCTTAGCGGGAGTGGTAGAAGACGAGCTTGAAGTAGAGGTCTGAACGTCAGAGATGGTCGAGGAGACGGGATCGAGCCAGAGGAAAAGGGTGTCGAAATCAGCGTTGTTCTGGGATGAGATTAACTTGATGTTGACGTTTCCTGACACGCCATTGAGACCTGGAACGGCAACTGAGCCTTGCTGTTCCTGTTCGCCAGTGAGACTGTTCCACTTTGCACCATCAATAAACCATTGAGCTAAAGAAAATTAATGTGATGAGTTAAGAGCATAGTCTATATAGTAGTAAGCTATATAGCAATTCTTACATGAGTAGAAGGAGAAAGAGAGTTGGTGGTCTTCGGTGTCAATATAGTCGCTAGGAGGTTGGAGTACAAAGATTTCAGAAGAGGTGGTGTTTCCGCCAGAGATGTTTCCAGTGCCGACGGTCTTGACAATGCTAGATCCAGTGCCCTCAATCTGGGAAGAAGTAGGGACATTGAAGTATGTCTGAGGGCAGCTGAGAGCAAGGTTCTTTGCATCGAGTTCCGAGTGTGTGGAGCTGTAGACGTTCTTTGAGAGGGCAGTGATGTACCAGTTGCCGCCCAAAAGGCTAATATCAGTATCAGCAGGATAAACTCTCGACTCTGCTTCCTGGCGAGGAATGAAGGCTGCAGAGGCGGCCGTGGCAAATGCAACGAAAGACAAGCTGAGGGCAATCTTCATGATTAAGTACGTTTATATTTATTAAAGAAAATAAACGGAAAAAAGACTTGCTGTGATGAGGGGTGGAAAATTGGAGGGAAAAGACAATGAGTATTTATACAATTGGTCTGTCTATTTGTCTTTGGTCGAGTCGTCCAAAATAATACAGAACTTTACTGTTTGTGATCCATGCTGTGTTCTCGGCTATCAGATTTCCAAAAAAATGGCCCTGAATAGATTTTTCGTACAAGCAATTCGAATAACGAAGGTTCTACAATTCGCCATATTCTGAGCCTGAATGGGCTTCCCTCCAGTTTTTTGCTCTATCCCCGAGCGCCCCGAAGCGGGTTGGGCATTTTGGCTTGGTGTAGATGCGTACAATTCTTCCAAAAGAAGCGATAAAGTAAACCTCGATCTGCATCGCCACCAAATTTCATCTCTCTAATCGGCAGTTTCTTTGCTTTTGGACAAAGCTTCTTTTGTGTATTCACTTTGTAAAAGGTATTTTTAGAATCCTCTGAGGATGAAGGGATGGATACACAATTTCAGTGGCACACTTCTTCCAGGACTTCTCTTTACCGTCACACGCTATATTCTTAGTCTTATTAAAGTACTATAAATGTTTTTATATACCTTTATATTTAAGAAAGACCGGGATAGGTACCAAAGATAGATACATGCATATATACAAATCTATGACATTCGCATTCAATCCTATAATTTACTTGAATCCTAAACATACTGTGTCATGTATTCGCCACAAATACGCACACACACACACAAAATAAATGTCCAGTCAAATGGGCTGGTTCAAGTGAAGTGGAATTACATCCCCTCCGCCATTGGGTAAATGCAAATGGCGCAAAGGTATTTGAACGTATAACGACTGTTATACAAGCCAATAATCCTACTATATTCGAGCACACGAAACAACAAAGTAGCTTGAAGACCGACAGACCACACTCAGACATCGGCATACTTCCTTTCACTTAATAATTGACTATTAAATCTGACCATTTTTCTTTTCCTGGCCATTCTTCCGGATGATTTAATCTACCAATAATATTAATAGTAATAATAATCCTCATATAAGAAGAGATTTCAAGAAACAAGTTACAAGTTACAAGGACCTGCTTAAATTTAAGCTTCTTCAATAAATCTCATTTATACAACTTTAATATATAAATATAAAAGTATACTATACTTTGTTAGTTAAATCTAAAATAAAAATAAAAATAATATAGTAATTATATAGTAATACTAATAAGAGTGTACTAATTATGTATATATACATATACGACAACCGTAACCTTTATACAATAGGGTAGTTATTCCATGGCCACAAAGAATTCTTTAAATGTGTAACTGGAATCTCACTATCTGTGTTACATGCTCGCCTGGTTAGTGTTTTCCGCTAATATTCATTCCAGACTTCCTACAGTTTATAGACAAAATAAACCTTCAGGAGGAGAGCAGGAGAGTAGGCGAGTAGGAAATGCCCTGAACACTTGATATGGTACCAAACGTTTGATCATAAACGAGGCGCATTTCTTTGATGATCTAGCAAATGTTTAAATAGGCGGAATGTCAAAAAAAAAGTACGTCACCTGTCAATGTAAATCCATACAATTGAAGGCGTCTTTTTGGTCATTCATTCCTCAACATGTCCAGAGAACAACGATTAAAACAACTTGAAGATGCAAAACAAAGATTTCTTAAAAAAGACGAATCATTAGACAAAATTCTTGGGTCATTAGGTTGGAATCGTGAGAATGTTAAGCAATGGCAAGAGGTTTGGTCATAACAACAAAAAAAATGCATTCATCTTGCAAAAAAAAATACCAAAAGAATGCATATATAAATATAAAAATATTTATAAAAGACTTAAAAGAAAGATCCCATTTATTTTCCTTATGTTTATTTGTTTCGATAGACACAAGCAAAACTCAAAACCTGCCCCTTTAACCGTCGGCACCGTGTCCCTGCAGCCTCCTTTAAAGCGCACAGTCGCTCTTGTCTTTTGAAGAGTCGTGGCATACGCGGCATCTCAAATGAGCCGGTATATATATATATATATAATAAAAATAAAAAGATATGAAAACAAGAAGTGCAAATAAATAAATAAATAAATAGATAGATAGATAGAGTAATAAAAATGGGAAAAAAAGGGGGAAAAGACAAAGGACTAATATGATGAAACCTGTGGCTGTTGTGTTATTTGTATATAGGAGCCTCCTAGCTCACTCTTCTATTACCAAAAGGCACCTTTTGTAGTGTCTTTCGTTGACAAGAACACACAATTTTCGGATACGGCCGGAAACGGTTATGCTGTGTACCCTCTCCCTGTGTCAGGTTCGCGGCCCCCGACTGCCTTTGAAGCCTTGGAACCAACACCGATGTCCGTTCAAGCACGCGATCGAGAATATGTCGAATGCGTTCTAAAGGCCCAGGAGATTCGGCAACGGAATCAGGTGAAACACCTAGACCTTGATCGAGCGGGATTCGAGCAAGTAGTTGAAAAAGCAAAACAGCTCCAAGGTGATTGTGAATTATTCTTGTTCTTATTCTTATTATTAGCCGTATTTAAGGCGCGAAAAGAATTTGACAGGTCTTTGAGCACATTTAATTAATTAATTAATTTGCCTCTCGTTTATATGCAATAGCCCAAAAAGAGGTACAGGCAAATGAAGTATCCACATCCCAGTTTGCAGAAAATAGAGATTATAGGCGGAGACCAAAGGCTTACCGGGTTAGCTTGACACAAAGAACTCCCACTCAGGTACCTTTCACAGACTCTGTCTGTCTCTCTTTCTCTCTCTCTCTCTCTTTCTTTCTTTCTTTTCACTTCTTTTTTGATTTTTTTTACCTTGATACAAAAAAAAAATACGCGAGAGAGCCAAGTATTTTATATATTGATGCTTTATGCATAATAGATCCAAAAACAACTCGTAGAAGCCTATATGCAGGACTTTGAGTTATGGCAAAAGTATAAACAGGAATCTTCCTAAAGAAGTTGTAGGCTGAGAAAAAAAAAGAAAAAAAAAGAAAAAAAAGGGGGGGGGCGACGGGTAACTGGTAATATCAGTTTGTGTATAGTAGCACTTTGGTTGGTTCTCCATATATCTTTACTTGGCGATATGAAATACACCTTTTTTGCGTAATTGAAACGTAAAAAAAAATGTCGTTGTTGAGTGTCATTCTTTGTACAAGTGCAGATTATCCAGTA
Organism: Phycomyces blakesleeanus NRRL 1555(-); assembly: GCF_001638985.1. NCBI lineage: Eukaryota > Fungi > Mucoromycota > Mucoromycetes > Mucorales > Phycomycetaceae > Phycomyces > Phycomyces blakesleeanus. The sequence goes on along the minus strand of NW_017265136.1, from coordinate 1,111,862 downwards.
AGGCAAATGAAGTATTGATATTTTTATTATTACTATAAGTAAAAATTAAATAGAGCCACAAAATAGCACTATATACTACTAGATCAATAAATCTGTAAGAAAATATAATAAAATTGGTTGGTTTAAAAGGCCTGAAAAAAAAACTTGGTACAAACCAGTTGTTGAAATTACTTATATTTCTGCAACCTTGAGGACGATACTTATTCATTCGCTTTTTTTGGGGTATGCTACTTTAAGAGAATCATTTAACATTAAATTAGTTCTAGACTTTAGGAGGCTATGTTTTTATTTATAATATTAGCTATTCGGCTCTCCATCTTATGTATGTTTAGCCAAAGCCCTTGGAATCACAATCAACCAACAATTTGCTAATTATTGGTTATACCCTCATAGTATACACAAAAGCCACGCTTTTGTTTCTGTTTTTGACAAACCTCCATTTGTAAAATAAATATTTAAAAAAATCACGCAACATATATTACCACCACAGCCATTAAAAATCTTAAAGCATAATAATGAAAGATAGCCCAAATATTGGAATCAGAAATTATATCGCTTAATTTTGAATAAAACTTCAAAAAATTGTATATTAAAATAAAAGAAAGAAAGAAAAAAGTATGAGAGGAACTTGATATAAGTAGTGATTGTCTCCTAGGAAACCAACCTTCCCAGCTGTTTATTGTTTAGTTCCAAGTAGTATTTAAAAATAATGTTCAAGACAAGTAATTATATCTCATCTTGAGAAGCCTGATTATTTATTTGATTGATTGATTGATTGCTTTATTGATGTTTGTATTACAGAATATCCAATTTACATGTTTTGACTTCTTCTTATTGGTATTGTTTATTGGAGAGCAATATAGTTTGTGTCGAGTACAAGCGAAAAAAAATGAACATAAAAAATAATGCATTTCTATGGTTAGGAATACATCTTTTTTTTTTGTATTTGTTGGTTGGCTTCAATGCAAAGCATTGATAGATTGACTTTATGCCTGGGAAACAGAAGAAAGAGCCGTGGTGTTACAAAAAAAGAGGATTGAGGATTGAGGAGAATGAGAACTGAAGATTACATGGCTTATGTTCAGAAATAGTTTATCACCAAATGTGTCTTGGCATCTGTATCTCTAGTAAGTAAAGATTGCTTGCCTGCAAAGCATGCCCAGTGTGCCTAATGGCAGGTTAACGGAATATAACTAGAAGGCTAACAACGCAAATTTCAAATATGAAAATGCATTTTTAATCTGAATAAATTATTGCGGCAAAATATTATCAGTGAATGGTTTAGAGATGTCCTAATTCCATCTACATAAGACAGTAGGGTATTGTTGGGAAAGCTCAACAAAAGAAAAAAACTAATGCTTGGAAATAGTGTGTTGTTTGTAGTCTTATTATTGCTATAATTATTATTTGCCTGTTATCAGTCCAACCATATAATACCAAGAAAACTATACTGGTAGATACTTTGATGTGTCCCAATGTTATCTGGAATTTGACAAATGAAAGGTGAGAAATTTATAACGTTTGTTTTAACAAGAAAGAATCTTTTGCTTTACCAGATGACATTAGGTAACATATACATATTTTGCATAGAAAGAGAAAGAAGAACCTTATTTTATTTTATTCTTTTCAAGTCCATAAACTATTTATATTTATATACAGCACAAACAAGTTTATCACTGTATATCACATGTAAGTACACAGATCAAAACCGTTGAATATCAATAATAGTATTTTCTGTAGATATCCTGAGGTATCTGTACTTTAAGCACACAAAATACATTGTCAATTGTGAAATACCTTCACAGGGATCAATTGTCACATATTCAAGCATAAAGAGAAAATGTAATTTGATCAATTTAAATAAAATCTTATGTGTCTAAACATAAGAAGAAAAAAGATTTCATTTTTCGAGTATTCTTAGAAAGTAGCCTCAGCATCAAGCCCCTTTTTTTTTGCTCAAAAAATACAATAAAAAATTCTGTAGTAGCATCCGAGTTTTTGTTTTTTGTTTTTGTTAAATAAATATTCATCTTGCAAAGACCTTGCATTTGTTTGATTGAAATGGAACTAACACTGATTTACAACAACAACAAAAAATAAAATAAACAGAAGAAAAAGAAAAAGAAAAAGAAAAAGAAAAAACAATGTACGACAGAATAATAAGAATAAAATAAAGAAGAAGAAGAAGAAGAAGAAGAAGAAGAAGAAGAAGAAGCACTTTCAAGATGAGACTACAGGCACAAGAATAAAGCGACTATGTAAAGTAAATCAAGACAATGAATATAAAGAATTTAAAATAATAATAATAATAATAATAATAATAATAATAATAATAATAATACGAAAAAAAAGACTTCTCTTTCTTAAAGAAATAAAGAGAAGAAAATAAGAAAATCAGGCAAGGTAAAGGGAAGGGGGGGGGGGGGGGGGGGGGATCTTGATCTTGGTCTTTATCCATCACGCTGAACGGCATAGTTCCAAGAAGTATCAGGCTCTTCCATCAATAGTCCCATCATAGACTGTCCAGGAAGTATGTTTGCAACCACGGATCTTTCCAAAAGTGATTCGTTTAGCATAATCTGCCGTTGCTCGGCTGATAATGGCATAAATTGTTGATAAGGGGTATAAGATGGAGGGTCAGTAACTTGAGAATGATCCAGGTGTTCATAAGTTCCATCTCCTGGAATACCACTATTTCCCATAGCCATAACATGGAGATGTGAGTAACCCATAGGATCTTGCTGGAAAACACCTGAAACATTGTTCCTACGATAGTTCCCCTGACTAGGATCCCCATATATCTGATAGCCAGTATCTTGTTGAACTGATAATAAAGTCGATTCACTCGCTAATGAAGAAGAAGCTGATTGTGTGCGGTTCATCAACATGGCTTGTTGTTGTTGTTGTACTTGCTGTACTTGCTGTACTTGCTGTTGTTGCTGTATTTGCTGCTGTTGCTGCTGCTGAGCTTGTTGCTGAGCCTGTTGTTGCTGAACCTGTTGTTGCTGAGCTTGTTGCTGCTGTACTTGCTGCTGCTGCTGTACTTGCTGCTGCTGTTGTACTTGCTGCTGCTGCTGTACTTGCACTTGCACATGCTGGTGAATTGGAATCACAGGCGCAGTATCCAGCATACTAATATTCGGATCATAAAAATTCATACTAACACCATTATATGATGGTGGTAAGCACCCTACAGTAGGTGATGATGGCTGTGAATAACCATTACGCTGTTGTTGGATATGTTGCTGTTGCTGTTGATGTACTTGTAATTGTACTTGTTGTTGTTGTATTTGATGTTGTTGTTGGAATGAACTATTTCCCAACAAAGGAGCAGAAATTCGATGGTGGGCATACGAAGAGGTGGCCTGCTTTCTAGCAGGAGGTGTTTGTGACATATAATCCATCGATAGGCTACTTCTTGAACTCTTCTTTCCAAGTTCTCCCCCGGCTGCACTCGAATATGATTCTGTTCTGGCATGACGTGGTCGGCTTCCGGTTGTCAATGTAGTGCTACCTCGTTTGCGGTTTTTCATTGGTGACAGATTTGGAGACAATTCGGCGGAAGGGTTTATCGGAGAAGATTGAACGGAAGGAGGATTTGATGACAGGAGATGAGCATCGTTTTGCTGTTCTCTGGTCAGCATATCTGACAGACGAGCCAAGGGCTTCATATCATAATCAATGTCGATCTCTGTTGCTGGCGATATCTTTACCAGGCCTTCTACCATACTCAATGCCCGATCGTAAATTGCCAATGTATTTTCGGAAGGATAAGAATCTGCCACCAGTCGGAATACGGTAACGGCAGCCGAGAGGTAATGAATTCTCTGTTGTACACCCCGCAAAGGGTAATATAATGCTCCAACCCCATTGGCTTTCAGGAGATTATCTGTTAGCTCAACTATAGCCCTTGCTGCTGTTAAACACTGTTCCTGATGGGATATGTACTCCTTGTCTTCCGTATTGCACGGAAAAGCATAAGGTCTGTGCAGAAGAATCGTTATAAAGTGTAGAGTTGCAAAAAGGAATGCGGTGTTGTTGTCCCCAGCCGCAGGAGGCTGAACAACACTTGCCATGCGTTTTGACAAGCTGTCTAGTTGGTTACTCAGCATCCCAAATCTAGCCGCCTCACCACCAGCGTCAGTTGTAGACATGGATTGCTCATTCCCAGAGTACTTTTGACGCATAAACCGTAGGATGCTGCCATGCATGTACATCAGCTTAGAAATCCAATGGAATTGAAGGAGAATATCCTGGTCCTCGGTTTGAGCTTCTTCTGTGAAAATATTCGGGTAGTCTACTGGATAGGTCTCGAGATTGAAATTGGCCTGGGTGCCTTGCTCGGTACTGATAGATAATAATTAGCAAAAGAAGGAGCAATGATAGTTAGTTACTTATAAGATCTCACTCTTTCTCTCTCTCTCTCTCTCTCTCTTAACATATAGATTTAATCATAAAAACCTCATAAGAACGTCGTAAGCATATATTGCCCAAAATACACGTTTTCGCTGCTCATGGTTAATAGGATTAACGTAACAGCCGCGGGGTATGCCTCTTGGAAGACCTAAATCTTTGCTCATTCGGATAATCATTTGAAAATAGAAGCGAGTGCGCCAGAAGAAGCCTGGTCGTCTAACATATTCGTGATATTTTACAATAAGGAGAAGGGCCTGAACGGTAGATAGTCTGGGGGCGTCGGTATATATATCCAATAAGCCTAACGTAGTCTGGTAGTATCGCCAGCCTAGTGGCTCTCCGCACATTATGCTAGTGCGTTCATCGTCGGTGGCGAGCCATCTAGCAGCGACGGCGTACATTGCGTTGAGTAATATGATACAGTGTTTGTTCTGTCGAAGTTGCTCATAAAATGATGCACGATGTATTATAGGAAGGTATGGGTGGACATGCTTGAAGTAGACCTGAATAAGCTCCATCTGGATGATTGTGTTGTTTATGTGAAGGTTGGGTTGTTTTGGTTCTGGGTCCAGTTCAGACATTATAGACGTATTGTTATCATAGGCAGAGGGTATGCGATCCGTCCTTGCGAGCCAGTCCCGCATATATAGTCCTTGACCGGTAGTGCTGACGGATATGGTGTCAAATATCTGGACATCCGCAAACTTGATCTTCAGTTCTGTCAATGCGGCGTCTATAGCGAGCACATATCAAACGCCTGTTCCTCTTCCGACAGTCTTACCTGTACTTGGTTCAATCATTATGTCTGATTTTGCTATGATTTCTGAGGCTGTCGGAGGACTGTTGAGTGAAAGAGATGCTCGGCTTCCTCTGCTAATAAGAGGAATAATAATATAAATTGGAGGGTGCGTGGGGGGGACCAGGCATAAATAACAGATCCAGTCAGTCAGTCAGTCCGTCAGTCAGTCGACTTTTTGGTTATGCTTTTATTATTATTATTATATTATTATTATTATTTTAGGCTTGATTTAATCTATCTCTATAACACGCCACATTATTACCGCTTTGGTGGATCTGTTTTCTTCACATAGTCAAATATACATTCTGAGGCTGTCTTTTGACAACGAGTGCACGGTTGATCGCCATCACATTTAACCTATGAATGAGTAACATAAAGGTTAAAAAAAAAGTTGGAGTTATTATGCGGAGTGGCACCCGCGTCTTTTGAGTTGTGCCGCAGTGAAACTTGACAAGTACCCAACTGAACATGGGCCAACTCCGTCTGTACGCGGCAAAGGTTATGTTACCTTGCGTTTGCGGCATGCACTACATGCTTGAGATGCTTTATTCTTTTTAGTTGCTTCGGTGATGCTCGATCGTCTTTTTTTTAATGTAGACCTTGATTTTACTGGTGGTCCTGAGATGTGTAATGAATCTTGTTCCATCTTAGCATATTGTGGTGGCTTATCCGTATACAAACAAGAGGTCTCTTTTTTTGAGCCAAAAATAGGTTATAAGAGGAGGAGGGAGAGGGGGAGAAAGGGGGGTTAGGTACTGAGATAGGAAAAGGCAGACTGGGAAAGGGTTCCTGTTTATCAACCGCTTTGTGTACTCCAAATCTGAGTATAAAAAGTTGAGAGAGAGAGAGAAAGAGAGAAAGAGAGGAAGAGAAAGGAAGTAAATATAAATTTATATATAAGTGTGTGTGTGTATTTGTATGTATGTATATACTATATACAAACACCAAGAAAAAATATAGTGCGACTTGGGCCTCCTCCCCGCTAATGAAAATAAATAAGGATAAAAGGGAGAAAGAGAGATTATGAGCGAGAAAGAGAATAGGCTATTAAAGACAAGCACGTCTTCCAGATGGGTTGTACAGTTACCAGATAACCATGGCTATAATCACAACAGAAAAAGATAATACATTAGACTCGGATCATTTTGAAACGTACATTAATATTATTGTGATTGTGATTGTGATTGTTGCTAGGCGACAAGAAGAAGCTTTGATCTAGCACAGATAAGAAAAATATTTAAGAAATAATCATAATTACGAGTATGATATTAGTTAATTACATATCATACAAATATTGACTTTGGTACACATAAGCTTAGTATAAACTACCTCATTAACATAATAAAAAACAAATATAATAATCAAAGTTTAACATCTATAAACATTATATATAAATATAAATATAAATTTCAAGGTTAAAATCTTGATTCAAACTGCCAATTTTTCTTTTCTTTTTTTAGGATTTATAAATGAACTACAAAACTAATAATATGCAAAACAGCTCATATTAACCCACCCCTATTTACAAAACTGTCTTATTTAAATCATAAATTTGTTGTTGATTTTTGACAGTTCTGGAAACCCCCCCCCCCCTCTCCCCTGTTTCTGAAAATAGTATTTATATATATGTGCGTATGTGTATTTATTATTATTATTGTTATTATTATTTCTACAAAGTTAATTATTTTTCTGACACGGTAACCTCTCCAGTTGTCTTTGCGTATCCAGAATGCACAGTACAGCACGTAATTCGACTCTTGGTGTTGTATTCCCCCAGAGGAGTAATGTCTTCCGGACTCTCTGCTGCTGCAATCGCCGCCTCTACATCCCAGCACTTGATAACACCATCTGAAGAAGCAGTGATCAGGACAGTGACTGGCTCACTCTCAGATGAAGGTTTTGACTTGACTGTCTCCATTGTCTTAATACGGAACTTATGTCCAACAATTTCAACAACACATTTTCCAGTTTCTGCTTCCCAGATACGAATAGTCTTATCCTCGTGGCCACTGATAATATATTCCTTCTTATCGCTTGATTCAAAGTATCGCATACACAGGAATTTTGATTTGTGCTCAATAGTAGTCATAACTTGTGCGTCCTAATTCATCATGGTGTGAATATCACGCTATACCGCTTTTGTGTGTACCACACTTCACTTACCGAGACATTGTAAACATTGATCTTACGGTCAAACATAATAGCATATTTTGTTCCATCTGTATTCCAAAGAACCACAAGTCCTTCATCTAATAATCACGTTAGTCATCTTATATTTACATCTATTCCTTTTACATATACTTTACCTCTATAAAGCTTAGTCATACTGGCCTTCTTTGCTGACATCAAGTTCCATAAAATGACGGTTCTGTCACTCGATACTGAAAGTGCAATTCTACCTGAAGGATGAATAGCAAGTGAATTGATACGTCCCCTAATTAATAAGCTTGTCAATAACAAAATACCACTAAACCATTATCATCCTGCGCTCTTACTTGTGACCCTTGAGTGTCTTCAAAAATTCCCAATCCTTTGTCCGCCACAAGCAAATTGTGCCGTCGTCACTTGTAGAGAACATGTATTTTCCGTGAAATTTGATATCTGTCACATCACCCTGATGATGCCCACCAAGCGAACCGTATTCCTTGCGCTTCTTCACATCATACAATCGAATAATTTCGTCTGCACTTCCAGAGGCCAAGAAATGTCCACCTATAGCAACAGTACGAATACAGCCAGTGTGTGCAGGTACGATAAAGATAGGCTCGAGTTTAAGAGAGGGTTTAGACTGGCATGTCATGTCAGATCAGCAACAAATAAACAAACAAACACAAAAGAAAGACAATTAGTACTACTACATAAATTAAATTCAACAGATCCTCCACTCCAATCAATCGATCTCAGACTCACAGATGAATCATCGTCTGCGTTTTCCCAATAGGCATTGATTCCGTAAAGAATGCGCTCATAAGTGCCGGTAATAATGCGAAAGTCCTCATCAGACAGTTCTTTGGTGATCGATGAAATTGGTAAGATCAAATCGAGCGCAGATTTTCCTTCGAGCAATTGCTTTTTCAATGCAGGTTTATCCATAGTTTCTTCGTTATCTTCACCACGCGATCGTTTCTTGGTTGCTTCGATGGATGCCATGATGTTGAGTATTTTAAAAAATTATAAAAAATTCTTGGTGAACAACCGAGAAAAAGAAGTGTCAGGGCGGGCATCTAAGCCGTTGTGACCTCGGATTCTGAGTTTGGGCCAGACAAATGAAGCTCTGTTTCCCTTGTGCCTTATAAAGGACCAAGACGTCTTCTTCTCTTGATAATAATCATCAGAGAGCTTGAAATGATTAATGGTACTTTAAACACTAGATACAAGTATTTTTGAGACAAGGTTTATAGTCTTCTATAATACCCAACCCAGAAAATATCCATGCATAAAATATTTAAAAAAAAATAAAAAATAAAAAATAAAATAACCAGCCCGTACAAGGAACTCCGAGACTAGCTCTCAATTACCAAGTTATTTTTGGCTATTTTATATATATATATATATTTGTTTGAATTTGTTTTGTCATTTGTTTAATATGAAACAACTCAAGGTACACCGTTTCCCTTCATGTTTGTACATCAGCTCAATTTCTTATATATTTTTGACTTCTTTGTGGTATTTAGGTAAACCTTCATAAAGTGGACACCACAAAAATATAGGGTACACTGAGTAAGAAAAATTTACAGTTACACCGTAAGATCTAGTCTGAGAAAAGAAATAAGCCAAATGAACTTTGACTTTTGTTTTATTCCACTATTAAATGTATTGCCTCATTCTTTACTAACAAAAAGCTAAAGGAGAAACATTCATATGATTATTATTATTATTTTGTAATGAATTAAAATGTGTAACCATACGAACTTTCTTACTATTATTAACTTTTAAGAATTATACGTCAATCTAACAATATTACACTCCCATATTCAGTCAAAATATGGTTTTTTAATTTTGCGGTCAAGTAAAAGTAAAAACGAACCTCAATAATGCAGATGCGGGTAAGGGGATATCATGAAAACAAGATCGTAGGGCTGTATAAGCTATACATACACATATTTGGTGCTGCTTACTGTAAGAATGACCTTTTGCAAGCCTTCTTCTTTATTTATGTAGTATTTTTTGCTTCACCCAATAAACCCATTGGGCAAAATTGCTCATTTTACAAACCTTTGTGCTCAGAATCGATTAAAGGTAGGGATAGAATGGGATAAGGACACGCAACTGGAAGGAATATATGTCAGAATATTTTTGTAATACAAAACTTTAAGCGGTGAGCATCAGCCGTTTCCATCTTTAGTTATTATAAAGCATATTATATATATATCAAAAGCATTTTCTTTTTCTTCTAAATATTATCATATAGCCCTTCGACTATACTAGCAGACACTTATAACATTGCTTATACTGTTAGTACGTATATGTATATATATATATATATAGTTAAAGATGACCTATGTAAAGTGGCAAACTGCTTTGCATGGTGTAATTGCAACTTATTATCGTAAATCCTTAATCTTTTATTTAATAAAAATTAATATGCTATGTAAAGATTTTAAACTAATGATTCTGCTTTACCCATAAACTTAACAGTTAATTAAGTTTTGTGGATTATATTGCTACAAAAAAAAAGACGTCATAAAAGAAGCAATATATATTTTAGTTTTAAACTTGAGTTCAAAAGAAGTATTTTTGGGTCGAAAAATCAAGCTTGACAGACTTGGAAATGCTCAAATTAAATTTGTACTTTTAGTAATATCATTGCTCTTAATCTGATAAGGAGATATATATATATATAATTAATCAATTAATTAAAATAGGCTATTACACTTGTCAGAAAAAGAAAGAGAAAAGAATTACAGTCACGATTCATACTAGATAAGATATTTATTTAAAAGGGATGTTTAGTATTTTATGCAATATATCTCAAGCATGTATCAATGATATATTTTGATATATATATAGTTCGCTAGGAAAGTGAAGGCATACAATACTGAAATAATTCCAAACATGCATAGTATTGAAGAGTCTGTTTCATGATGGAGAAAATAATATCCTGCTTGGGAATATTGTTCAAGCAGATGGTTTTTGGGTCGATCTTTTTTATAAAAGATCTGATAAAAACGACAATAGCAACATGAAAGAAGTGGAAGACTCATTTAGACCAAGTTTCCTTGACCCTGATAGAAAAATGGGGGATACTGTAAAATCAAAGAGTGTTACCACTTGACAGGCTCTACGGCATATTTACAGAGCTCCCTCGATAATTTAACGGCTAATGGAGGATTTTTATGCCGTGAAATTAATGAAGGACTGCTGTAAAAGGTCTGAAAGTGAGAAAAGGTGGACAAGATTTTACAGAGTTTGTGTGGGGCAGATTCTTTTGGTAGTGCGAGTAGTTTCAAGAGTGATAGTGTGCTGGTCTGTAAATCATGTAATACACTATAGTAACGGCCATGTCAACGCTGCAAAGAATATGTTAAAAATGACATTTGCAATTCTGAAAGGCTTGGGTAGACCTGAAGCTTATTCCAGATGCTAATAGATTCGATTCGCAAATAGCCGTCTCGTACACGGTTTCCCTTTTTGAGATTTAGATTTTTTACAGGTAAAAAAGGTCTGATCATTCATCTCAACATGTCTCAAAACTAACTATTTTCTTTTGTCCCTGTCTAAAAAAGGTAAACGAAATGTCTAAAAATTAATTTTGATTCGGCCATAAAAAAAAACTAACATTGTCTGAATTTAAAGTAGAAATAGGATATTAAATTAATGATGTCAAAATATTTTCTTTTTTTCTTTTCAAAAATGAAAAATAACAGCAGCACTTGTATAATTTCTGGAAAGAAATGCATAATATTTTACCCTTTTGCAGATTAATTTTGTCGTCGTAAAGGACAAGGTTGTTCTTGAGTTCTTGGCTTGTAATTCATAGAAGTTCTAATTCATTTATTTATGTTTGAATCACTGAAACTATTAGCGAATACTGTACTAACAAACATTGTAGGGTTTTCGTTTTGAATATCATGATTTCATTCTTTTTCACAGTGACATCACAATTAAAGAAGAGTGTACAAGTTATATTCTTAAATTTTTCTTTTTCTTTTCGTAGATTGGTACACCCAAAGAAGTTCAATTGATCGATAAATGACTTTACAGGCGTTGGCATAAAGCATTCATACTTTTTTCCCCGAGCATGGATCTAATATCTTCCGGATAGTGAAGTAAAGTATAGAGCGGCTACTGTTTATCCCTATTGTGATGGAACATTTAGGGGTATATATATATGTACAAAAAACACAGTGCTTAGAACATTTTTCCCATATCAAGAAAGTATATCAATTTCAAAGGAGGCACAGTTCCTTTTTTGTAGCTTTCTCTCTCTCTTTATCTTTCTTTCTTTCTTCTTCGCCTTTTTACACTACTGTTTCCATTAAGCGCGTTTGAAATAATGGCTGCAAGTCGTCTCTCCAGAGTGTTCTCCCAAAGACTAGGCTCAAAATACAATTTACCGCGGAGTGTTGGTCACTTCAACTCTCGGCACTTAACCTCAAGCGCCAATCCCAATCCTAATCCCAATCCCAACCTTGTACCAAAACCAAAACATATTCTAAAGTCAAAGGATAATCTTACTCGGGCTACTATTGCGGCAGGTGTACTAGGATCTACTGGCGGACTGGCCTACTATCTACTTCAGGATGACGACGACGAAGAGTTTGAGAGTCATACCATTGTGCCAGACTCGGCCATATACCCTCCCACTGGTGGGCCAAAGGATCTCCCGGTTGCTAGTCATTACTTGGATGAGACAGAAGATATGGTCAATAAGCCAAGACTTGTGATCGTGGGAGGAGGATGGGGAGCAGTTTCGATCATGAAAAGTTTAGAAAAAGACAAGTATAATGTAACGGTAGTGAGCGAAAACAACTATTTTCTATTCACGCCCTTGCTTCCGAGCGCAACAGTGGGAACACTGGAGATGAGGTAAGATTTCTCTTTTTAATAGAACACAAAATAATAATAATGATAAGAATAGTAATTGAAAACGGTTAATATTAAAAATAAAGAAAATAAGAAAAACTGATGAGTCTAATTGTTACAAAAAATGTATATGAAGATCTCTTGTGGAACCATTACGAAAGATTGCCAGTCGTATACACGCCCATTTCTTTGAAGGCCAGGCTGTGGATGTGGATGTAGAAAACAATCTGTTGGAAGTCAAGGGTAGAGGCTCAGACGAGACTTTCTATATTCCGTACGACAAACTTGTGGTGGCGGTTGGAGCCACAAGCATTACGCACGGTGTCGAAGGGTTAGATAATACCGTGAGCTTAAAGACCATCCAGGATGCGATTGATATCAGACGCAGGGTCACTACTAATGTAGAAAAGGCGTGCTTACCCACAACTAGTCCTGAAGAGCGCAAGCGGCTTCTTAGCTTTGTGATTTGTGGAGGTGGTCCCACTGGTGTCGAGTTTGCGGCCGAGCTTTTGGACTGGGTCAGCGAAGATTTTGTCAAATGGGTAAGATATTTAGAGTATATATATATATAGTGTGTGTGTTTGTATCTAATTCATATATCTATAGTTCCCTAAGCTTATCCGAGAAGAGATCAACGTTTCAATTATTCAATCTAGAGATCATATTCTAAACACATTTGATGTCCAAATCAGTAATTACGCCGAAAAGAGATTTAATCGTAAGCATATCAAAGTGATCACAAATGCTCGAGTGCAGCGGATTGAAGACGGCAAGGTTATCTACAAACAAAAATCAAGCGATAACACCACAGAGGACGTGGAAATTCCATTTGGACTGTGTCTGTGGTCTACTGGTATTGGTAAGCTAATTTGCCTAACCTCAAGTTTTTATGTTACTTTATTTTATTTAGGGTTTGCTCATCTCGTATTACTGTTATTTATTTATTCATTTATTTATTCATTTGATTTTGTTTAATAAAACAAAGCCATGACTCCCTTTGCTAAGAAGATCACCGACAAGTTACCTGAGCAGGCCCACCAGCGAGCCCTCACAACGGACGGCTACCTCCGTCTTCGTGGCACAGACAATATCTTTGCTCTGGGTGATTGCGCTAGCATCGAAAACCCTAAACTCATTGAGCACCTGATGGAAATCTTTGAAATGGCAGACCAGTAAGTGAGAAGACAAAATAAAACATCTCTACTGAGATAGAGAGATAGATAGATAGAAAGAAAGAAAGAAAAAGGGTAGTACCATATTTGATACACATAAATAAACGATTGCCCAATTAATAGGAATAGGGATGGTTCATTGACAAAAAGTGAGTTTGGATTATGTATCGACCACATGCGCAAGAAGTTTCCTCTGACAGAGCAGCACCTGGAAAACGTAAAGGAATTGTTTGATGTGTATGATACAGACAAGAACGGTACCTTGGAAATAGAGGAAATGAGAAACATGTTGACTTCTGTGGATAGCAAGATGACCAATTTACCTGCTGTAAGTTTTTTCTTTCTTTCTATAATTCTTTTTAAACTTTAAGCTTTAATTAAACATTCATTAATAATGTTAATTTAAATTGTATATCTTGTATATCTTGTATCTTGTACGTGGGCTGACATTATATCTATGTGTGTGATTGACTATTAGACTGCACAAGTGGCAAACCAACAAGGAAGATACCTTGGAAGATACCTTAGTGCACTGGCTGAAAAGGATAGTGCGTTGGCCAGTCAGATCGTTGGACCTTTTCACTACAGCCATATGGGTGCATTGGCCTACCTAGGAAACACAGCTGTGGGCGAATTTAATAAGGGGTTCAAGATGATTGGAGGTCTGTGGGCGCTTTACTTGTGGAGAAGTGTTTATTGGAGTGAGCAAGTCAGTGCACGCACACGAGTGAATCTTAGTATAGACTGGACAAAGCGTGCCATATGGGGTAGAGATATATCAACTGTGTAGACTAATAAAAATAAAAATAAAAATAAAGAATTCAATACAATACAATACAATACAATAAAAAATCAAACGCGTTCAATGTGTAATGTCTAGCTTGGCTCCAATTTACACTAGATCGGGGCATATACCTCGTGATTAGGTCAGCAACATTCTGGCCCCCTAAAAACAACATAACAATTATGGCTGCGATGTCGAGTGTGCTTTAGCTTGAACAGTCGTGCAAAGACGTGCGTCACCCAGACAACACATCCCAATTTATTTTATTTTATTTTTATTTTATTTTAAATTTTTAATTTTTAATTTTTTTTTTATGATTTTCTCTCTCTTACTCTCTTGAACAACCGTTATTTTTTCTTTCTTCTCCATTTAAAGCTTGTACGCAGACTTCACCCCCTTGTATGCGATCATTCCAACCATTCCAACTTTCAAAGTTGCTATTAATTATCTAACCATTAAAGTGAGCTTATTGCGCTCATGTCCTTCACAAACAACCACAAGCCACGCGCTCATGTGAATAGCCGATCGAGAACCTTACCTCCTTCTTTTATGAACAATTCAGACGATATGCTTTACACTGAAATCTCTAATCCAACTCCTGCCAATTACCCACTTCCACCATCCATTAAAGAATCTCTTGAGGAATGGCTGTACAAAAGTAGTCTAGGCAATACTAATTCTCCAGTCTCTTATCTTCTCGAGACATGCAATTGTTGTGGACGGAACGACTGTGATAGTCTTGATATTTTGAACAAAACAATAAAGAAACTTGAGTCTGACACTAGACTTGCAGCAGGTAATCAAAAACATTCTTTAACTTCCGGCAATTATTTCTTTTATTTTATTTGTGTGTGTGTGTGGGTGGGTGGGTGGGTGTACTTCTTTTAAAAAAAATAAAGAAAGGGGTCAGTTGTTTTTAAATATTTCTATTTTGTATTGTATTGTATTGTATTGTATTGTATTGTATTGTATTGTATTGTATTGTATTGTATTGTATTGTGCTGTGCTGTGCTGTGCTGTGCTGTGCTGTGCTGTATGATGTGATTACTATTATTGACCTCTTGTTATTAAATATAAATATAAACATATACATATAAAAGAAATCGGTCAAAGCTTATTAGAGAAACATGAGACTTATGTTATCGAAGCTACACATGTCACAGAATCATTGCAAAGTCAGGTGCGAGAAAAACGTTTCGTAAAATAAAACAAAAGAGAAATAGAAAAGAGAAAAACTGTCTTACAAAAAGGGTCGTTGTGTAACCGATCATGCAACTTTGTAGTTGGATGTGTCCCATGAAAAGGTAGCACGGTTAGAGCAGTCTCTTGAAGAATCCGAAAATTCAAAGCAAGAACTTTTACATGAATGTAAAAAAACAGTATGGGAACACCAAAAATCACAAAAGGTGAATTTTTACTTTATTTTTATTTGTCATAATTATCGTCAGTCAAATGAAGAAAACTAACTAACAAACTAACTAATGACAATTTGTGTAATCAGATACTAAAGGAAACAATGTCTGATCTTGAGATCTCTAATGCAAAATGCGCTCAGTTGGCCAAAGATTTAGAGATGAAGTGCAACGAGGTAGAGAAGTTGCGTGTGTTCAAATTCATGGTCAGGCAATCCGACATTAGAGAAGAATCATTAAGAGCCAAGGTAACTAATAAAATTAAAGTTTTTTTTATGCTTTAAAAAAAAGGAAATAATAACAATATCAATAATAATATGTCTTTGTTGTACTTAGTTAGAGGACATCAACCAGGAACTTGCAGTGACACGCAAGAGTGAACTGATGCTAGAGTCAAAACAGAAGAAACTGATGATAAAATTTGGTAAGCCTATTGGCTAATGGGTTGGTTGGTTCGTTTGATCGGTGTAATGAATATATTTGTCTAATGCGCACGATATAATGTATAAAAGAGGCTATGTCAATTGCATATGACCGTATGAGAGGAAGAGAAGACATGAAAGACACATATAAAGATGTAAAGGTAGGTAACCATACAAGCTTTGATGTTTTCCCATAATAATCATGATTATGGCCAAATGATCTGCAACATTCTTATATTACAGATTGCACCAGTGATAAACTCAATTACTCCAGAGATGCAGCAGTCAAATATGAACCATCTTTTGGACCTTGTCAAAGAACTGGCTTCTGCAAATAGCAAATTCAAGACCGATCTTATGGATTGTAGAGGTCAACTAAATGAAGCGCATATTGAAGCAGCAGCATACAACAACAAGATATATGGTATTGATAGAGACGAAGAAGGAGAAGAGCAAAGAGAGAATTGTGGTAATGGTGTACCGAGATTTATGGAGGTAACGGCCAGTTCAATATATACGGACAATCTCGCTTTACTTTCCAGAAGCGCACCTTCTCTACATGCTCTTGGTCGTACAAACGGAGGCCGAATGACAAAACCTCTCAGAGAAGTAAGATTGGCAGAGCAGCCGCCGATAACAGACATACAAAACCAACCTAAAAAAGACCTTAAGCAACATCCTTTCCATGCAATGTCAGCCAAAGAACGTTGCCCGCCTTCAAAAAAGGGTAAAGACGTGGCTCGAACAAAAACAGGACCTATTCCAAAACCCTCGGCATCCTCTCCTGCTGGATCCATTATTCATCACCATTACCATTATCATGAACGTCGCAACAAGAAGGAAATCTTGGGTAAAGAAAAGGCTGTATCACTTAGAGCAGCTAATGACACTGACAACAGCCAGAGTGACACACCGAGTCTTGAAGAAAATCCAAAAAGAAAGGTAGTTATAAAGCACTTGAAAAGAACAAATCAAGAATGCAAACGATTTACTGTTCTTCTATTCTTCTTTTATAAAAAAAAATATAGAGTATACAAGATATGGATCAACTCACTACAACTGAGCTATTGGCACCACGACGGTCATTAGAAGACTCTGAACCTAAATCCCCATATAGCCAACTACAAGAGCATGTATCCCAAACACTTCAAAGATTGATTGCCACCGATATACGTGCTCTGAACAGAAATTTACGACGGACGTTTGATATATTTGAATTGAGCAGTATGAGCAATTCGATTATTGAAAATATTCTGACCGACGTGGGTGCTCTTTCAAGTCGATTTATTTGGGTTCAGGACGAGATCAGCTACAATACCCACAACGAGTCATTGAATGCCTTCTTTCCGATATTACAGCTCTTTCAAGACTTGCTCCAGGAAATGGGACAGCTGCGTTCGACTATGAATGAGCTTCAGGTAGAATACGTAAAAAAAGTAGAGCAATATGGACAAAAGGTTGAGGAAGAGATTGTCCAGAAGCGTGAAAAGTTGAAGAAGACCGCAAGCACACCCACAACGAATATGGCCCAGTCACCCTCTGGCCCTCTAGCATGGTTCGCTCAGGTGTTTCAAAAAGCAACCCACCACCCGACAGATAGAATGGTATCTAAATCGATTTCAAGGTCAATATCTTGTGAATCCATACCTCCTCAATATCCACATGAACAGAGTACATTTATGGGAAAACCATATGGATTGTCTGCTACATATGCATCATTGCAAGACGATCATAATGACGGTTATCATTCTAGGCCGTCATCTACGATGGAGAAGGAGCGACAGGGAATGGACATTAGACGAGTCAAGAGCAGTACGAGTCGCTATGGACCGGCGTCGAGTTATCCACGATCGTCGCCACTAACAGCAGAAAAGCTCTCTCACCGAGTTCCCTACCCTGTCATCAGGGCATCTCAAAGCACTGGTACAGACCGAAAGGCAAAGGTAAGGCAGGTTCCTTCCTTGGGACGAGAATCGGGACAACGACAGAAGAGCCCTTTGAGATTGACTCCATCTGGGGCTTCTGCGATCAATTACGATGGAACTGTACCACAGACCTCGGCATCTGAACGAGCAAGTGATTGGAAAGTTGGCGGACATTTTTCAACTAGCTGGCTAGGTAGTAATTAAGCTCACAAGCTAATATACTAGAATTACTGTCAATATACATATATACATATAAACCTATATACATAAAGTAATATATATATATATATTATTTCATTATGACGAATGTCCATTTTTGGTTTTCGTTTTTTGTTTTTGCTCATTTGCTCATTATCTAATAATGGGGTTAAGAATAATAGAGAAACATTACTTCTTTAAAGTCATGCAGTTTTTTGATGACTATGGGAAAGTAAAAAGTTCTAAAAATTAGGCAACTATATTAAATAAGCATAAATGAAAATAGTGGTTTATAAGTGTAAAAGGAATTTCCTTTTTGTCTTTGTCAGTAACAACAACAATAGTAGTAGTAATAGCAGTAGCAGCAGGGCAAAAAAGACCCTATTATAGATATGTAAGCAAGTACTTTTACATAATAATCTAAAAGGTACACATACACACATACATATATAGTATACTAAAGGCACAAGTGGTTGCTTGATATAAACTAAAATATATTTATATTTATATTTGTCTTTGAAAATATGCTGTGATGTTTGGTATTTAATTACAGGTCAGTCCAATCTTTTAAAATTAAACTCTCTGATGTTCCTCCTTTATGTAGAATTTATTTTTATTTTTATTATTTTGTACAAGTTAAACTCATGTAACAGATGACGAAATTCCAATAAGTAACTTTCAAGATGTATCGATTGAACCAATTAAAAAAAAAAATTATTATTATTTTGTTTCAAAATCATCTCCTGAATGTAATAATATTTCAGAACCACGTATTTATATTTTATAATTGTTTTTTACGTTTCGATTTGACTTGATTTAGGTGTTACTTCAAAGCTATTCAAAATAGTGAGGATTAATTGGGTTAGGATCATGGGTAATATTTCATTCATGTAGATTATCTCTATATTTCTTTTCTTAGTCCCCATAAGATTCTTCTGAAAAACAGGTGTAAAAATCAAGTCCTACTCTTATTGATTGACTGACTAGGGTTTATAATGGTCCATTAATGATTCCTTATGTGTTGTTCCTTTTAAAAACAAACAAACAAACAAAAGGGATCTATATCAACAAAGTCAAGTAAAGCAAGTAAAACTGATATGATATGTTATATGAACTATTATTAGTTTATTTTATATTTACATAATATATATATATCAGTAAAGTCAATATCTTGACTTGCCTCATTATATTTGACTGCATCATAAAGAAGAAGAAAAAGTACTACTATTACTATCACTATTACTACTTTTTCCTTGTTTTTTTTTCTTTAAATTTATTTTGAGAAAGCCCAATAAATATTTATACGGTCCTTTGGAAGATTTCAGCAGGTTACATTGGGCCATAAGGATCTGAGTCGTCATCAGAATCATACTCAGAGTCATCGAGATCTTCTTCTTCACGCTTCTTCATACACTTTAAGCAACGGGCCTTTTCAGCATGCTTTCTCTGAACCTATTTTTTTTTTTACAAAGGAACAAAAATGTATTTATTAACTACTTATTATTATTATTTTATAAAAAGAAGAATCTATATTTACCTTGGCAAACGATTCAAGAGGTTTTGTCTTTGTGCAGGTCATGCAAGTCAATGTGCTATTGACTGATGCAGTGCACTGTTTGCATGAGATCTGTTTTGCCTTTGTTCCCTTGTTGTAACTAGGAGGGGCATAGGCTACAATAAACCAAAGAAGAAAACGCGCAAGTGTTGTTTGGTTTCATTTAGATTCGTATTAGACGCGAGCTTTGAATTAGATTCTTGATATTACTTACGATTGAATGTTGCCTTTTGGATCTGTGTCTGGGAAAAGGCATCTAGAGGCTTGTCCTAGATTCAGAGTCCAGAGTCAGTAATCAGTAATCAGTGATCAGTAATTAAAGCTTTTATTATTAATATTCTAGATCATTCAATCGTACAATGCTACAAAAGACACATCTTAATGATTTCAACTTGGGCGATTGATCTATGCATAAATAAGAATGAAATGAGTGTTTAATATCACAAAAGACAAAACAGCGAATATAAGTGCGTACCATTAGCACCCTGAGTGCCATATCCATCCTGGAAAGCCGGTTGAATGCGGAATTTTCCTGCAGGACCTTGACGACTCATGATGTGCGTTTAAAAGAAGAAGAAAAAAAGAAGGAAGAAAGAAAATAAATAAATAAAATCTATTCCGACTGGTTGGTTTATTTATTGAATCAAAACCCACACTGTCCTGTCGTGGATATTATTTTAATTTTAAGCTTTTCTGCTTTTTGCCCTTCACAAGATTGGCTGATAAGATACTATGTTTCAACTCACTTATCTTATATTTGACTTTAATATTGATGCCAAAACCACACATCTTAAAGACATTCAGGCTTTTAAGGTCAAGCAATCATAATTCAATTATTATTACTATTATTATTAGTTTCAGTAGGAGAAGTAGCTGTAATTATCATAAAAGATATTCATTGTTATAAATTTTCTTGATGCTATATATACATATACATATCCAAAGTAAATAGATAGATAGCTATCCTTATTTTCATTATGTATGCAATCAATATATTGCTTTAATATCACAGACAGCCCTTATTTAATTCAAATTTATTTTAATGATCCAAGACAATCAATAAATGAATAGATATCAAATCGGTTTTATGAAAATGACAACCTGGATCGGCGTCAAAAACAATGGCCAATTTTCAGCGAGAAGTCTCCCAGAAAGAGCCAAAAACATATTCAAATACAAAAAGCTAAAGTGGTCCATTTTCGAATGATTATACCTTTGATTTTTCAGTAATATTCAAAGATAATAAAGTGCTTAGTATAACAAAAAACTAGCCACAGTCCAATGCATATATACATATGGGTATGTTTGTTAATAAAAGAAGATGTAAAAGTCTAATTAATGTTTGGTTGTGTCGCCTTTGTTGGATATTATCTCTTGAACTTTATTTGATGTACTAGCTACCAAGGATGTACTCAAATGTGCTCAGTATAATTGAGATCCTGGGCTCTTTAGACATACCAAAAAATCAGATATCTTCATGGGAGACACCTCTTTTTCTTACTACCATATTGTATGAAACGCCTTGCTTTTCGAGCAAAGACTGACTTTTTCTCTGTGGATAGTTCATTTGATCAAAGAAGGAAGTGTATCGCCGGTCAAACAATCAGAGTACTTGCCTAGGTCAATGTTCTATTTTAAAAATCTCACTAAACGGACAAAATCCTTACTCCCCACCCAGAAACCTTGCCAAGCCTGTTTGTACTGACAATTTTAAGAGGCTTTTTGTTTTTTACAACTCTAATCCATTTCTTTCTGATTACCCTGACTATCCCATTGTTACTAACTAGTTGAATTTCGGACTAAACTGACCAAGACAACTAATTTTCACTGCTCAACTGTCAAATTCGCCTTGTCAAGACTACCCCTCAGTCGTATTTCATTGTTTTTATGTCTATCTATCTATCTCTTAAACCTAGCTTACGAGATAAGGAGTGAAACCAAAACCAAAAAAAAAAAGAGTTTTATATTCTTATGAAATGTGGTTAAAGAAATTGAGATCCTCACATCTATTAATCAATGATGCTGGATTGCAATTGATACGAATGGCTCCTTACGAAATGAATCTACCATAACAGTCCTTCTTTTTAGTAACATTTAGCTCTCTATAAAACATGGCAAGGTATTTAATACATTTGCCTGCACTTAAAAAAAAAGTACTTTGTATATCTTGATACCAATGTGATCCTTTTATATTTATTTATTATTAAACTCAATTCCAACAGTGGGATATCAACAAACAAATAGCCAGACATACAGACAAGTAAATAAATACATGAATAAAGGAATCTTTTTGCCAAGCAAAGTTGTCTCTGTCATCAATTATGGGATTTCTTTTTTAGATATAGTGAGAGCATAAAGTATCGCTTATTGGATATTATATAGGTTGACCAATAGAAAGAAAGAATAAAGTGGACGAGGGCGAGGAGAAATAAATGATAGAGAATATTATGAGGCCATTGAAACAAATGCACAAGTTGCTATGGTGACCATTTCTTACAACCCATTGGTGATGATTTGTATAAGCTAAATAACCTTAAAAATTAACCCATACGCACACAAAATATTGTTTTGAATATTGTATCCCTCCCTTGTCTTCTTAGTGTATAAAACACTACTTCAACAAAAATGATCTATGCTACGGTTTTCCATCTGGTTTTTTAAAGAAAGAAAAAAACACATAGATATTTTATGGCAACATCACTTTTTAGCTCATATTTATGGATTTTTTTTTTGGATCATTCAAGAAGATGAATATGGCTATATATCTCACATTCGTCTCTAAAGTATTGAGCTTGTATTTCACTAAATTGTGGTGCATACACCACAGGTTACATGATGATACTTTTGACCTATTGTACTCACCTTTGCATTGGAGTTATTTTACGTTTATAGCCTAATTATTACCATCAGTAAGATTGATTTACCAGCAAAGTGTAGACGTTGAGATTGTATGCTAGTTTTATAAATATAAGCAAAGAATACATAAAGATGTATATATTGTAGTAGCAAATTCATAATGCCGTACCACGGTAGCAATAAAAGGAGGATATACGACTAGGAAAGATTCAACAAATTTCGAATGTCTATTATAGCTCCTATCTGATCCTCTCTATTTATACAATACACAAAACAGTTTTTTTTTATGTTTTGTTCCAAACTTTTAGCTTCTTCTTTCCTTCTTTTTTTTTTGGATCAAATATTCTTGCCATACCTTGCTTTGAAAAGGTCTTCATCAAACTTGACCCTGACCTTTTTGGTGTTGCGCATTCCAACAACTGTTCCTTTCTTACCAAAAAGGAAGATGTTTTTCTCACGTCTGTCAACACAAACACATCTGTCCCCGATCATAAGTTCTTTGGTACCGTGGATCTCTTTAAATTTCTTAAGAGAGACAATTGCCGATTGAGGAATATTGTAGACTACTGTTTCCAAGGAAACTTCACTGTTAATTTTTTTTGTGCGCTCGATTGCCTTTTCATTAATCTTTAATGTGAGCTAAGAATATTCACAGGTTAGTTTGTTTTGCGTATGTATGTTACAAGACAAACTAGACTGTACGTATATCAAAATAACAGTAAAAACAATACTAATCTATTACTTGCATTTTCGAAAGGCGTTGGACTTCTCTTCTTATAATATCTTTTTGAATTAACCCAATCATATACAGTTTTGACAGAGTACGGGGTACTATCATCCCAGGTGTATGTAGGCATAGGAGTGACCTCTTATAATAAAAATTTGATGATTATAATGTGCGTGTGTATGTTCTGTTAGTTTTCAAGATAATCTATTATTCAACTGAAAACTTTACCACTAAATATCAGTTTTTGTACAAAGAATGCCAAGCGAGGAAACTGTTTAAGATAACTTTCAAGCAGATCCGCTGCCTCTTGAAAGTAAAGGCATAGTTCTTGGTTTGCCATAAATGTGTATCCGTCGTTATCCCCGAATTGGAGTCCAATGTTAAGCACAATATTCTGAGACTGGGTAATGTAAAAGTCTGTCGAAAGGTGTTTTACCACTTCTTCATGAACCCTCAGGGAATTTGCAAGGGCGGTACTACTTATTAAAGGAATGTTGCATTCTTTTACGCTTGATTCATCAAATATAAGTACAGGCTCCTTCAAAGCATATTTATCGAGGTAGGTATTCATTCTGACTGTCAGACCGTCGTCAACTTCGTGAGACAGAGTATCGTACACCCAATTTCCGTGTAGGGTTGATCCGTACACAAATGCATACTTGATACTGATAGTAGGCGCAGTAATTGTAGTACTTGTACTCGAGGTCTCATTGATGTTATTATTTCTGCCTTTCAGTATAATGTCTTTGACCATAAAATTGTTTTTTGGAAACAGCATGATACTTTCGTAGCCTTCATTGGATATTATTCTCTGCTCACCCGAAGAGAATAAATGATGATTACTTGGATCCCGAGAGGGGATTGAGGCGGAATCCATTGTAGAATTTTGCAGAGTGTACTGCTGAACGGTTTCTGAAGGAGATTGACCTTTTAGTTTGGACTATTTTATAGATAAGGGTACAAGATAAATATAAGTAATCTAGACTTCTTTCCAAAATAGAAAAGCGGCTTTATTTCCCTCTTTAAAGTACCTCAGAGGCAAGTTGATCAACAAGTACGTTGAAATCAGGAAAAACTTTTTGAATGTAGACGTATATATTCATTGGTTCTCCCAGATCAAATATCGGAACTTCAAGGTCTTGTATTTCGATCAGCTCAAAAATTGCAGGAGTCAAACGGTAGAAAGGATAATACCAAGTCCATGAAACGATATTGGATTGAAAGTATTCCATAGTCCAGTGAATTCCTCTTATATACTCTTCTGCCATAATTTTACGCTCTCTGGTCTTTTGTGAGCTTTTAATCTATTCGTATGGTTTAAAGCATTTTGTGAGTGCTAGCTTGTAAAGTTGGTTTAAATATTATTATTACTATTATTATTATTTTTTAAAAATTACCTGTTCAGTTCTGGAAATGGTACCTGTACTTATACTATTTATATTGAATTTTTTAAATTCTTGAATTATATCATTGGCTTTTTCAGCAGAATAAAGATCTCTCATAGGTATAAGTAACTTTTCAAAAAAAAATCCAAGCCGATTGTGGTTGATAGTTTGGTTTTCATACAAATGACCGTTAGATTCCAATAAAAAGTTTTTGTAGGCATCCAGGACAACTTTCATTGATTCAGATAAACGATTCAAACTTCGTGGGTACCGTAAAAAAGAAGTTCCCATAATTACGTTTAGCAAAACATAGTCTCTTATAAGAGAGTAAGTGTCGTATTCGAACCCGTCTTGTGCCTTCAAGAAGGCGTATTCTTTTTCGATTGCTTCTCGCAAGGTACCCGCGTGCACTACCTTAAAGATATTCCTAGGAGTTCTGACAGGGAAGACGTGAATCTATGTATAGCCTTTTGCTAAATATTACAAAAGAGAGAGAGAGAGAGAAACTTACTCTTCCTCTGTATAAGTAATACCCTCAGTAAATAATATATTGCTGTCTTCGCATAATAGTCCCATCAGAATAAGATTTCTGTCGCTTCCCCATATCATGTGTCGCAGCTCAGGCGATCCTGGGGGTGGAACTTCAAGCGATCGGATATACGACATGATCTTCCATTCACCTGTACCAGGCATGTGTGTATCAGAAAGCAAGATCCTGATATCTTCCCAGTGGTCGTTATATGTCAGTTTTTCAGACAATCGATAACGAATGTAATCTCCTAGCTTTTCCATAAAACTAGTTCCTTTGATATTCATGGTGTATTTATTAGATAGTGTTAGTAGTGATTTCTACTCTCCCTATATTGTTCTTATCATAATTATTTATATGTATATTACCAGGTGTAATAAGATTTTTGTCATATTTTTTACTATACTCTTTGTCAGACGGTCTCTCAAAAAGTCTATTTTTTGATGTTCTGGTATATATCTGTTTTTGTAGTTTTATGGCTGGAGGTATGCCGTCAAATGCAATAAAAATCAACCTTCTTGGGTGAATGTGATCAACTGCCTCCTCTATCTTTGAAAACACTGCTTCCATAACTTCATCTTTAAATGTCTTTGGATCAATATTTGTAAGCTCTATCTTTTCAAAGCAGAGATGAATGGTTTGCGTAATGTCAAAGTAGAGATTGTCTAATAAAAGTTGTAGATAAATTGTAAGCAAAGAATAAAGAAATAAGAAGAGCATCAGGATGTTTATCTCCCTTGATTATATGGTTGATCAGAGGCATCATATATAGCTTGCCTGTATTGACGATTGTTATTCGTGGCTTGATATCACTTATTTCTGTCGATTGATAACAGGATGGATACATCTCCCTTTGTGGATATACAAAATGAAGTATGAATTAGGCGTGCTGGTTTCTGAGCCATGGCTAGGATTCTTCGTTATTTCTTACGTTAACACCGTGAAAAAAGATTTTCTTTGAGCCATCGTTTTATTATTGAGAAAAGAACGCATTGAAGAAAGAAAGTGACAACATAATATATCTTTATTAATTTATACTATTTTATAGTGAGTTCTGTTAAAGACTCCCAAATTCTCCTTTTATATGCCGTGAGAATATCTAGCTGATATATTTATAAATGATTCATTATAGACTCTTCGAGTATATCAAGTCTAATATAGATATATATATAGTGATATATGGGTAATGTCTCAATTTACTCAATCAATGTACTTGTAACCGTTTCTTTATTCGAATTTTGCATAGATTCATTGCAAAATTAAGCACATATTTTTTTAAAACAATAATAGTAAGAATAATATTTGATACTATGAGCTAAACGCACCTGTTTAATGTACCCTAAACTGTCTTCTTGTTCTTTTGGAGGTTTATATGCTTGTTCTAGTGGATGAAATGGTGACAATTAAAGAAGAATTACTATCAAAACATTTCAGTACACAATATATGTAGCTGTCTGTTTACCTTGTAGTAAAAAATTCCACCTAATCCTTCGTATTGTTTAACAAAGCGAAGACCTTCCTCAGAACACTCAGACACCATATTAACCATTGTCCCAAACTGTGCGCAAGTTTCAAGTATCCATTCAACCAAAGATGTAGTGCTATAAAGTTCCATTTGAGTGTATTCCTCGAGAAATTCTTGAACAGAACACGGCCCAAGCTCCTCCGCTTGTTCTTCACTTATGTTAAAAACACGTCTGTTCTGTTGGCTGTCATTCAAGTCATAACGCACGTAATTTAAGCCGCGCCAGATAATTAAATGACGGATCAAGCCGTTCTTGAGTGCATTTACGGTATCTATTACACCATAACATGATTTACTGGCATTTTTCAACGTCTCTTCGTGATGGTTTTGGAGCAAGTGTCTTTCTTTGAGGATTTTTCTTCCCCTTATATCATTTGAAGCCAGGTTCACAGCTTGATAAAAACCTGTTTTTCCACAGTGGTCTGTGGTCACCACACTGAACACTCTTTCTCGAAGGCGACAGTCTAAAAGGCTTGACTTGTAGAGTTCAGACTTCAATCCCGCCGAGCCGGCCAGAATAATTCCTTCTACAATACACTATACCCAAACATAAGTATATTTGCTTGCAATTCACAATAACCTTTTTTTTCTTTGGGTATTGGGTATCTGGCTATTATATCATACCTTGTTATCTTTAATGAAATAATTAACTGCAAGTTCGCAGATTTGCTTGATGTGTTTATGGCGAATCTCATTGCATATTTTTGATACATGATTTGAGCTGTTTCCTCTACGACTCTTTTGGCTAGGAACTTCTGAGCGTACCTCTCGTAGCACTCTCCTGTCGTTTCCGGAAAGTATGCCAAAGAGCGTACTATTCCCATCCATAATAATGACCCCAAATTCAACATCAACCTCGAGTTGTTTTTTCAAGGTTTCTATGTGGAAGTGATTGCTACGAATATACATGGTTTTTGATATAGGTTTAGATGGCTCAAAAGAAATCTTTGTGTCTCCATTTTTCTCTCTTTTCCTTGGTGTAGCATCTGCATATACAACCAAACCATTTGGCGGGACTGTACCGACAGCATTTTATAGTTTAGAGAAGAAGAAAAATAAAGGAATTAAAATAAAGCCAAGCAAAGTAAAGTAAAAGTTTGGAAAATTGTCAAAAGAATAGTATTAGTCTTCCCTTTTCTTTTTTGCTTTTATACGTATTGTGTATGTTAATCTCTTACTCTTTGAATATTCTTGTAGACTTGTTTTGGTAGAGTCAAGTGAGTCTAGAGCTAATGTACGTTGGGTACTAGACTTTATATTTCTTGCTTCGGTGCGCTTTGTCAATATAAACTTATTTATACTGTTGAGTTCATCTCCAGGTGCTATTTTCCAAGAAGATAATAGTAATAATAATAATAATAGTAATAATAGTAATAAAAGACGCGCCTTTGTGAGAAACATAAAGCTATTATTATAATAATCTCTGTATTGGATTCAATGTATACATATCAATAGAGATATCTTGGATTTCTGTTTTCTACAAAAACAGTAGTAGCAAAAAAATCCCCCAAAAGAATGGTTAAAAAGAATTGGGTTGTATATAACAAAGGTAAGGTTATTTTACCCTTGCTTTTCACCAAGGTTCTTGATAATATTGTGAGTTTTCCACGTTTTTAGCGTGGACTCGATTTCTTCTTCGATTATCATGGGGATGGTAAAGGGTGAGCTTTTTATTTTATATCTTTAGAGCAAAGTATGTGTATGAGAAAAAGGAACACATTTATTTTCTTTTATACCATCAAAAAAATATAATATAGTTATATAGCCTTATTTTATCTTTTTCTGTTATAAGAGAAATAAAGTACAAATGAACCCTGATTAATTATTCGTATAATACTTTAAAAAAGTAAGAATAAAAATAAAAGCAAAATATCTATTCAAGCATTTTTAATACGTATAGAGCCCTAAGCTTACGGGAAACAAACTCGTCTAATACCAGACTAGGAGAATGGATTCGTAAACCACTTGATTACACTAGCATATTTCGGTTGGTCTAAGAAAGCACTCCATATGTCTACAAGCATATCTTCTTTATCAAAAGTATAAAGCAGTATAGATATATGTATATAATAGAGCACATGATGTATATGCTTATATAAATACCCATGTATAGCATTATCATTTTTATCGGCATCCTTAAAAAAATATATGGGAATATGCGTATGAATCTCAATTTTTTATGATGTTACTTCCATACGAAATAACTTAAACTGATCTGCATTAAAAATCTTTCAAAGTGAGATTCAATTCAAACATATAACCTCAATTGAACATCTGCAAAAATAATAAAGAAGAAGAAGAAGAAGAAATTCAAAGAAAGAAATGAACTGTTGTGTTTATTCAAAAGAGAGAGAAAACCTTTAATTAACTAATTAATTAATTAATTAATTAATTTAAAATTAATGTAATTCACTGTTGCTCAATTATCTATTGAATTATTAGAAGCCAAAGATAAAGGTAGGTACTCCGTTGCAGTGGTTGTATTATCTGAACAAATTACAAGATGAACAGTAGATTGATATCTGTAACATGATATTCTGGATACAAATAAACCAAGACATTTAAAGTAATCGAGTCAAAAAAGCACATGTATAGTTTTTTCTTTTCTTTTCTCGCTTCTTTCTACCGCAAGCACTATATATACTTGTAATTGAAATTGCAATTGAAATTGAAATTGTAATTTATCTACATGTTACGTGTAATTCATTGCTCTTTAAACTTCTCGTTTAGACTTTCATTTTAGCTTAAAGTTCTTATCAACGGATCTATCTTCGTTGCTTTTTATATAAAAATCGTAAGAAAGTCGATTGGAGGTCAAGCCTTAATATTCTCAGCTTATTATAACAATAACAATAAAAGTGTGATATTATTATTTTCTCTCATTTGTGCGCTTTTTCACTTAATTTTCTCTTGTTTTTTTTTCTTGGTGAACGAGAGAATATATGACACTTGTGTCCTTATTAAGAAAAATGGAGAATCACAAAATCTAGTCTTTCTCGTTCTGACGATCCTTTTTCTTCTTCCTCTTTTCTCTCTTTCTCTCTCTCTCTCTTTATAATTGATATTGCGCTCCGTGTTACATTCCTTGTTTAGAATACTTTGGACGGAGAGTGAGAATGATCTTTTACTTCATTTATTGCCGAAAGAGTAACATCATCCTTTGTGTAGATTCAATACTGGGTTTGTCTCTTCACACAGCATCCTTGTTTCCTAATAGGTATTTCAAGAGGATGTATCTTCTGACTATTATTATCATTATGCTTTGACTTAATTTACCAAGCCTGTCTTAAACGTTTACGCTATTCATAATTAAATAACCATTACTCTTTTAAAAGACAAAATTTAAAAAAGTCTAAATAAATGAAGTTTGTACAAGCGAATTACATAATTATATATTGTTCAATGCTTGTAACTAGTAAATTTTTGGAGTAATCACATGTAAATCCTCAAGCTATACTCCAACATATGTAATATGTAATATGTGTGTATGTATATATGTGTATAAATATTACTTTTAATATAATCGATAAGTTCCAAGTTTTCTCTCAACAAGTAGACTACGACGGTCTATCCTCCGGGAGCACAAGTACGGATGACACGCACAAGAAGTCTGCAAAATTTTCCTGGAAGATCTGGTGTAACCGATAGTTTCCAAGGAGATAATATAAGCTCATATATTATACATATATATTCAAGAAAAGAAAAGTAATATAAAATAAAATAAAAAGTAATATATGTAATGACAGCTGAATTAATAGTTTTACCCATAATATATTATTTTATTTTATTTTATTTTATTTTATTTTATTTTATTTTATTTTATTTTATTTTATTTTATTTTATTTTATTTACGCTTGTGCTTGTGTCTGTGTCTGTGTCTGTGTCTTGTGTCTATGTCATCACTTAAGTTTTTCATCAATTGTTTGTGAGAGAAGAAGAAAGTAAAAATAAGTTTATTTTCCTTTCTGTAAGAAAATTATGACTATATTACGTTAACGGATTCTGCTTTCATGTGCGCAGTAAAATCCTGTGAGCGGATACTTCAGCATATGATTTTCTTTGCTATACATACATATATATATATGTAATAAAATTCCCTTCTTTTTTTTGGTATCTTTTTCATGGCCCATCGGCGTAACCCAAAGTCTAAATATTCTACGTAAACCTCCGCTGATGTACAGTAACAATATATTGGCGTGAGTGTACTCGCCTATGTTTTACAAAGACAGAGATAGAGAAATGTTGTTCATTTATGTATTTAAAATATAAAAAGAAAAGTAATAGTGTAGTGTAGTGTAGTGTAGTGTAGTGTAGTGTTAGTATAAATGTCTTTCTTTGTTTCAAGCAATTCTATATAAATGAATCAAACACATATGTACATTGTTCTTTGAAACAGGATCAAATACTAACTATTATTCTTGTAATTATTGCACCAGAAGCCTGGTAACACACATCAAGAGTGCTTTTTGAATATTACCGCAAATAGAATATTGCTCTGAATTCAAATTAGCAATGTACTCCAAGATAACACAAGGAAAGGAAGGAAGAGAGAGAGAGAGAGAGAAACAGCCACCAAAGATGGGAATGAGACATAAATTTTGCTCTGTTGATTGTCAAATAAACACAACAACAACAGCAACAACAAGCAGAACAATTATCCGGATTTGACTGGATCCTCTATTGTAATTTGTATTTTTCCTTTTAAAATTACCCCGGCTTCTCTCCCAGCTTGGTTTCTTTATATATATATGTATAGATACGCATGGAGATTCACAATCGTTTCAATAGTAAATCAAATAAAATAAATGAACAGTTATTTTTTATAGGGTTTTCTAATTGACCGAAGCCAATGTGGTTCAATTAATAGAAAGAAAATGAAGATGAAGATGAGTAAATATAGAGAAGCAATAAAGTATAGATTTAATTATGTAGCTATGTGTGTTTGTGTGTGTTTGTGTGTGTTTGTATTATCAAGTACTACTACCATTACTTCTTTATATTTTCTTAAAGAGGGGAAAGAAAGGGGAATAATAAGACAGGTTTGTAATTAAGTGTGTTTTCGTCTTCTTGGTCTATAAAAATGAGGAAATGACAAGCCAAGAGAAATAATCAAAAGCACAAGATGGCATTGCACAGCAAGCCACAGATATTAATGAGATCTCTATATTGTCACTCCTTTGCGCACTATAAGAAATAAAGAAAAGGGAAAGAAAAATGAAAAATTTAAAAAATAAGAATGGAGAAAGGATTGTGAGGAGTGAGCGATAATGCGAGTAAGAAAATAAAGAGATGGATCAGACAGAAAGAAAAGGAAAGTAAATAAGGTAAATAGGGTAATAAGAATAGTAGTAGTAGTAGTAGTAGTAGTAGTAGTAGTAGTAATAGTAGTAATAATAATAATGATTTAAAGATGTTATATTATTCTCTAAAGCACAACGCAGGGTGGTTTTTTGTCTTTTCCCTTTCCCTTTCCATTTTTCTTGACGCCGGAGCGCATGCCATCTCTCTGGGCACGAATGATTTTGACGACTTGGTAGAAAGAACGTTCGACATTGACGCAGGTTTTTGCAGAGGTCTCAATGAATTCGCAGGCAAGTCGTTTTGCCATCGCGTAACCTTCCTCGCGTGTCACTTCACGCTCGGTAACCTTATCGCACTTGTTTCCGACAAGCATCAAGGGAACATTGTCAACATCCTTGACTCTGAAGATCTGGTCACGGAAACGTTCGACACGATCAAAGGTCGAATGAGATGTTATGGAGTATACTAGCAAAAACCCTTCTCCGTCTCTATAAGATGATCAAAGCATATATTGTATGTACAGTTTATATAGATAAGTTGATTTAGAAAAATAAAGGAAAAAAATAAGTTATATTGATAGTAGTGTTTAGGTCCAGCATTATTATTACTGTTACTTATTCTTACCTGATCCATTGGTCTCTCAAGGCAGTGTATTCCTCTGAATACAATAAAACAGTATTGTTATTTTTTAATATATGTGATCGAGTAAAAATAATTTTTAAGGTTTTTATTATAATTACCTTGTCCGGCTGTATCCAAGACTTCCAAAACACAAGGCTGGTCTTCAATAACGACCTGCTTGCGATAAGAATCTTCGATTGTGGGATCATACGTCTGGAATACAATTGAATAAATAACGAGCAAAACCAAGGATCTATTTAGACCTTGATAAAAGAAATCAAAGAGCCAAAGATCTATTTAATCGGGAACATACCTCTATAATAATAAATACAATTAGCTTAGTAAGCCTTACTTTTTTTTTAAAAAAAAAAAAAGAAAGAAAGATCAAAGTTGACAATTGAATTTATTTTTTATAACTTACCAACGAAATGGTTAAGACACAGCTGATGCCCTTGATAGTTAATGGCCGGTATAAAAAGTTGAATCGTATTCACACATTCACTTTTATTTTTGTCATACCTGTATAGTCAAGGCAGTCTATAGAAGGGGAAGAATTATAAAAAAAAGAAGTTCAATACAAAATAACCCGTCCAATCCAATATCTGTGTGACCTGAGAGGTTCTTATTGTCATGTCTACTACTAATATGCCATACCTTTCCCACACCACCATCGCCCAAAACGACCAGCTTGTAGAGCATCATCTTTTAGAGATTATTCTATTATGATTATTATTTTTCAAGGCCGAGAAAACATAGTGCAAACACAAGGTTCGAGAAATATAAGTTTTGATTTAGTGATTTAGTGATTTAGTGATTTAGTGAGTGAGTGAGTAAGAGTAACAGTGGGAAAGAATTCAATCGAGTCAATCCACATATTAATGAACAGGGTGTGACAACACCGAGCGGACAGAAAAAGCACGTTGTTTTGCCAAGTCGACACGAGTTTTTTTTTATGAGGAAAAAAAAATAGGTGAGTATTGTTGATATGGCAACGATTGTAAAGCAGATGGGTTTCCAGAATGAGTGTAATGAGCAGAGTAATTAGAGCGAGGTAGCGATATATATATATATATAGAGATAGAGATAAAGAGAGCGAGAAAGAAAGAAAGACAAAGAGAGACCACATGTTAGTTGAGATTCTTTTTGATTATTATTATTATTTTCAAATGATATTTAAATAAATAAATGTATATATATAGGTATGTATGTATATGCATTTGTATAAGTATGTATGTATAAGTATGTATGTATAAAAGGGGGAAATGATGTTTTCTCGAAAGTTCAATAAGAGAGAGAAAAAGAACAATGGATACGCAGCAATAATCATCCCCAGAAATCCTATCAACTGCCGAGATGACTATGTGTGCAATGACCAGACAATGTCAATGTTGACATTGCTTTATTATCCGTCCATATAAGATGGGTCAAAGATATATGTATGTGACCTTTCTTGTTCTTGTTCTTGTTCTTTCCTTTCTTTTTTGTTTATTTTATTCTTTCTCTTATTATTATCATTGTTACTACTATTTAAACATATACAGATATATATATAAAAGAAGCAAGCAAGAAAATAGTGATAGTGATAGTGATAAATGTGTGTATAGGAAATTGGTGATAGTTTCGACATACCCGTTTATTTGACTAATGAGAGAAGGAGTATAGTAAGAATAAGAGCAGGCCAAAATAAAATAAAGTATAAAAAAAAGGAAAAGAAAAAGGAAGCGAAGAAAATAAGAGAATGGGAGATTTCAAAGCGATTGGGTAACTCTACCTGGGTAACACTGAGATTTAAAAATAATAAGCACACACATACACAGAGATATAAATGTACAAAGAGAGAGAGGTAGATTGATAAGGTTGAAGAGTCGCTAACCCCTCCCCACACACAGAGAGAGAGAAACAGAGACAGATTCGGGTTCCATATATTGTATTATATAGTATATATTGTAATTATTGTAATTATTGTAATTATTATGATTATTATGATTATTATGATTATTCCTTGTCCTACAAATATCTTCTTGTAAACCATGATCACGTTCTTCATCTTAATCATCGTCTTGATTTGACATTACAAAAATAAAAGCATCATAATTATACAGGTTGTGAGATCTTTAGATTCTCAGATTCATAAAGGTCGCTTTCTTATTTTTATTATCAATACTAAAAACTTGGGACAGGCAAGATGCACCAAATATATTAATATCTCTCTGTACACACACACACACACACTACGGATACAAATATACTGAATATACACTTGTAGACAGTAGCAGATTTATATATAACAAAAGTGTAATCTTCTCAAGGAAAATATATGCGAAGGGGAGAACTCTTTATATTCATAGGAACTCAAGGCTTTGTAGAGTACATGTGTGTAATTATAATTTAAATATTTCTTTTTTAAAAAAAAACAAACTACAAATGGTCTTCTTTAATATTACAAACACTCCTTGAAAAATAGTTTTTATTTTGATTTTTTATGCACCAAGAATAAAAGGGTCACTCGAATATTATCCATAATCCCCCCCACCACACGCATGCAACATTATTAGAAGGAAAGTAAACAGGTGTAGGTTTCCATTTTTTTATATATATAAAAAGACAAGAGAGAAATCGTTACAAATGAAGGTATAGGATAACTACTCTTGAACCAAATCTGTCACCGAGCACACTCACACACACACACACACACACTCACTCACGCACACTCATGCAACTAAGAACCATTTGGGAATATCAATTGAGAAGTTTATGAAGGAAATTAGAATAATATATATATATATATACGCTTTATTTCTTCTTGTGTCTGGTTGTAGAAAAACACGGCTTGTAATAAAAAGATATATATATAAAGACAAGAAACTATTTGTAAGAAAGACATTTTAATTGTATCAGCTAGTCTTGTCTATAGTTTGTTAAAAATAAATCAAGACCCACGCACGGACATAAAATAAGATAGCTTAAACTTTGTGATGTTAGTTTTCTATGTATATGTATGTATCAAAGCACGGCCTTATTCTGCCATTTAATCATACGATATCCTTTTGGCTTTGCTCTTTGGGTAACTTACATTCTTTAAATTGAAGCGTGTAAGCTTCAAGGCAATATCTACATTTGTAAACATAAAAAAAAGCTTGTATCCAAACGTAATAGTGATCTCACCAAGAGTTCAAACAGACATCGCTGTTGGTGCTAGGAAAAACCGTGCGTTTTGTACCCACATTAACTCTTGGCCAAGCAGCTTGAGTTAGCCAATCCTGACCAAGTCTATAATGTGGAGATTTATAGCTTAAAATAGATTCTCTCTATCTCTGTGTATATATGTAAATGTATATGTATGCTTGAGGATATTAAAAGAAGAGAAAGTTATTCTTATTATTAATTCAATTGGTTTTATACATACATAGACTCACGTTTATTTCTATTCTAGAGATTATTTTCTCTAAAAAAATATTAATGTAACAGCACCTAAGATTTACTCTAAATTAGGAAATTAAACGCTGGTCATATATTGCATGATTTCTTTTCTTTTATTTTATTTATTAATTTTATGTGAGTTTTCGTGTGTAATTACTGGGAAACCAAGTCTTATTTTTAAGTAATAGGTACACGGTCTCGAGTGATCTTTATACATGCACTTTCGTCTTGTATCATTATTATTCTTGGCTCGAATTAACTCTCAAAATGCAGTGTTAAGAACTTACAAAAATCAAGTTACTGTGTTTTAGTATCATGTCTCCACTAGGCCTACTTTTCCTGCTTTGTATTCTTTGCACATCTTAACTTCTTTCTTTTTATATAAGTTTTTGAATAAAAATTATTGATAATACAGCCGATATATCTATAAAAATATCTATAGTTATGTATAAATATATAAATATAGCAAGAGATAGTTATCAATGTGATAAATATAATACAGTTTTCCCATGATGTTTACCTATCACAATAGCTCTTGGCTATCTACATTTAGAATAATATGTCATTTGGGCTTTAAATACCAACAAAATGCCAACAAGGCATTGGTTGGTGAATTACTTTTAGTAAAAGACTCTTGAACATATTATTACTAAGAGAGCCTCAATCATAGTACCCTTGATCAAAGTTCCCATGAGTGCGTTAGACTTTTGTAATTTGATTTCGAAATAGCCACCTTTATTCAAAATTGGCTATGTTCTGCTATATCTTTACTTTACTTTGATTTTATATGAGTTTAACTAATACTTCTACATAAGGCACCACAATTCATTATTATCTAGCTTTATAAGAATACTTATATTCTGTAAATATGCAGATGTAAAGTTAATAAGTCTATACTACATAAAAACAGCATAATTTTAGAGATGGTATACATTTATTTGTTTATTGATTGAAGAAAAGTTTTTAGTATATAAATCCTAAATGCCTATCCAGGGAAGGCCCATCGGTGCTCCACATCTTGTTCTTGTGCTTCAAAATCTGCTGTAATAAAAAAGAAAGAAAGAAAAGAAATATAAAAGTACATACCTGCAAAAACAAACACGCAGAAAAAAACGGACCCAACGAGAAAAAAAAACTAACTAAAAACACAGTACGAAGTTGGGGACATCTCACTTATACGACATCCGGTGGATCAGCACAACACCGAGATGAAGGACGACTAAGCATCAAAAAAAGAAGTTGGCACAATGCCTTGAAACCCTCGGCCTCGTACTCAGAATCCTGGACACCACCAGAGCTCAGTCAGGGTCCCGAAGGTTAACCTGTTGGCTTGAACCTCGTTATATACAAAATAAGAACAAGATAAAATGCTGAGATGTTTTGCTTTAGCTTATGTTTTAGAACGATTACTCACCGATTAAGGAGCTCACCAAAGTACTCGCGTACTCTAATGAACTCGCCCGCTGGACCGCTATTTTATTTTTGAAAAAAAAAATTATGCAGACAACACGTTAATATCTTTTCATGTCAAATTGGTAAGCAGTAAGCATGGAGATTAGCAGCAGATTTTTGCACACAAGAACAAGAACAGGAGTGGTTTTCTAGGCTTCTGGCCATGTCTTGCTTTCAGTCTATTGTAAATAACAAATAAAAAGTTAGATCTTGTTCAAGAGTAATGCGCATGAGGTTGGTAGCATTAGCCATTCACTCGGTTTCTTGAATCCGTCAAAGTTGAAAATATGGAGCGCCTCTTTAAAAAAGAAAAAGGCGAAAATATGTTCAGGTTAGCTTATGACACCGAATGGGACGTATTCGAGCTGGCTTTAACACGCTGGTGGTCTTTACATTCGTTACTTACCTGGTGTAAACGTAAACTGGCCTAAAGGAAGGGAAATACAAATAAACAGACGCGTATGCCCTTGAAATAATTTTTTCCTACGCCAATACAGGTGACATCATCATCTATTTGTGATGCAAGCATTCTTAGCCACTA
This sequence comes from Phycomyces blakesleeanus NRRL 1555(-), assembly GCF_001638985.1. Taxonomy (NCBI): domain Eukaryota; kingdom Fungi; phylum Mucoromycota; class Mucoromycetes; order Mucorales; family Phycomycetaceae; genus Phycomyces; species Phycomyces blakesleeanus. The sequence continues at coordinate 1,073,796 of NW_017265136.1, read as the reverse complement.
TGAGAAAAAAGGTGCGCTTCAGGGGGTAATTTTAAAAAAATCACATGCGTTTTACATAATCGCCCTCTGAAACACCCCCTTTTTACCGTAGTGGTTATTTTGGTCTAATAAATTCTCTCACAGTGGCTAAGAATGCTTGCATCACAAATAAATGCTGATGTCATCTATATTGGCGTAGGAAAAAATTATTTCAAGGGCATACGCGTCTGTTTATTTGTATTTCCCTTCCTTTAGGCCAGTTTACGTTTACACCAGGTAAGTAACGAATGTAAAGACCACCAGCGTGTTAAAGCCAGCTCGAATACGTCCCATTCGGTGTCATAAGCTAACCTGAACATATTTTCGCCTTTTTCTTTTTTAAAGAGGCGCTCCATATTTTCAACTTTGACGGATTCAAGAAACCGAGTGAATGGCTAATGCTACCAACCTCATGCGCATTACTCTTGAACAAGATCTAACTTTTTATTTGTTATTTACAATAGACTGACAGCAAGAAATAGTCAGAAGCCTAGAAAACACTCCTGTTCTTGTTCTTGTGTGCAAAAATCTGCTGCTAATCTCCATGCTTACTACTTACCAATTTGACATGAAAAGATATTAACGTGTTTTGTCTGCATAATTTTTTTTTTCAAAAATAAAATAGCGGTCCAGCGGGCGAGTTCATTAGAGTACGCGAGTACTTTGGTGAGCTCCTTAATCGGTGAGTAATCGTTCTAAAACATAAGCTAAAGCAAAACATCTCAGCATTTTATCTTGTTCTTATTTTGTATATAACGAGGTTCAAGCCAACAGGTTAACCTTCGGGACCCTGACTGAGCTCTGGTGGTGTCCAGGATTCTGAGTACGAGGCCGAGGATTTCAAGGCATTGCGCCAACTTCTTTTTTTGATGCTTAGTCGTCCTTCATCTCGGTGTTGTGCTGATCCACCGGATGTCGTATAAGTGAGATGTCCCCAACTTCGTACTGTGTTTTTAGTTAGTTTTTTTTTCTCGTTGGGTCCGTTTTTTTCTGCGTGTTTGTTTTTGCAGGTACGTACTTTTATATTTCTTTCTTTCTTTCTTTTTTATTACAGCAGATTTTGAAGCACAAGAACAAGATGTGGAGCACCGATGGGCCTTCCCTGGATAGGCATTTAGGATTTACCGACTGGAATTATATATATACCTAATATTTACCTTCAATAAATAAATAAACAAATATATAAACATTCTCTCTAAACACGTATTATCCTTGTACTTGGCTATTTACAAAACATAGATATGCGTATAAAGCTATAAAAGAATATATATATATGCTAGTAATAAAACAACTTGTCACATTTTCAGTAAATGCACACTTCTTACATTGGTTACCTTTTATATTTATAGACGAGTTTATTGCTACTAAATATTGCTATATTTAAGACTTTTAGTTGAGGTCGCATGCCGAATACATATTTCTATTGTTTGAAGAGACAAACATTATGACCTCCCCTCCCTTCCATCTTACTTTACATTATCTAATACTATTTGCTTAATAATAATAATGAGTACATGATACATCTGCCAGAAATCTATTTCGAAAGTTTCGCATAAGTAAGAAAATAATACAGTGCTTCTACTCGAGATTGAGACAAATTTGGGAATGTTTCAACAAAGAAAAGTTAGTTTTCAGACAAAGTAGATAATTATTTAGACACTTTACCTGTAATTGTTTGAACATCTCAAAGAGCCAAACTGGTTACGTTACCCTAACTAGACTATTATTGTTATTGCTGTGATTATTGCTGGCTGTTTGCTTGGTTTTATCAGAAATTTAGAGACCGGCTCGACTTATGAATTTTGTATTTTTATTTTCGCACAAGTACTCAGATTCATTAAGATCATCTACAGCGGTTACATTTTGGAAAACACTGTATATAATGTATATTAGTCACAACGAGGGTGGAATACTGGTCAAAAAGAGATGCTCAAGTTGTGGTTATTTTATAAAAGAATATTTGAAAATTCCGACGATCTAAAGTTGTCTTTTCTTTACTGGACTGTAGAGCCTACAATACAATGTGACAACGAGATGTAAATGCTACAAAGAATATGATGACAGTTGCTTTATCAACTTGGAGAGGAACCCACTGACCGATATCTTCACAAAGATCTGATAAAATCAAGCAAATAAGCAGCAGTAAGCAACAACAATAATAATCACATTACTGTAATGTAAACATTTTGTCTCTTTGCGATATTTTGACAGTTACAGGTAAATATCTAAGCATCAATGTCTACCTTAAAAACTAATGTCTCTTTCTAAATTTCATTCTCGTTCTGCCCACAAAAGCTAAACAGGGTTTCTATATTTACACTTTGATTCGCCTAAAACATTTTCTACTTTGTCTCATTCTCAAGTAGAAGCACTATATAATATATTGACACGTAGAGTACTTGTAAGAGGGCAATGTAAGCAATTACTATACTATTGCGGGGAGAAGTGTTCAAGTTGTATAGTCTCTATTTCTGTGTTTACTGGCTAACACATACTATAACCCTTAATGGAGGCGTGATAACAAGGGACAAAAACCTACAAGAGGATACGTTGTCGAGATAATAGATGTGCACTCCAATAGTTAGGATGAGTCATATAATATTTTAATTGAATAGGCTTACGGGTATTAGAATCAGTTATCAAAATAATAAAATGAGAAAAGTTTTTTTAACAAGGCAAAAAGAAATCCTTTATTCACCTTCACTAAACTTCGTCTGATTTGACCTCCTCTACCTCTTCCTCTCGCTCCTCTCATCTACATTTCGTTCTCTTTTCTTCTCAAATTTCATACTCCGACGATAGGCGGTCGCCAACCATCACACACACCATCTCGATATAGACGGCATATTCCAAATTGGCTGTAAATCTTATTTTAGCTTGGGATTCCGGGTTTAATGCTCTACTTGTTTTGTTTTTGTTTTTTGGTATATTTGTACATGTAATTACGATGAAATTGCATGCATTGTTCAAATGTATTTTTCATTGAAGATTATATAGATTCTGACTTTAATACAGGATGTCAAAAGAGATTTGTTTGAAATGTTGATCTGCTTTTATATTAAACTTTGTAATCTAGCAACGAGTATAATGTGAAGACTCTATGAATATGTCAACCTTAATAGCTCTCCATCAAAAACAGAGAATACATACATCAGCGCAGTATATATTACACATCATAAAAAGTGCATGTAGTAAAAATAAAGAAGTAAATAAGGGAAAAAGCAAACAACCATGATTTTAACATCTTAATAGCTGTGCTGTATCTTAAAAAAAAAAGGGGGGGGGGGGAATAAAAATAACAATACATTCCATCACAGAGGACTTTTCTTTTTTTTTAATATTTTTTTGGACGCTTTGTTTATTTTATTTTTTTCACAACTTTTAATATTTCACTTTATGGAAGCCAGTTCCACAGACAACAATACCACTGATACCTCTGATACTAGCACCATCATTTCTAGTGTTTCTAGCCCTGAAACAAAGAGCTATGTGATGCCATCGGTTCCAGTCAAAAGATATAGTAGTGCCGAGGAACTTAAAGAAGAGCTAAAGGCATTTGGAATCCAATATGGCTATGTTATAGTTGTCAAACGTAGCCGTAAGGTACAAGGAGTTGTCAAGAACATCGATTTTGGATGCGATAGAGGTCACTCTCGGGGGAGAGCTAATTGTCGCGCCTATGTAAAGGGTAGTGGACCATTGAAACCCCCGTCAAGAAGAGGTGACTGTAACTTTAATATATTTGCCTCTTTGCGAAAGGGCGTGTGGACACTCCAAGAAAGATCGATGGTACACAACCATGGGCCCTCCGGTAATCTTAAGAGCCACCCCGCAGCACGAATTTTTACAAGCGACGAAAAATCTTTGATTGCCAATATGACCAATGCTGGTGCCTCTCCACGGGCTATTTACACCACCATTCTTGACAGAAATCCTAATATTCTTATCAGCACTCGGGACATATGGTATCAACGCTCTCTCTTACCGAGCAGCAGTGGCAGCAGAAGAAGTAGTAATGGTGGTGGTGGTCCATCAGAAATAACCAAATCTCCATCTTTGTCACCAGAAGTTCCGATAGATCAACCGACAGATCAAGCAATAGTTTCACAAACAGAACCACAGGCAGACATCTTACTACCAGAAGCCACTTTAGATATCAATCGTGTCGAACCTCTCACAGTTGATCCCCTTACTCCTTCCTATCGTCTTCTTGAACTGACAAAATATATCTACAGTACAATTGATGCGACCAACCGACAAGCTTTCCGGGAATCAATCATGAAGTTCTTTTCAGACGAACAAGCGATTCCCTAGATACCAATTTTTTTTACCCATTAAACACTTGTTCTTTCTCGTTTTTTTTCAAAGTAGCAATACAAGAACATAGATATATCTACCTACTTTTATAACAGCTACCACTCAATAAGATTGCTTTTTTTTCATATTTGCAGAAGTAAATTTGATATGCACTATAGATACTACGCACGCATAAACAAGCAAAAACATACATACATACATACACACATAGCCAAGAAGAAGAATTTAAATATAGCAGTGAAACCCATACTACTAACAAAGAAAAAATCCTATACCATATTACTTATTTCTATTCTTTTAAACATATACAATACACAATGCTCTGCTTACAAGATGTGGTTAATTAATTGAAACCCCCCTTTTTTTATATCCTTTTGTGTCCTGTCTTAAAAGTAAGACTTTGGCTGTTACTCAGGTCCAATCGTTCTGAAACTTGAATCTCAATGAAACATAGCCAAAGATCAAATATTATTATTTTTTTTAGCTTCTTCTCTTTCTTTTTCTATTTTTCTTTTTCAAAAGCAGAATGGAATTTTTGGTGTTGAGATGACAAAAAAAAAAGTGCCAAATTATTCTCTTGAACTCATTTCAATAATTTTTAAGGTTATATATTTATTTAATTAATTAATTTAATTATGAAATCCTAAATACAGATAAAAGTAAAATTGAAACAGGCGCCCACATATGTATGCATGCATGTAAGTATATGTTTGTTGCAATGCCTTATTCTAGACTTCATTTGCAGCTTAGACTGGGCAAATAATAAAGCCATTATTTAAAACAAATGTTTCATTGCCATGAAGCATTTCTTTTTTTTTGGTTTGATTTGTTTCTCTCGTTACTGCGATAAATATGTATATATATATATTTCCGGCTAAACGTTTTACTTGAAATCCAATTTGATGGGACGGTTGCACAATATGCCAATTGCTTGCTATTACAATAATTATTTTGGGTCATAGTGTTATTGTATATAATTACAGTTTTGTTAAAATATTATTATACATTAGACAAATACATACATACACATGCATGAATATATATATATATATATATATCGATTATTAGTATTCATGGTATACACGAAAACGATCCATGAAAGAAAACTCATGTGTATCTATAAAAAAATAATTATCCCCCCCCCCCCCCCCCCATGTTCCTGCATTAAATTGACAGACTACTATTTCTGATCCAGAAGTTTGGCTTTTCGTGTTTCCATGTGTTTAGCCATTGAGGGCTTTCCGAGTGCTTCATAACATTCTTTTAGTTGATCGTAGGCATTCAAAAGAAGTGGTTTTATATCATCATTGGCCGTGGTTTTCGTGGTCTTGTCTTGTTTAATAAGTCTTTCCCATATCTTGACTGACCAAGTGAGAGATGCCTCGCATTGGACATGGTTAGCTGTCTTGAAGTATGCATCGGCCAGCTGAGAATGAGCATCGGCTTTTAATTTGTTGAGTTCGCGTATCTGACTATCGTAGGTTGACTGACTGGCATCAATGTCGTCAGTTGGTTTGACGATGCGTTGATTGTCAATAATTTGTGCAATTTTGGCAAGATAAGGTATCGAGCCTCGAATGTCATTTTTTTCTTGATGCTGCAATACTACTTGGGTGAGCACCTGGAGTTCCAAGAGATGTGATGTTGGGGTAGAAGACATTTGTATATTGGTTAAAAAATATTATTTTGGAATGTGAAACAATAAATTAATAAAATAAAATACAGAAGACGAAAGCAGTAGTTAGGAAAGGAGGATAAAAAGAAAAAAGAGAGAGAAGTGAGCGGGACTACTTGTGACTTGCAAAAAAGAGATTTTTCCTTGGTTCTTGCAAGTAAAAAAAAAAAAAAATGAAAAGACAGACAGACAGACAGACAGAAAGAAAGGAAGAAAAAAAAAAAGTTGTTTGACCGCTTGTGAGGGGAGGGGGAAAAATAGCCCTGTTTATTTTCAGTCATCTATTTTCTTATTATATAATAAACCTCTTCTTCCTCTTCCTTCTTCGTCTATATTTTTATTTTTATTTTATTTTTTTGCTTTATCTTTTTTTGTCTTCTTTTATATATACATAGTTGTTGAGTTAGCCATTCAAAGCTTCCAACGTACTTCACTACCCACACAACACTTACCTTTGTTGGAAGCCCGATCATGTCATTGTCATTAGCAAGACAGGCAGCGAATTGCCGCAAAGGCCAACTGAATCTATCCAGCAGACCTTCCCTTTTGAGAACTCACACAAACTCACCACGTCTTCCTCATGTCAGCCAGGCCATACTATTCAGACAGTCACCACCACAACCTCTTCGGTATCTGAACCTTGTTCATCGCTATAGCACAGCAGCACAGCACAGCAAAATCGAAGAACCTACACCCTTGATTCCAGCTGCTGACCTTTTTGACTCCCAACATATCATTCTACCCAACCCTTCCACCACAGCCTACAAAGTATCTGCTAGAATTCTCCCATCCTCTGTCTCAGAACAATTGGCTATCCTGAATGCTTGTATCCAGACAGGATCTATGGTCAGAGCAGACCGTATCTTCAAAGAACTAATCCGATCAAGACCCGAGGAAATGAAGCTTTACACAGACCACCACATCTTCAACTCTTTCCTCAATGGATTTACTGACAGCCAGGGAGTCATGACAAGACATTGTCTGCAATGGTTCGATAGTATGGAAGAAAATCTAGGTCTCAAACCTAATATCGACACATATGCGATCGTAGTCAAAGCTTTCTTGAGGTATGTGCTTTGGATTGTGTTGGGATTTGGTTGCGGTTGTGGTAGTTTTCTTTAGTGTTGTTGATATATAGAATTAATGTGAGAATGAGAGTACGAGTCTACCATTTGATTTGATATTAAATATCACAACTTTTTATTTTATTTTCTTTAGAAATGAGAGCTATCACACAGCACGAGCCCTGTTACAGGAAGTCCAAAATACCAGCCAATTCACAATGAAAGATTTGATGGAGTCAACATACTTGACAGAAAGTGATATGATTTTATTTAGAAAGGTAAATTTAAAGGGCCTGCATTTACCATGCATAAAGACAAATGATGTGTGTGTGTGATTATGGGTGTTAGATATAGATACAAGAGTAGGATGTAGTTCGTCCATGGCGGAATTACAATTATTGTTTTTATTTTTTATTTTGACAGGTCGGACTAATGTTAATGTTTCATATCTAGCTTATTACCAAAAGTCAAGGTGCAAATTCCGAAGAAACCAAGGAACTCTTGAAAGAACTCGAAATTGCCACATCAGACTCACTCGGTCCTCTGGCTGAGCCAATCCTACAGAGCCCCCTCGCAACCGGACAACCGATCGAGAACGTACCAGAAGCCATGGCAACAAAAACTATCGGTGTTCAGTTTCTTCAAGATCAGCTGGCTGCTCTTCAGGACCAAAGCAAGGTTATGAAGATGGATCCTTATGAGCTTCAGTTGCAGTTGGAACGTCAGGGATACGATGTCGCATTGCAGAAGCTTCTCCATATGAAAGAAGCAAGTATCGAGCGCGGTGACGCTCTTAGTGCGATGAACTTGACACCTCTGAAGAAGATTATGTGGGACTGGCATGAAAAGATGATCCCATTGATCAGAGAAGAGATTGCTCGCTGCGACAATGCAACCTACCGAGAAGCCGAGAGACAACTGTATGGTCCCTTTTTGAAGCTCTTGCCAGTCGAAAAGTTGTCGATCATCACAATCCTCGAGTTGCTCAGAGGACACAATTCATCTGGAATCGTTGACGGCATGAAGACTGCACGCACCATTATCGACATTGGAAAAGCAGTAGAGATGGAGTACAATGCAACCCTGATGAAGAAATCATCCAACAAGCTACTCTCGCGCAGTCAGGAAGTCCATTCTCTTTTCGCAAGCGGAAAGCTGTTCAATATGGCAGTTCGTGCAGCCCACATGAAGGTGGCGCGTGAGCAAGAGTCTAGCAAGAGTGTTGTACCTGCCTCAGAGGGTGATACCGGAGGTGTTATCGGAAATGGAGACTGGACTCCTGTCTGGCCTAGCACTGTCCGTGCAAAGGTTGGAAGTGTGTTGACAAGTATCTTGATCGAAGCTTCCAAGATTCCTGTCCCCAGTTCAGATCCTGAGACTGGAGAAAAAATGTACGTATATCGTGTGCTTTAGATCCTATAGAAGAAAAAGAAAGGAACCTAAATGAATTGCTTGATTTATTTTTACTGACAATTGTGATAAATTCTTTCAGTATAGAAAATATACCTGCCTTCTTCCACACCTATCAATACGTCCGTGGTAAACGTGTGGGTATTATCAAGTTTTCAGAACCTCTTATTTCCATGCTCTCCCGTGAGCCTGTTCGTGATACACTCCACCCTCGCCTCATGCCCATGATTGTCCACCCTCTGCCTTGGTTGTCTTACAACTCCGGTGGTTATCTCTCGGCCAAGTCGACGTGCATGCGTATCCGAGACTCACCTGAGCAACTCTCCTACCTTCACAAAGCATCCGAACAAGAATGTTTAAACCCCGTCCTAGCTGGCCTGGATGTCTTGGGTAAAACACGCTGGCGAGTAAACAAAAATGTCTTTAATGTGATCCTGGAAGCCTGGAATACTGGTGAGCCCATTGCAGATATCCCACCGGTTGTAGACGCCCCTACTCCTTTACCTCCAAAGCCAGAAAACTATGACACCGATCCAAAAGCCAAGTTTTTGTGGGTTACCAAGGTCAAGGAGATCCAAACCGAAGACAAGAACAACCACGGCTTACGTTGTGATGTCAACTATAAGGTTGAAACCGCAAGAGCTGTAAGTATTATTATTACTATTATTACTGTAGTAGTATACAGTGTGATGTTGTTATTTGCTCAAGCGTTTAACTAATGATTTATAATATTTCTTTTTTCTTGTGCACAGTTCCTGAACTTGCCAATGTATTTCCCCCACAACATGGACTTCCGTGGTCGTGCTTATCCAATTCCCCCAACATTGAACCATCTTGGTAATGATCTTTGCCGTGGTTTGCTTCACTTTGACGTCGCAAAACCATTGGGTCAAAGAGGTTGGAAGTGGCTCAAGATTCACTTGGCAAATTTGTACGGTTTCGACAAGTAAGTATCCCAAAGATGATTTGATATATATATATGTTTTGTGAATTATGTATTTAATTGCTCATTTGGTTTTTCTTATTTATAGACATTCCTTTACCGACAGAGAGAAATTTACAGAGGAACACATGAAAGATATCTATGACTCTGTTGACAACCCTCTCACAGTATGTTTTTTTTTCTTCTAATATGTATATAGCTTATTTGAGGATAAGAGTGTATATAAGCACATGTAGCTTAAGATGGCTAATTTATTTATTTATTTATTTTTCTTTATTGGTGCTTAGGGAAACAAATGGTGGCTCAAGGCAGAGGCTCCATGGCAGTGTCTTGCAGCTTGTTACGAAGTAGCGGCTGCTCAGCGTAGTGGTACTCCCGAAGAGTTCCCGTCACAATTGCCTGTTCATCAGGATGGTACTTGCAACGGTCTTCAGCATTATGCTGCACTTGGAGGTGATTTAGCTGGTGCAAAGGCTGTGAACCTGGCTCCCAGTGATCGCCCTGCAGATGTGTACACGGGTGTAGCTGACATGGTCAACAAACAGATCGACATTGCTGCTGCCAATGGTGATGAATATGCCAAGCTTTTGCAGGGAAACATCAGTCGCAAGGTTGTCAAGCAGACTGTCATGACCAATGTGTACGGTGTGACTTTTATTGGTGCGCGTGCACAGATTGAGAGCAGACTCAAGGAGAACCCAAATATCCCGGCCGACAAGACATACGTTCTTGCTGGCTATCTGGCAACCCATGTATTCAATTCGCTCGGAGAGATGTTCAACGGTGCGCGTAAGATTCAGGATTGGTTGACCGACTCTGCAAAACGTATTGCACGAAGTGTACCTGTTGAGACACTGCAGGAGCATGGCGTGTTCCCAGGAGACGAGCGCCCTGAGGTTCAGGAAGAGCGAGCCAAGCGTCTCCAGTCTCGCAAACGAAGCAATAAGCGTGTCAAGGGATTCTCTGCCCGTACACCTTCTGCCAACCAGATGACTTCTGTGATCTGGACTACACCTCTGGGTCTGCCTATTGTCCAGCCTTACCGCCGCTCGGGTAAGAAGCAAGTTGCCACCCTTCTCCAGACTGTGTTTATCGAAGATCCCGATGCTGCCCGGCCTGTCAATGCTGTAAAGCAAAGTACAGCCTTCCCTCCAAACTTTATCCATTCTCTGGATGCCACCCACATGCTTATGTCTGCGGTTGCGTGCCACGAAAAGGACATGTCATTTGCATCCGTGCATGACAGTTACTGGACTCATGCCTGCGACGTTGATGATATGAACAAGGTCATTCGTGATCAGTTTATCGAACTCCACACACAGCCTATTATGGAAAACCTCTTGAAGGAATTCCAGGAGCGATACAAGGACTACATGCTGCCGGTTGCACATGAACTCGGAGGGGGTACTAAGCGTGAAGCTTCAGCGGCTGCGATGAGTAAAATGAAGAAGCGGGCGTCATCCGATCGTGCTGGTGGTGGTGGTGGTGGTGGTGGTAGTAGCGGTGTTGCAGATCCTCTGGAAGAAGGTCTTAATATTGAATCCAAAGCAGAGAGTTCTGAAAAGGCTGCGATGGAGGCAATGTTTGGTATGGCAGATACTGATGTAGATTTAGACGAAGACGCAGATGCAGACGCAGATGCAGATGCAGATGCAGCAGTAGACGGTGAAGATGGTGTGTCGACTAAAAAGAAGAGCGCAAACAGACGATTCCTTCACACATGGGAGGAGCTCAAATTCCTTCCTATTCCAGAGAAGGGTGAGTTTGATATCAATGAGGTCAAGGGGTCCGATTATTTTTTCCATTAGAGCATTTTATTTTATTTTATTTTCTTTTATTTTTACACAATCATAATAAAATTCCATTACATTATACATCCACAATAAATAAATAAATCAATAAATAAATCAATAAAAATCATACACACAAAGCGTATATATGTATACATTGTCTTTGTCCCTCTACGTACACAGCACACACATATGCACATACACCCTGAAACATTAGCACATTTTTTATTATTATTATTTTAATAATATATTAGATTTGCTTTGGATCTCTGGTTGATGCAGGGTTGTTGTTGCTGGTTGGATGTACAGGTGAATTCTGCCTTGGTTTATTGGGATGTTGCTTATTCTGGTAGGCTGAGTTGTAAGGGGGTTGGCTCACGGTTGATCCAAGGGTAGTGTATGTGCGAGTTGATTGTGCAGTGTTGTGTATTGATTGCAATGGACTTGCCCTAGGATCCTGCATTAATAACAGTCCCCAAAAAAAGAAGAATAATAAAAAAAAAAAGGGGGGGTTGAATTCAAGAGTATTAATTATTTGCTGTTTAATTTGAATGTATTTTATTTTTTACTGATAGAAAGTTTTGAGGTGGGGTCCAATATGCATTTTGCGGGTAGGGATGTGGGTACTGGTAAGGCTGGTTCGTTGGTGGCGGCATCGGATGGCCTACATAGGGTGTTGGGCCGATATGGGGAGGGTGTGGAGGGAATTGAAGGGAGGGTGGAATAGATTGTTGAAGATTTGGTATGGCTGTCTTTCTTTTAAGTTTCTCGTACATTGACTTTATGATAGTTAATTAAATAGGAACAAGATTGCGCAGTTTGTTTAAGAAGTATTTACCTGTAGTTTGTGGAATTGCTTTGTCTTCTCTTGTAACTGTGCTTGCAAATCATGTAGTCTTCCCTTGTCTGCTTCTTGATCTCTTTGGATCACTTGATTAGTCAACAATAAGAAATTCATTAATGCAATCTGGGTAGGTCAGCTTAGAATATTTTTATGATAAAACCCGACTTACTTGCAGACTTTTCCTTCTCCACTAGATAATTAGATACATAAAAAAAAAGAATTAAGCGGATTTTGTAATAATAATAATAATTATATATAATATGATCCAAAAAGACTAGCTTGCCTTTGAGATGCCTTGCAGCGTCTTGAATGAGATCGTTTAGTTGAGCTTGCAATGTAGTGCATTTCATTTCAAGATTTTTCTGTATCATGGACCGAAAACAGAGCTCTTGAGAGGTCTGGTATTGATAAAAGGCAATGGCTCGACTGCAGATGTCTAGGACGATGTCAGGTCTCAGACCAGCCAATACAGACTATAAATGAAACTAAGACTTATTTATTTAAGGACACATGATATTCTATTGTCTGTACCGATTTGTATTCTTCAGATGGATTCAGCTGTGTTACTACAATATCATCACTATTTTGTCCCTCAAAAAAAAAACGCCTGTTTTGAGAATCTTCTTGAACTTTATTTGCTTGTTTTTTATCAGTACATAAGAGAAAACCTTGCCTTTGGTTGAGTTGTGTATCACACGCTGGGCACACCAATGCTCTAGGAAATGCCCGATTTGCACACTCCAGACAAAAGATGTCTATTTATTCGAATAATGAAGACAGAGATCCTTGTGAATCAGTTGTTATCTTTACAAAAACAAAGAAAGAGACTCACGAGAGCAAGATGTGACGCATGCCTAGAACCGACCCATACAATTCATTAGTGTTAAGAGACCAAGTCCAATACTCCCATTTATATAAATAAATAAATAAATATATATATATATATACAAAAGGGTAAAAAGAAGGTTGGATACCTTTGCATCAAAACCCAGTGATTTTCTGCATTGTATCACGTTGCAATGAATATCCGCCTCGTTTTCTGCCATCAAGAAGTTGGAAAGGGAGAAAGAGGAAGGTGAAAAAAGAAAGGGAACCCAGCTGAGGTTAGTCTTGGCCAAACACTAACAGAATGGCAGAAATCTGAAAAATAAATAAAAATGAACCTTTTAATACACACACTTTTTTTTTTTTTTTTTTTTGCTTTTCCTCCTACTTCCCCCCCCCCCCCCCCTTTTATTTTATTTTATGTTCTTACTTTTGTCCCCCACATTTTATGTTACTCGGATTTACTACGTCACCCAAATCCCATTATCTTGTATCCTTTGCTTTTAATTTGTTTTTAATTTTCTAACATTAACATTTATATTTATATTTCTTTCAAATCCAAATCAATTAAATTCAATAGTATTTTTGGCTAATGGCATCGAATGTAGGACGAATATTAAAATACAATAAATAAAATAAAATATCACATCAGCTGATGGTGTAGGGTTCATCTACTAGCCGTCTGAAGAATAAAACGGTGCAACACTTTCTCTCTCTCTCTCTCTCTGTATATATGTATATATGTATATATGTATATATGTATATATGTATATATGTATATTGACTTTTGCCCTAGAATATACACAGTCACTGGTAATCGACTGGCTTGTGAGATATGATTGGCCGAGACATATATTGGTGATGTCATAAATACAGTGAACTGTACTGCATTTAAAAAAATCCATAAGCATTTGGAATTAAAGTTGATTTGTACAACAAGTGATATTATTATTATATATTTTTTATATTGATATTTTCTGCCTTGTAATAGTCATTCCTTTACATCTTTCATTTTCTCTCTTTCTTTCTCTTTCTTTCTCTTCTTTAATATCTTACCCCTTTTACCTCTATTCTTCTTCTTATTTTTGTTAATTTTTTCTTTTTTTGATTTATTTGTTTTATTTTTTGGTTAGTAAAATCCAAAGAAGTCACTTCACCTCACCTTACCTCACTTTGGTTATCAGTAAAGTGTCCACCCCACAATAAAAGAATAAAATCAAGTTCCTCTTCATTTCATTTCAATTCAATTCAATTCATCTCCTACCTCCTTACCTTCCCCTCCCTTTACTTCTTCTTCTTCTACTTCTACTTCTTCTACTTTTCTGTATTTTAATACTCAAATTATATATGTATATAATATAATATAATATAATATATATATATATATACATATATACATGTAAAAATATAAAGACAACTACATAAGGATAAATACAAAGCAGAAAAAAGAGAGAGACAACTTCTTTATCATCTATCATCATAATGTCCTTATTATCTCAAATCAAAAATTTCCTCCGAAGTAACAAAAATGGCACGGACGGTTCATCACTTATCTCCCAGCGAAAGGCACGCAAACTAGAAACCGCGGCCCGTATTGTTGAAGAAGAAAATATTGCAAAACAACGCATGCCAATCTATAGAGGACTCGAACGTTACAAGCTGATAAAGAAATTGGGAGAGTGAGTCTGTCAGATAATTAATTATAAAAAGAAGAAGAATTGGATTTTCTTATTTTTTTTAAAAAAAAAATAAAATAAATAAATTGTTTTCTTATAACTAAATAACAAAACTACTTTATTTATTATAGTGGCGCATTCTCCAATGTCTTTAAAGCCCTAGACACAGAAACCCAAGAGAATGTGGCAGTCAAGGTAGTTCGGAAGTTTGAACTAAACAAGCAGCAGGTAAAACAAAATATTGTATATACAAATCCTGGTCGATTACTAATTACCTAAATTCTATAACATATATATATATATATATATATATATATATATTTAATCAAGAGAGCAAGTGTATTAAAAGAAGCCCAAATCATGCGAACAGCAAGTCATCCGTCCATTGTCCAACTAAAAGGCTTTATTGAAACAGAAGACGTAAGTTTTATCTGTCTATATCTATATCTATATTAACGGTTGTAATCTAGCATTCCTTTTTGATTCTTGAATTATGCGAAGGTGGTGAGCTATTCCACCAGATCGTCAGATTAACCTATCTAAGCGAAGATCTGGCCCGCCATTGTATCGGACAAGTAGCAGAGGCTATCAGATACCTTCATGAATCCAAAGGTGTCGTCCATCGGTAAATAGACAACTTTTAGCAAACCATTAGCAAACCTTTAGCAACCTTTAACAATGTGATGTTTTTAGGGACATTAAACCAGAGAACCTTTTGTTCGAACCTATTCCTATTCGCCCTCGCCAAGTACCCCTAAAGCCAACCGAATACGAAGAAGGCGAAGAAGAAGAACCAAAGGAAGACGAAGGCGAATTCATACCCGGCATTGGTGGTGGAGGAATCGGTCGAGTCAAGATTGCAGATTTTGGACTGTCAAAGGTGGTGTGGAACTCACACACAATGACTCCCTGTGGCACGGTAGGCTACACGGCGCCCGAAATCGTCAGGGACGAACGGTACTCGAAATCAGTCGACATGTGGGCACTTGGATGTGTGCTTTACACCCTTTTGTGTGGATTCCCACCCTTTTATGACGAAAGCATCCAAATGCTGACAGAAAAGGTCGCAAGAGGCCACTACACATTCATGAGTCCCTGGTGGAACCATGTGTCAAAAGAAGCCATGGACCTCATCAGCCATCTTCTTTGTTTTGACCCCGAGAAACGATACACTATCGATCAATTCTTACAAGACCCATGGATGCAAAAGGTAAGAAAGAAAGAAAGAAAATATATATAAAAAAATAGATTGTTAGAAACAAATTAGCTTATTTCTATACGTTTGATAAATAAACTTATTCTTTTTTGTTTATTTACATCAGAACAAACCTACACACAAGCCAAACTCTAAACAGGCTTCTGTTCCCACCACACCACAGGCCAAGTCCGAAGTGTCCTTGTCTGACTGTCTGACCACTCCAACCTCACAAGACAATACTCCGTCAGAATCTCCGTCAGAAGCCGAACTATTCAAACAGTCGATTCTTCAGGCCACTAACAGCAGTGGCCCACCAACTCCCGACCAAACCGAAGCACCACCAGACCGAAGAAGAGATCTCTTTTCCGGAATCTCATCCATGAAAGAAGTCTTTGACTTGCCGTATACTGTCCATCGTCAGGCCGAAGAAAAGAAGTGGCGAAAGACTGCACGAAATAGACAAAAGGAACGTCAACAACAACAACAACAACAACAACAACAACAACAAATGGGTTCAGATAATTATGGTCCAAATACCAGTAGTGAGGACTATAAGAAAAATGTTGGGTTTAGAGAAGCCATTGAGATAGCCAGACGAGGGGCCGAGGAAGATGAGTCAACAGAAAATGATCTAACCGCAGATGAAACATCGGTTAGCTCAAGTGCAAGTGAAGACCATATTGAATTGGGACCTACGTTTGATAAACCCAACACGATGATCCAACAGCTCCAAAGAGAACGTATTGAACATCATATTCAAAGAGTAAAAAATGATTCGTCTAATTCTATTACCACTACTCCAAATACTCCTCCAATCTCAACCGTCACTCCAAATACTCCTGCCACAAAGTCAAAAGAGTCCAAAGATAAATCTTCACGCAAAGGTCACAAACCACCGTTTAGCTTTGAACTTAATATGGGAAATGCCACATTACTGGATAAACGTAAAAAGATACCAATGAAAGAGACTTCTGCTGGCTCAGGACTCTAGAGGATAAATAAATAAATATACAAATATAGTAGTGCAGGTTGAAACACACATAAAACATAAAACATATAGACGCATACAACTGAATCTTGAGATTTAAAATAGTATTTTTAGAAAAATTCAAGGCACTTTTCTTTTTTTTTTTGTTTTAATAAAAAAAAAATTAATAATAATTCAAGTTACATTTCTAGAGTTTCATTGGTTGCATTTAGAGCATCTGCAGAGGTTTACATTATATATATTTATTTATTTTAATATAGGGTCTGTAATGCGGATTTTGAGATAGTTTCAAGGGAAATTGTCTGTAGTAGTTACATTTAAAGACCTTTTGGAACTGATTTTTATCCAACATATATTTGAACCTTTTAGTCTGTCCACATCAAGTGAATGAAAGAGTATATTTACCCTTCCAAAAGATATCTTTAGTCTTTACACACAAACTCATCTATAAATCCATTCTTACAGCAACAACGAAAAAAGGTCATAAAGATATTGAAATACAAGCTACTTATTGTTGTTGTTGGATTAATTCAATTTATCCTAAATAAAATATACACCAAACATTTATGCTTTTTCTTATGTATATACATGTGTATATACATAAAGGTCAATGTCGTTTAAATAGTTTCAAATCCCCTCCTCTCTCTCTCTCTCTCTCCATAAACACACACAGAGAGAGAGAGAGATACACGTATGAGACTTTATTACTATTACTATTACTATTACTATTATTATTATTACCATTATCATTATCATTGTCATTGTCATTGTTATTATGGTTATGGCTATTATCAAGCCAGTGGTCTTCCAGCTCTTGCACGTGTGGCAGAAATGAGAGCTGCATGAGACCAGGTCAGATCTCTTGCGCCTTGTTGGAATCCAGTCCAACGATTGAACTGTTCCGAAAGTGATCCGTTGGCCTGTTCATGATACTTGACCGTGGCCAGGAACCGGTCAGCAGAGGCAGCGATGTCGGCCAGAAGCAGATTGTACTCGTCGCTAGCCTTGACATAGATTTTTCCTGGCACGGCCTGGGAGTCAAACTTGACAAAGAATGGCCGGTTGATGTGATTGACGGTGATGTCGGTCGGTCTGGCCTTGAAGGCGAGGATGATGTTGTAGTAAAGTTCGGTGAATGCGCTGGTCGTGATGAACCACGGGTTGCCCTGGGATGACCGGTGGCCGTCATAGACGTCCTCGGGATACCGACCTATGGCTATCCCCAAATGGCTAGGCAGATCTTGATTGAGCGGATAGATGGTTCCAAAGGAGTATTCGAGGGCAGCTGCAGTCGCAAGAACCTTGTCCGAGTCGGGAGTAAAGAATCCGTCTTTGATAGAAGAGCTGCTGCCGCCGATGCTACCGCTGAGCTGATTGGCGGCC
Source organism: Phycomyces blakesleeanus NRRL 1555(-) (assembly GCF_001638985.1). Lineage (NCBI taxonomy): Eukaryota > Fungi > Mucoromycota > Mucoromycetes > Mucorales > Phycomycetaceae > Phycomyces > Phycomyces blakesleeanus. The sequence goes on along the minus strand of NW_017265136.1, from coordinate 1,055,665 downwards.
AGGATGATGGCGATGTCTAGGCCAGATGGCTTTTCGTAGCCCCGCACGCGGTCCTGGGTCGCTAGGATGTAGTTGCGTGATGGAGACCAGAAGGATTCCAGGCGCTCTTCGATGGATCCAATCGTGCCTTGGTAGTTTGCGGCGTGGATTGCGTCTTCGTACGACCGTGAGAACGCAACACCCTGCAGAAGCGCACGGCGCATGACCATCAGAGTATAGAAGTGGACGCCCAAGACCTCTTCCCAGAGATCAAAACTAGGGGTCGCCCAGTTGTCGACAATGTAGTCCAGGTCTCGGTAGACGGCCGGCCGGAGGATATTGGTGACATACTTCTTTTGTGAGAGCGCCTGTGAAAGCAGTAGAAACGTCGAGGCTCGCACTGCCGGACCATCGTTCTGTGGGCGTCCCCACTCACCGCTGAACCCTGTACCATCAGGATTGAACTTTGGCTCCCCGAGGCACTGACAGAGGGTCGTGGTCTGTTGAGTACCGATCTGAAACTCGACATAGTCTATCAGGACGTCATGGAGGTCAGTCCGACGAGAGGTGTCATACGCATGCACAAGGACACCGGCAACCTTGGCAGCATCGCGCGTCCAGGTATAAAAGTAGTCTGGGTCGCTGGTCGATAGAGAGGCTGCAAAGAAACCTCGGCGGGTACCAGGTGGATTGATATTGGACAGGATTACCTTGAGACTAATTGCCTCTTGCTTTTCAACCCAATCATCCAATGCGGTATTTCCGGGTGGGACACCGGCTGATATCATATATATATATATATATATATATATATGTGTGTGTGTGTGTGTGTGCGTGTGCGTGTGTGTGTATGTGTGTGAAATTTATCACACGCGAGAATATGTATAATATTTATCAGTGGACAATATGAGATAAACACACCAATGATCTATAAAGTCTGTATATATTGCCATGTATTCATATATTGTCTTTTAATTGACTCACCAGATCTTCCTTTGGACCATCCCTGCCAAATTGCAGACTGTACGCTGCTCATACAGAGCGATAGGAAGACTAGTGAACGACTAATGTGCATTTTGTACTTCTTGCTTTTAATTATGTTTCAATTGGCCTATGAAAGCAAGATATGGATACGTTGGAACTGAATAATATAAGCAAGAAGAATTAAAAAAATAAATAAATAAATTTGGCTTTAAAGAGGTAGGTATAAAGATATTTAGATAGATAAAGAAGCAAAATAATAAAATAATGTATATATATAAAGAAACAGAAAAAAAAATTTAAGGTACTTTCTCTCTTTTTTTTTTTTTTTTTATCTCGTTCAAGTTTCGCACATCTTACATGCATGACGTTTCTGTTCACAACACTCACTCCCCCCCCCCCCCCCCCCCCCCTTATTTGTTTTTTATTTTATTTATTTGTTTTTGGCATCGATCTACAGTGTGTGTGTAAGATACACACAAATATCCATATCTATAGAGAGTGAATAAGAGAGTTGGTTGCAGTTGGCCAGTTAGTCCGGTCACGTATCAAAAAGCCACTTTTCTTATCCCTTTATTCCCCTTCTCTCTCTCTCTCTCTCTCTCTATCACCCCCCCCCCTTTTTTTTTGTTAATATCCACACCCCCCAAATACGGACTCTTAATCAATCATATTTGCTTGACTCTATTTTTTTTTATATATATATTTTTTTTCTACTTTTACTTTTTTTTTGGAAATCTCCCTCCTACACACAGTCTCTCTTTGCTTCTCATCAACATGAAGGCCCCGATCAAGAAGACATCCAAACCAGTTCCTTCTTCCAACTGGAAGAAGATCCAAGCAGTATGTTTCAATGTCACTGATTAAACATTCTTGTCTAGATCACTTTTTTTTATTTATTTTTTTACTTACATGACCTTTTTTTAATTTTATTTTATTTTATTTTTTTAAAAAAAAAAAGACTATTCCTCCACCACAACCTGTAGCCAACAGAAAGCCCTACATTCATCGAAAGCGAAAGGGAGAAGCTCTCGAAACAACAGCGTCATCACCCGAAGCTCTGAAGAAGACAAAGAAAATCAAGGTTGAGGCAAACGTTGTTGCGATCCCGGACAAGGAGAACCTGTGGTTTGGTGACGATTTGGATGAAAAGGATCTTCAGTTGGCCTATGGGTCTAGTAGACAGCTAAAGCTTGACGAAAAAGAGCGCAAAAAAGCAGTGGTCCAGAGCATGGACGCTGTTCAGGGTAAAGGTGCCCAGCTGGGCAAATTTGTGGCCATCGATTGTGAGATGGTGGGTGTCGGTCGCGACGGTGTTGATTCTGCGCTGGCCCGTGTGAGTATCGTGAACTACAATGGTGCGGTCCTGATGGATAAATATGTCCAGCCTCAGGAACGTGTTACGGATTATCGTACACATGTGAGTGGTATTGAGCCCAAGCATCTTGGAGAAGGAGGTAAAGTATTATATAATAAGAAGAGGGACGGAACGGCATAAAGAGTTATATTAGTCGTCAATTAACATCACAATGTAAAATAGCCATTACATTCAAAGAGGCACAAGCTGAGGTGGCCGATATCATCAAAGGGCGTGTGCTTATTGGTCATGCTGTCAACAACGATCTAAAGGCTTTGATGCTGGACCATCCAGCCCTTTTCTTACGTGACACATCTCGATATAAGCCGTTCCGTAAATTGGCATCTGGTCGTACACCTAGTCTGAAGACATTGGTCCAAAAAGTGCTCGAGTTTAACATTCAGTCCGGAAGCCATTCTTCGGTAAATTACCACAACTATATAGATAGATAGATAGATAGATAGATAGATAGGTAAAAATATAAAATTTTCTATGAATTATTATCATTTATTAAATTCATTTTACTTTTATACGATACTTAGGTTGAAGATGCTCGGTTCACAATGCTGTTGTACAGAAAGGTCAAGGATGAGTGGGAGAAATCATTTGGTTCGCGTGCTGTATCAAATCAGAAGAAATTGGCAGCCAAGGAGAGCAACCGTACCCTTAAAGTCACAAAGGAGACCGAAACCATCAAGCAGACTGTTAAAGAAGAACCGGTATCTGACAGTGATGATGATTCAGAAGATGATTCTGATTCTGATTAATGGAACTCAACTGGAGAGAGAAAGAAGAAGGAGAAGAAGAAGAAGGAGAAAAGGACATAAAAGTGGAAGACTTTTCTTTTCTTTTTACAGCTTTACTGTTTGTCTTGTTAATCATTATTTTGCATACACATCTTTACACACATATATATATATATATATTTCTTTAATACATTCCAAAAAAAAGTCACAATTCCCATGTATCATTAAAGAAGATACAAGTATCAATCATTTTCATAAATAATATTAATTAACAAACTCTTGCACTTGCACTTGCACTTGTATACTTTTTAACTACTATCATTTGTACACACCTAAATTCAAGGTTTATATTTTATATTTTACCTTTTAAGACACCGCAAACACACAGACACCTTTTTTGCTGTCTGACGTAACAGTACTCACGTGAAGGCGAGGCGTATAAATACCGGAACATCCAGTTACCATCCAATCCTTCCCCTTCTTCTTCCTTTTTGCTTCTTCTTCTTTCCATTTTAAATTTCGTTGGTTGTCCATTGGTTCTGATGAATTTCTCTGCATCTGAAGTACTTGAAGACTTTGTAGAGAGTAAGTTTACAATTAATACCATATTTGAATTATTATTATTATTTCTACATTTAAGCATACATACTTAATTATAATCCAATCCATATATATTTATTTCTTTTTTGTAGGTCTACAGACATTACCTGCGGAGATGGACCAGACTATGCGTGATTTGCGGGGTATGGATGAAGACTTTCAAGGTAAAAATGATAATGATAATAATAATGATAATGAATAAAGAATTGGAAGCTTGATCTGGTCCGAAAAATGCATTATACACGCACGTACGCACATACATATACAAATATATACAAATACATACTTTTTTTTTTTCAACAAAAAAAAAGGTTATTCGGAAACATACAGCAAGCATCGTCGAATGTACACAAAGCAGTTGAAACAGTCGAATATCAATGCATCATCATCGATTGATCTTGTAGCTGCTCGACTACAGCTTGAGAGAGATTACAAGTCTGCACTTCACAAACAGGATCAAAAGATAGAGTTGGCTTTGCAGATGTACGAACTTGTCTCACGTCACATAGAGCGCATGGATGCCCATATTGTAGCAAATGGAATTGATAGTTCAGGGTGGTCAAGGGATGCAAAACCAGCTGTGTGGGATGATGATTGGCAACAAGGTAAAGTAGTTGTTATGAAAGTAAAAGAGAGGATCACTTGAAGGATTACGGTGTCCTAATGAATAAAGACATCCATCCATACATACATTTACCTATAGTTGTTGTTTCAAGGAAACGGTCACTTGGACCAAGTATCCAAAGAAAAAGGTATACATATGGATAGGATGTTTATAGATCTTTCTTTTTTTTTATATAAAAAAAAACTCAAATTTGCTGTCAGAACAAACTCTGTACGCCGACCAAGCCTATCTCTTCATCACACACTTGTGCCTCCACGGCAAGAACACATTGATCCTAATGAACCGACTTACTGTTACTGCAATCAAGTAGCGTTTGGTGACATGGTGGCCTGTGATGGGGAGAACGTAAGTACAGAACACAAAGACAAAGAATTTAAACCAATCTAATGCGTGCGCGTGTATATGTTAATCTAATATCTGTAGTGCGAGAAAGAATGGTTTCATTATGCATGTGTTGGCCTTATAGAACCACCTGCAGGAAAATGGTTCTGTAATGACTGTACAGAAGATACCCGATCAAGATACTCGACCTATTGAAATCACACATATATATATACACATAAATCACTACCGCACAGTCAACGAAAGAAAGAAAGAAAGCAAACAAGCAAACAAGCAAATCCAATTATTTTCTTTCTTTTCCATACACACACACGATTCTCCGTCTTACCTTACCTTACCGTACCGTACCTTTGCTTTCACAAAAACAAAAAACAAAAGGCACAACCTCTAGATATCTTGTCAGACCAAATACCAAATACCAAAGAGAGAAAAGATCTAACAAAATTACAAAATTACAAAATTACAAAATTACAAAATTACACATCTGTTGAAAAACCCTTTTTCTTTCAAATATACCCCTTTCCCTTCCTTTCCTTTCCTTGTTTTATATATATATATATCTTGCGAAAATTCTACAAAATATATCATTTTTCTCTTACTTTTCAGTCAAGTAATAAAGCGTATCATTGATCAATAAGAAGAAGTATTTTATAAATATTTAATTTTATTAAGAAAAATAAATAAATAAATATAAAAACAAAAAAAAATGAAACCATTTTTTTTTTAAAATAATAAAAAATAATAAAAATTGAAACACATATTCAAGTCAATTATGCAAATAAAAAAGAGAGAGAGTGAAATGAACAAGATATAAAGAAAAGAGAATAGACAGAAAAATGAAATCATTAATATTATTATTATTATTATTATTGTTGTTGTTGTTGTTGTTGTTTTTTAAAGAAAATAAAAGTTTGTGTTTGTGTTTGTGTTGGTTGTGGGTGAAAGAGATAGAAAAGAAAGAAAGAAAGAAAGAAAGAAAGAAATATAAAGCAACAAACAAAAAGAAGAAGATATTTATTTTATTTACAAGTCGTGAGCCTTGCGGAAGTTCTCACCAGCGTAGATGGCAGAGTCACCCAACTCTTCCTCGATGCGAAGAAGCTGGTTGTACTTGGCCAAACGCTCGGAACGGCAAGGAGCACCAGTCTTGATCTGACCGGTGCGGAGACCGACGACGAGATCAGCAATGAAGGTATCCTCAGTCTCACCCGAACGATGGGAGACCATGACACCCCAGCCAGCGGCCTGGGAGTCCTTGGCAGCCTGGATGGACTCGGTAAGAGTACCGATCTGGTTGACCTTCAACAAGAGAGCGTTGCAGGCCTTCTTCTCGACAGCGGTCTTGATGCGCTCAGGGTTGGTGACAGTCAAGTCATCGCCAACCAACTGGTAGTCGGATGAAGCCTCCAAGTGGGACCAGTTCTCCCAGTCATCCTGGTCGAAAGCATCCTCAATGGAAACGACTGATAAAAAGAATTTGTTAGATAAAATTGTACATATATATACACACACACCATATTACACACACACACACTAGTAATATATAATATACTTCTTCTTCTTTTTTTAAGCAGAAGAAAAAATAATAAAACGATACTTACTGGGGTACTTCTCGGCAAAGGACTTGTACAAGTCAGTCAACTCGTGGCCGGTGAGGTAGGCAGCAGGGTCAGAGTTGGGGTTCTTGAAGTCAAGGTCGTACTTGCCCTCCTTGTAGAACTCAGAGGCAGCACAGTCCATGCCAATCTTGACCTTGCCGGTGTAACCAGCCTTCTCGATAGCAGCAACCAAAAGATCGAGACCTTCCTGGTTGTCCTGGATGTTGGGAGCAAATCCACCCTCATCACCGACGTTGGTGGCATCCTGGCCGTACTTGGCCTTGATGACATTCTTGAGATGGTGGTAGACCTCGGAACCGATCTTCATGGCCTCGGAGAAAGACTTGGCACCGGTGGGCAAGATCATGAACTCCTGCATGGCCAGTTTGTTACCGGCATGGGAACCACCGTTGATAACGTTAAAGGCAGGGACGGGCAAGACAAAGGGCTTCTTGGAGCCAGCAAGGTCGGCAAGGTGGACGTACAGAGGAACGTTCTTCTCTCCGGCACCAGCCTTGGCAGCAGCAAGAGATACACCCAAGATGGCGTTGGCTCCCAACTTGCTCTTGTTCTTGGTACCGTCGAGCTCCAAAAGGAAGTCATCGATGGCCTTTTGGTCAACGACATCGATGTTGGCCTCAATCAGAGCGGGGGCGATGATCTTGTTGACGTTCTCAACAGCCTGGAGGACACCTTTAATTTTTATTTTATTTTTAGAAAATATGTACAAATTTGACGCGTCTTTTTTTTCATTTTTTTTTTGTTTGTAAATTGAATTGAATTGCATTAATGAACTTACCCTTGCCCATGTACTCAGCCTTGACATTGTCACGGAGCTCGAGAGCCTCGTGGATGCCAGTAGAGGCACCAGAGGGAACGGCGGCGCGGAAGACACCCTTGCCGGTGGTCAACTCGACCTCAACGGTGGGGTTACCACGGGAATCGAAAATCTGGCGAGCGTGAACCTTTGTGACAGCCATGATGTAAGTAAAGTTAAGTAAAGTAAAGATGAATAGGAGAAAAGAAGAAAAGAAAAAAAGACAAGAAGAGTCGGTAAATGCGTCAATCCTTTTATAGCCAAAAGCAAATATATCTTTTGTATATATTTTTATACTATATCGTATTGTATTGTATCGTATTGTACTTTAATTAATTATACAAACAAAAGAGATGGATTATTTTCCGACAAAACTGGTGCATAGTCAGTCACTTTTTATTTTATTTTTTATTTTTAATAGTAATAGTAATAGTGTCTGAACAGCTGCCTGTCTGTCTGTCTTCCTGCCTGTCTGTCTGTCTGCCTGCCTGCCTGTCTGTCTGTCTGCCTGTTTGTACTGCTTGTACTGTTTAGACTTTATTTTATATTTTTGTTTGCATCTCCTTTATTTGGATGTTATCGATAATCTCATTACGACTCCGCGTACACTTCTTTCTTAATATATAATTTATATATAAGATATAATATATATATATATTATAGCAAATGAAATCAAATATTTAGTATTAAAATACAAAAGGAAAGGCGAAAGGGCTCAATCAACCTGTTGGAATTTCTGTAGGTATTATAGACAGGTTTTAATTGATGAACCAAATTACGAAACAAATTTGAATTTATTTGGGTTGGGTTGGATTGTAATAAGTTTCAAAAAGCCATTTATATTATCATATAAGGTACTACCTCTAACTAGATATCATAACACCAATATGAATGAACTCGCATTACCTATAGATTACTATGTTTTCTGTACATAAGAACCATATAGACATAAAGGGCGGGGGGAATCAAAGCCCAGACAAGCTCAAGATTTATCAGAGTCGGGTAAAGCTTGAAAAATGACGGTAAATGTGTTGAGATTCACAACACAATTTTTTTTTATATATAAATATATTATTTTGTATATAACAAGGCAAGATACTTCTTTATTTGGTAATTAAATTTTTGGGATTTTTGGTTTTTCAAAAAATAAATAAAAAAAAATTGATAATAATAATAATAATAATAATAATAATCAGCATCATCTCTTAATCCATCAATCTCTATGTCTCTGTATGGCCCATATCTCTTTATCTACTTGTTTAACTTTTTTTGTTTTTGTTTTATTTTTAAATAAATAAATTAATATATATATATATATTATCAAATACTTCTCTCTGCTTATTCTTCTTCTGTTTGGCTGGTTGGTTAGTTGGTTAGTTGGTTAGTATATTTATATTTAATCAAAAAATATTAAAAGTATATAAAGAGGTACCAGCGCAGACCCTTTCAAAAGTATTAATATATATGATGAAAAGAAGAAAGTTACATTATATTACCTAAAAGAGAATACCAAAGGAGGCGCGGGTTCGAGCACTCGCGTGAGAAAATTGATGGTACAAGTACACAAACCCATAATCATCTGTTTTACAAAAGCAACAACAACAACAACAACAAATAGACTGCTGATATCATATAACAGTAATAACAGTAATAGTAAGAGCACGAACACGAACACGAACACGAACACGAACCATCCAACTATCATTATCACCATATATTTGAATGGCATCATATTTATTTATTTATTTTTTTAAAAAAAAAAGGATGGACAAAAACTCTACTTACTTAGCCTCTCACCCTTGCCCTCTTCCCCAAACCTCATTTTATATATCTCTTGATCGATACTTATATAACAAATATTATCGAATTTCAGTTCTTTGATAAGCCTGTAAGCAGTAATGGCAGTAATGGCAGTAAAAGAGGTAAAATTGTGGTGATTAATAGATTTTCTGATAGATACAAGCCCATCAACACACTCTCACTCACACGCACAACAAGAGACCAAGAAAGAAAGGAGGTGTGTATATTCAGTGAGTCAGAGTGAATGATTGATCAGTAATCAAATATGACTTGAAAGACAACAAGGCCGATATTCAAGCATAATCAGGTATTATAACCAAAACACTAACCATAATAAAACTATCATTGTTGGAGAATGGACGTTGCTTGATACTATTCTGCGCCCTTTGGTTTTGCTAGTGTTTAATGAGGTGTGGGTATATACATATATATTGGGCTATTGTGCATTTCAAATATCAAAAGATTAGGCCAATAAATGGATAAATGGGTCAACTATATACGTCAAAGAAGATGAGGAAAAGGGTTTCTCTCTTGTGTATATGAATATAAAAAGAACTTCTTGTAATTGCCTTTTGTAGTATATATATATGTGTGTGTGTGTGTGTGTCTGTTTGCATTAATTCCGTTTTTAAATATATATATCTAAAATGAACTACTTTTACTTTTATTTTTACAAGGCACAAAAAGCCTATTTCACTTTTTACCCCCTCAAATCCTTTAGAAATCCTACAATACGGATATTACAAACTCAGTTGCTTTAATTCAAATCTATATTGCTGTTGTTGTTGTTTTATTATTCTCTGTCTATATAAATTAGATATATATACTTTTTCTTTTTTTTTTTGTGTGTTTTGACAAGTTCCTAGATCAAATGACATTCCGTTTCTCTCGTGGTTTGATTCAGTCATGTCGTTCTTACCATGCCACTAGCCTTCCTACAACGACGATCCCAAAACTCAATCGAGATGTTACCCGCATTGGCTTTGGTGCTTACCGTGTCTCTCAGCCCAAACACAGAGAGGCACTTGAGGCAGCATTGAAGGGCGGTGTGTCGATTGTTGACATGGGATCTAACTTTGAGAATGGTAAATAAAAGTTTGGTAGAAATTGAGAAAATATAAAGCAATAGACACACACACATATATATATATATATACAAAGAATACAATAAATACTATAAATCATCAATTAACCAAGCAATTAGTCAGTTGGTTACTTGGTTACTTGGTTGCTTGGTTACTTGGTTACTTGGGGCTAGTGGACGAAAGAAAAGTAGAATTAAAATTAAAATTACTGTTTATATTGTACATAATCCTAATAAAATCATCTTTTATTTTGCCTTTATTTTATATTTTTTGTATTTTGTATTTTGTATTTTATTATTGTTTTGTAATCTAGGTGCTGCTGAGAAATTGGTGGGAGACACCTTACAGGGAATGAAGGGCCAATTAGATCGTAAAGTGAGCAAAGACAAACAGACAGACAGACAGACAGACAAGAAAATGAATCTTATATTGTGTTGTATTATATTGTATTGTTGGTCTGCTACATACTTGTAAATAAATATATATGTATATATGTATGTATGTATTTAGGATATAACGTTGGTTAGTAAGGCTGGATATATGAACAAGACAGACACTAGTGAGCTTGGACCAGACGATTATGTGCAGATCAACGAAAAAAGCTATCACGGTATATCGCCTCGGTTGCTTGAACAACAGTTGGCCAATAGTCTTTACAGACTCTCGACAGACAGATTGGATGTGTTTATGATCAATGCACCCGAACGTATGTTGTCTTCAAAGAACAAGGTAATAAAAGAAAGATCTAGAAATGTTATTTAGATTCGGTATATTTAAAAATTGTTATTATTATTGTCATTGTCATTGTCATTGTGTGTGTATGTAGCCTTATGGTCGTAAACAACTCTACAGAGATTTGGGAAATAGCTTTGAATACCTAGATGGCTTGGTTGCAGCAGGTGTGATTGGAGGATATGGCGTGTGTTCGAATACAATGGCCCTGCCGTCTGCAGTAGACCATGTATCACTCGACGATATCATAAAGGCATGCAAGCGCCCCGACAATCTTGTTGCGATTGAGGTTCCATTTAACCTCTATGAGCGTGAGGCTGTGGTGTCTAGTTCAGTTCAGCATCTGTCCGCACCAGAACACACGGTGGCTGAAATAGCAAATGTTTGTATTAATTAATATCTTCTTCTTCTTTTTTTTGATAATCTAAAATAGAACTGTAGGAACATGGCATTCATCTGATGACCAACAGACCATTGAATTCTATTTCAAATGGACACATTCGAACACTAGTAAACCACGACCCCTTTAGCTCAGGATCAGGTAAACAAGCACATTTAATATTTCTTATTTAAACAAGCAACCAAACTCAAAACTATTATCTTTTTTTTTGTTGTTGTTGTAAGCTGAGCATGACATGATGGAAAAGATGACCAATTCGTTCCAACAAGTATCTGAACTTGAGTCTGAACTCATGTCTGAATGTAAGTCAACTGTTGTGTTTATAGAATCGGTTGATCGATTGATAATGTTTTGTACTGCAGTGCCATTAGAAGAAGAGAGTCTTGTAGCCAAGTTTGTCTGGGGACAGGTAAGATTAAATGTTTAGATCATTTATGCACAAATGCACAAAGCATAATCTAAACAGATATACATATATAAAAAAAAAGGTACTTTCGGAGAACCTTGCTCGCCTGGCCCAGAACCACTTTGCAACCCAACATTATCTTCAACTTCAGGTGTCTCCTGCGGTTGATAGGGATCTTGACACCCTCAAAGAATATGCAACTGACCAGGATGCATCTCTCCAGCCAGCATTTGAGGAGTGGGCCGCCAAATATCGACAGGTAAAACTCAAATGGTCTATTATTAATATTACTATCATTATAAGCATTAGAAGTAAAAGTAGTATTTCTTGATAGATTTTTGAATTTGGTTTGAAACGATAAACACCATTATAACCGTCCTTGCTCTATTTTTTTTTTTATATATATTTTCATGCTTTTGGTGTTTGGATAGGCTATTGATCGACTGGTAGAAGATATTGTGTCATATGCTTACATTGACACTCTTCGTAAGAACAATGAACTCGATCGAGTACTTGATGCATTGTGCCCCTCTTTTAAGAAGCACCCAGAGGCGCACTCCCCATTGTCAGTCAAGGCACTCGAGTTTCTGTTAGCCCATTCGCGAGTCGGAACTGTGATGACAGGGATGCGGGATCCTGCCTATGTGAAAGATGGACTGTTAGCAGCCCGCACCCATGCACAACACCCACTGGATGACGAAGACATAATGGATGTATGGCGCTGTCCAATCTTTGAATAACTATAGATCTATAGATACATCTTTATATCTATCTATGTGCTCTTCATTTTGTTGCAGATATTAGAAAACATGTAATACACCACATTTAATTAAAATTAATTAATAAAAATAAAATTATAGCTATATTTATAGTTGTATGCCTTAAATATCACTATTAATGTTTCTTGTTGCTTGTTCGTGTCTTTACAATAGAATCATATCAGCCACAATTCATATTAACCTTGTTCTAAATCTCCTTTCCAAATCCCCTCCTCTTCCTTCAGACCCTTGACCCCTCTTTTATATAAATATTTTTTTACCCCTTTGTATCTATTCTGATACACTTGCCTACCTTGGACCTCCTTAGATTTATTTATTTATATATATATATATATATATATAGTTTTTGGTTGATAATTGACTGATTGATTTCTTAATAGAAAAAAGTTTTGTGAGTGAGTACAATTATAAATACCTAAAGGTCTAGAAGCAAACCAAGGAATTATATATGTCTTTCTTTCTTTTTCTTTATTTTTATTTTTATATATAAAGGTATCTTACTAATAACAATACTTTCTTGTTCTTGTTATTTTTCTGTTTGTGATTTTGAAATGTGTATATTGTATTGTATTGTATTTTAGAAAAGTGCAGTAGTGCAGTAGTGCATTATAATTTATGAGTGTGATTTATCGTGCATTATGCCATTATATGTTGTATAATGTAATATGTATATATAATTTCTTTTTTGGTTTCTAATTGGTAAAAGTAAAAATAAATAAATAAATAATTAAGCAAATCTCTTTTTCTTGTGTTCTTCTTCATGCTTGATAGGAGTATCTGGTGAGCCATTGCTATTGATACCATCACTGCTGCTACTGATCTGACAATGCGATCGCTTTTCTGTCAAACTTTCTTGATTTCCCACAATCAAGGAGCGAAGTACCTTGTTCTATTGAGATTGATATTAATATCAATCTATAATATATATATATATATATATATTTCTTACCTCGACTTCGAGATCATAGAGTCGCTGTTTAAGTGTAGAAATTTCTGACCCAGAAGCATTCTGTTGGCGGGAAATCTCTTGTTTGAGAATCGCATTCTCATGCTCAAGTCGATCCCATTGGGGTGTGTTTGTCGGTAAAGGAGAATTTCCACTCGAAGGATGGTGCCGATGAGGACTAGGAGGAAACGGCCAGCTGTAAGGCGAGTCCAGTCGTGGTATATTATTCGGATTGTTGTTATTAGGTGTTGAAGATAGTCCAGGAGTCGTGATCCCAGAAGATACCGCCACCACCTTTGTTGCTGCTGCTGCTGTTGTTGTTGTTGTTGTTGATAATGATAATGCTGGTGGTGGTGATGATGATGATAATGATAATGATAATGATATTGCTGGTGATGAATTTCCAGGTGTTCCGGGAGGAGATGATTGATGGGATATACTACTATTAAAAGTGTTGCTATTATTATTATTATTATTAATGGTGACAAAGGATGAAGATGGAGACGTCAAGGATTCTACTACTGCTGCTGCTGCTACTGATTGTGGTTGTGGTGGTGGTGCGGATGCCAAGGATGATGAATGAATAGTGGTATTTTGTGTTTGGGTTGGTATTAATGTTGGTATTAACGTCGGTGTTTGGGTTGGTGTAGGTATCGGGGTCGGCGTTGTGCTGCGCATGCAATAGAGTGGCACCAAATTTGTGCTTTCGGAAACTGGCAAACTTGACAAAGCACCAGGTGATGGTAACTTATTACTACTATTACTATTACTATTACTATTACTATTGAGCCGAGATTGTACTGATGAGAGGTGGTGATTTGTATTGATGGTGCTGTTATTGGCAGCGGTACTTTTATTTCCGTTATTGATTAGAGTGGTGCCTGGATTTGGGATGTTGTGATTGATATTTGATAATAGTAGTAATGACGGTGAAGATGAAGATGAAGAAGATGATGTTTTTGTTGATGAAGAGGAAGAAGATGAAGATGATGATGAAGTGGTGGCGGTGGTGGTGGCGGCAACGGAGACAGCGGCGGTGGCGGTGTTAGAGGAGGATATGGATATGGCTTTGGGTTTGGATGAGGGTGGGTGAGGATAAGATTGGTTTGGATAAGGTTGGGATGATGTAAGTGGGATGTTCAATTGGGGAATGACGGGTCGCCGAGGTGCGACGCCACGGGCGGGTGCAAACAAAGTAGGCGTGGCGCTTGTGTGACGCTGATTACCCTTTGCTTCTTCTGCTGCTGCTGCTGCTGCTGCTGCTGTTGTTGTTGTTGTTGTTGTTGTTGTTGTTGTTCCATACCGTTGCAATGTTGGTTGTGGTTGTGGTTGTGGTAACTGTGGTAACTGTGGTAAGTGGGATGAGTCTAATTGTTGTTGACTTTGTTGATGGTGTTGTTGATGTTGCTGTTGATGTTGTTGATGGTGTTGTTGATGTTGCTGTTGATGTTGTTGATGGTGTTGTTGATGTTGCTGCTGTTGCTGCTGTTGATGGTGTTGTTGTTGTTGTTGTTGTTGTTGTTGCTGCTGCTGCTGCTGCTGATGTTGTTGATGCTGATGGATGTGGACCTGTGCTTGTGCTTGTGCCTGTGCCTGTGATTGAGCCTTTGCCTGTGATTGTGCCTGTGCTTGTGCTTGTGCTTGTGCTTGTGCTTGTGCTTGGGTTTGGTGTTGATATGGTTCTCGGCGCTGATGTACTGCCCCACATGCTGTGCCACCTTCGGCTCTTTGATGTCTATTCAAGGCATCGAGACGAGCGAATGATCTCCTACAGTTTTGGCAAACATGTGGACGTTCTCCGGTGTGTAGTTTCTGATGTCGTTTGAGGTCATGGTGTCTACGGAATGGATGACTACAAACACTACACTGTTTTTACACAATAGATTTTACACGCGTTTTTATTATTATTAAATAAACAAATAAATAAATAAGTAAATAAAAATTTACCTCGTATGGTCGTTCGGCGGAGTGGATGGTGAGATGTGATTTAAGATTGTGTGGGCGGCTGAAGGTCTGGCTACACTCTGGACACGTGAACGTCTTCTCGGGTGTTGATTGCTTTGATTGGGCTGTCATGGAATTTTGGGTGGAAAAGAAGCCAAACGGATTTCGGCCTCCGTCTTCTGAGTGGTCTTTTGTTAGCGGTTGAGCACTTCCGGGGGTGACGGGGGTTGGTAGAAAGGTATTGTGGTGATGGTCCTGTTCTTCTTCCTGCTTAGGGTTTAGGTTGTTTAAAAGGGATGATATCGAGGAATCATGTTTGGGTGAAGGAAGATTGGATTCTTTGGGGCTGGTGGTGTAAACAAGCTGAGGCTTCATACAAGGTGATTGGTCCATTGTGAAATGTATATATGTGGCATACAGATTTTGTGTGTATATTTTTTATAGCTTTATAGAGATTGAGATGATAGGAGAAGAAGAAGAGAAGGAATAGCCAAGATTATTTTTCTGAATATTTATATTTATATTTATATTATATAAATATAGATACGCAGATGAATATTGGAATTACCTGCAGAAAATAAAAATAAAAGGCCAAGGACAGAGAGAGAGAGAGAGAAAAACTCCTTCTTTTTTCTGTTGATTTTAATATCCAAAAATAAAATAAAAAAATAAGGGCTTCCAAACTTGAAAGAGGGAAACAAAAGAATCGAGGTTTTGTTTCTGTTGCTACTATGCTTGAAAGAGAGAAAAGGAGAAAAAGGGTTTTTTTAAAAGAAGAGAAAGAAAGAAAGAAACAAAATTGAAGCCAATACCTTTTATTATTATTATTATTAGCATCTAAATAATAATTTCAGTTATTGCCTCCATGTCCTTTTTTTGTTGTTTTTTGTTTTTTGTGGCACTTTGAGTTTCTACTCCCTCCCCCCTCTCTCCTCCAAATCTAGCTTTTGTATTGCCAAGCCCAGCCCTGTGGCTTTTTTTTTCTATTATTTTTTTTTATTATTATTTTACTTTAATATTCTGTCTCACCACGCCACGGTAAAAGAAAAAGAAAAGGGCACGCCACCAAATCAAACTCTCCACCAATCCAATTCGAACCAGTTCATTTCTGTGCATCATGTTTGAAAGTGAGAAAAAATGATATTTTATATAAAGAAAGAATACACATATTAATATGAATATTCTAAAAGAAAAGAAAATGTACATAATAAATTAAATTAAATCAAATCAAATTAAATTAAATTAAAATCAAAAGGAAGAAGAAGAAGAAAAAGGTACAATATATAATAATAATAATGATAAATATTTTTATTTTTTATTTTGGAATTAATTTTTTTTTTCTTTTTATACTCTTTCTCCCTTTTCTCCCTTGAATCTCTTGCGCCCGGCTGACGATTTGCTGGGCTTGAAATGGTCATCCGTTTTCATCGATTGCTTTCGGTTCGCTTTGACCATCCCCGCCACCGCCGTCTTTTCTCCTACCCCTCCTTCTGAACCAATCTTACCATCAAATGGCTGTCTATAAGGCAACACTCCTTCTGCCCTACCTATTTAATAAACAAACAGATATTTAAATATATGAATTATTACTTTAAAATAACTAAAGTCATATATTACCTTGTACAGAATTTGAAGACAGTGTGGCTTTTGAATTTACAACTTCTGAACCTGTTGGGTTAAGGGATCCAAACGATGCTGACCAGGTAGATGAAAACGAAGGTGTGGTTTGAATAGATCCACTATTATGGCTGCCTGACATATGCGGTGTTGGTGTTGTACTGCCACTCCCATTGACATTGCCATTATTGCCATTGCCAGGGTTGTTGACTGTTGTTGATGATGAGGATGTGTGACTGTACGGCGTAAGCTTGACCTGTGAACCTGAACCTGATCCAGATGACTCTGGAGGTGGACTGCTGGGAAAATCAATCTGGCCAGACCCTAGTGATTTTGTGTCGTCGGCAGGTTCATTTGTAGTACTCTGATGGCACGTGGTCATATAGTCCTTTTCATCGCTTTCATTATTGCAATCACTATTGCAATCACCACTATCACTCTCATTATCACCATCGTTTATCAGCGAGTTTGGTCTGCTCTTTTTGGTGCTATAATAATGCGATTTACGGTTTCCAAAACCAGATGTTCCATAGTGCTGAGTAGAGTACGAATGTGAGTCATGATGTCCTGAAGCGGAAGAATAGATTCCGGGTACACCAAGTCCATTATTGTTGTTGTTGTTATGGGAACCATAGGCATGGCCAGATGAACCAATACTACTATAGCTGTTGCGGTGTCCAGATGTTCTGTATTCATAAGAATTGTTCATCAGGTAAAGATCATTATCTTCAGCGAGCATTGAGCTGGTTGTTCCAGGAACAGGGCTGCAGCTACCACTTGTTGCATTAGCCTGAGACCGAAAGCCTATTTATTTATTTATTTATTTATTTATTTATTTATTTATTTAAGAAAAGAAAAGAAAATTATTATTATTATTAGTATTAGTATATATGCACAGCCACTATGGAAATTCAATATGTATATATATATATATATATATATATATAAAAGCAAAAAAAGAAAAGAAATGTACGTACATGACCGCAAAAATAAATAGAGAAACTTACTATCTTGCTGTTGTGATTGATTTTGCGATTGATTTTGATTTTGAGATTGCGTTTGCGTTTGAGATTGTTGATTCTGTGATTGTTGTGTTTGCATGTTTGTGTTTGTGATGCTTGGAAGTGACTGGTAGGTTCTGTCCCAGGATTGGAGAGGAAATTGGGTATATGATGTGGTTGCCCCTGATTTGTATGAGTGTAACTGATGGGAATTTGTGGTCCGGCTTGTGTCGCAGGAAGAAGACACGCCCAGTGGCAGATTTCCATTTGAATTCTGGGCAGTTGAAGAGTACAAGAAAACTGACGGGTCATCGACAAACAGAGGATAGAGCAGATCCAAGATCTTGAATTTTGTGGCCAGGTCTTTGGCTCTTGAAAAGGTAATCCTAATTTATTTATTTTTTTTTAAGTCAATAAATAAATAAATAATCTATTGTTTTTATTTCTTTATTTTGCAAGCAAATTTACCAGACTCCTTTGAGATGCATGGCTCCAACTTTGACTACAACTCTGCCCTTTTCATTCTTTAGGATCCCGTCACGTTTTCCTCGAGACATGCCAACAACATTAAGGAGTTTTGTTCCATTGACCATATCATTATCTAACAAACAATAATTTAGTTTTTCTTTTAATTTTTTAATTTTTTAATTTTTTTGGTTTTACCTTGTCTACGGGCTACACAAACACTCTTTGTGTCAACTTGGTAACAGGCCGTGTTCTCATCTTCCCACATGGTTGTGGTCAGTTTGGGTCTGTGGGGTGGACCAGACAGGCTGGTGATGTGGCTGATACCCGAAGATGCGGCTGGGCAGGATCCGTAGCAGGACGATCCGTATGAAAAAGGTCTGGCGAGCGAGGATGAAGACAGACCTAGCGGAGCTCCTGAGTTCCAAGAGAATGCAGATGAAGATGGCCATCCAAATCCATTTGATGCTGATGCTGCTGTTGAGGTTATTGGTGCCGAGGATGATATTGGTGTTGATAGTGCTAATGCTGATGATGATTTTTTTGTTTTTGTTGTTGTTGTTGTTGTTGTTGTTGTTGTTGTTGCTGGTGCTGGTGCTGGTGCTGTAGATGATGATAATGTTAATGCCGATGGTGCCACTGACCCTGCTGCTGCTATTGAAGGTTGTTGTGCTGATGATAATGATAATGATAATGATAATGCTGATGATGATGCTGTTGTTGCTTGTGATTGTGATTGTGATGCTGATTGGATTGTGTTGTGGTTTGATAGGGAAAGGGATAGTGAATTTGTGTTGAATGAGTTTAGTGAGCTGAATGAGTTTAGAGTGCTAAGTGTGTTGAGGGTATTTGGGGTGTTGTGTGAGTGGGTATGAGCGGTAAGTGATGGGGGTGATAATGAGGATGCTGATGCTGGTGAGGATGCAGAGTAAGGGTCGTGGGATTGAGAGTGGTGAGAGTGGATACCGGATGGATTGTGGTGGGAGAGAAGAGGAGGAGTATAGTGGGATGAAGACTGGCCTGAAGAAGAGGTGGTTGAATGGGGACCTAGAGAGGTATAAGGGTTTGGATAACGGGTATCCGAAAAGGCACTGACGCGATACTGTGAGTGATAGTTGTTTCCAAATGAAGAGTCGGTGTGTGCAGATGGCAGGACATAAGATGCAGCCGATGAATAGAGATTGTTCTGGTAAAGTCCTTCCATTTTTTTTGTGATTTTTGATTTTTGTATTTGATGCTATTAATTTGAATTTTCTTTCTTTTTTGTTAAAAATTAAAATGAAATGAAATATGCCTGGTAATAAGATTAGTCAGGTTACCAGTAGAGGATACTATTGTTTTGACTTACAGAATATGACAGTAATAATGGTATTAAATTATGAAGTATATAGGTATAAAGAAGTGTGATTTGATTCAATAAAATTAAAATTAAAAAGGGGGTGGTCAGAAGAACTCCAATAATAATAATAATAAAAAGGGGAATAAAGATAAAGAGAAAGAAAGAAAGAAAGAAAGAAAGAAAAGAAAAAGAAAAAGAGCAAAGTAAATAAAGAGACAATAAATATTAAAAAATAATAAAAATAAAGGTTAATTTTATATTACATATATAAAAAGATGAAGTAAGTGGCGGAACTTAGACTTCAACAAGCCCAATCCTCTGAAATACAAAGACAGAAAAATAATAATAATAATTTAGAGTGATTGAAGGAAAAGGGGGGTATGAGATACAGAGACAGAGGCAAAGACTGAGGGGTTATGTGTATGAGAGAGAGAGGAAACAAAAATAAAAGGGGGGGAAATAAAATAAAATAAAATAAAATAGAATAGAATATATAAAGTGCCTCCTTTATTTATTTTCTCTTACACTATATAGTAATAGTAAGTGATTGACTTGTTTGTATCCATAAGGTTGCTGCAATGTGGTCAAATTTCACTGCACAAGCAAAACAAATAGCTATTTATTTATTTATATAGTGTGTGATATCCTTGAATATACTAAAGTATCGTAAAAGTATCTGGTTTGGCCAATAACAATGCATCTAAAATAGAAATTAGCAATTATACTTTATATACTTTCCTTTTATAGATATCTATGACTATATTACACATCTTGTAGTAATCACTTTAATTCACTTTGCACTCTTTTATGCTATATGTCTATTTGTCTGTATTGTCCAATGAATTGTAAAGAGAATAAACAAATATTGATAGTATAGTTTGGTTTATGGATATAAAGTATAAATATTTATATTTATATTTATATTTATTCTGCTACAATTTGTGCCTCTTTTGTTGTGGTCAGAAGATGTCTAGAAAATAAAGAATATGACCACAAGAGCATCTAGGATTAACATCCAAATATTTCTTAAATACGTAAATAGCTGATTATTCACAAAGCAACTGCTATTGAATAATCAGCAACTACAACCATAACCATAATCATAATTATTATTATTATTATTATAGAAAGAACATATATATATATATATATATATATAAAATAAAGAAACCCCTTGTTTATAAAAAGGGGAAAAAAATGGTGACAGATGTAGAATACAATTTTATTTTGTATCTTTCTCGAGTTGCAATGCAATCCACATCTGTACATTTGTACATTTGTACATTTGTACATTTGTATATATATACTGCAGGGAAATATATTCATTTTCTATCAATGCGCTTCGATGATTTGAACATTGGCCTTTATTTTATTTTTATTATATACTTAAATGGAAACAGCTATCTACATTTTAAATTATTTTTTTTAAAAAAATAAATAAATAAATAAATAAATAAAGAAATAAACAAGGGATAAAATAAGAAAAAAAAATAAAGGACACAAGGGGGTGGTCAAAGGTTGGGAGCGGGGGGTGTTGAATAGAAGAAGAAAGAAGAAGGAGGAGGAGTAGGAAAAGGAAAGAATATGAAAGTAAAATACACTATACTATACTATACAATGACTTGGCTTTAGTTAGGCTTTTGATTAACAAAATAAACTAAGCCAAGCCAAGCCAAGCCAAACCAAAACAAACCAAAACAAAAATCTATAGTATAATTAATTGATTGGGTTGGCTGGTAGACAAGCAAATAAGAAAATTGTTTAATACAAAGTAGACAAATGATACACCGGAACAGACCCCACAAAAATAAATGAATAAATAAATAAAATAAGGATGTATCATTTGATGACCATATTTGGAAATTGCCTGTTTCTGTGAGAAGCACAATGCAGCACATCTATCCAGACGACAGATAAAATATTATGTTTTGTGCTATTGTGCTATTGTGCCTTGTGCCTTGTGCCTTGTGCCTTGTAAACTTTGTCTTTGTCTTTGTCTTTCTTTCTCTCTTTTATTACATACATACATATGTACATATGTAAATACATATATGTATAGGTGTGTGCTGTAGTATGTAGCATAGTCTGTGTACAGACATAGATTTCTCTCTTTTTCTATATTTATTCATTTAACATTTGACAGGACATACAACGTATTCCTTGTATGCTATAGTCTTGTTAAATAGATTACTAGGTTGTATTTTCCTTATAGTATAAATATAAATATTATTTTTAATGATTGTTGTTGGTGTCACTCTGTTCGGACCGCTCAGATTTTATTTTATTTTATTTTATTTTATATATTTGGAAATATTGAAAAAAAAAAATTAAGAAAGAAGGACATTAAACAAAATGAGAAGTTACTTGATATTTTTATTTTATTTTATTTTATTTTATTTTATTTGTTGTTGTATCCCTTATTATGCACTTATTGGACAGTTTTGAGATTGATTCAGGGCAAATGGAATACAAACAAAAAATAGAAATATATATATACATTGCTCTTCTTTAATTTGAACCTTTTATTATTATTACTATTGCCATTAAACAGATAGATCAAATCAAATTGATTATATATCTATCTATCTATATATTCAAGTCCAAGCAAGAGTGTATTTAAAAGGATGCCTAGAATTTTAACTATGACCTGGCCTTGTGCTCAGTCAAATAAAAATAATTTTTTAAGTTGATTCGATTCGATTCGATTCGATGAGTTAGTTAGTTAGTTAGGTTTTTATAAATATTATTATTAATAATAAAGATTTGTGCGGCTAGCTTTTTTTTAAAAAAAAAAATTAAAAAAATCAATATGCAGAATAATGCAAGTTAAGAAAAAAAAACCCTTTATTTGATTCTGTTTATTTTGTATGCAGTAAAGTGTCTCACCATCCACAATTCGAGTTTTATTTCTGACCAGGCTGAACAAAGAAACAAACTAAGAATCAAATAAACAAACACATACAAAAGAGGATTTCATTAAAGAAGTATCTATATCTATAATTATCAATGACTAATCTCAAAGAAACAAACAAAACAAACCCACAGAATCTATAGTCTGGATTTTCTCTCACGGCCTTTACAATTAGTATTGACCAGACCACGATCTAGTATTCAGTATTCAGTAGATCATTGATCTGATCAACAAATAAATAAATAAATAAATAAATAAATAAAAAGGATCTTTTGTTCAAAAAGACAGACAAGTAGTCATTTGTATAATTTACACTAAATTTACTCTGCAGATGAGACCAAGATAGAGTGAGTCATTAGCTTATACCATTTGGTAGCAATAGAATATAAATCATTTCTCACATGCTTTCCAATCCAAGCAAATTCGCATAATCCCCTTTGCTTTCTTTTATCACCATTAATGTTATTAATAACAATCTCTAATTGATAATCTGATCCTTTAAATTATTTGGTCTTTAAGCCTCTAGTATATCATTAGTTGGATTCATAATGATGAGGTAATATAATCTATCCATCTTATCATTGCTCTTTACTTTAGTAGTACATTACACTCTATACAAAACTGTTCTCTCTTTCTCTCTTCTTTCTTTTTTTCAGAATAAATCATATTATCTAAGCCTCGGGCTATAATTGTGCTTCTTCATTTGCAATGGTCACTTGTAAAAAAAATAAAAGAAGTCTAGTTGTCATTGCACATTATAATATGAGATTCCTCGTCATTACAAAGGATGCATCTATAACAAAAAATTAAAGAAATTGTTTTGTAACAAATATATAAATATATAAATATAAAAGAAGACTAATTAACCAAGTTTATCTAAAAAAGACATTTGATATATAGATAGATATTGGAGTGCAAATAGAGTATCAATATCTTTTCACCTAATAAAATAATACTAATAAGCGTTATCCATACATACATATGTAAATATATAAAAGAGGGGGTTACTTTTATACATATTTTCCATTTTATATTACGATGAAATATAACCAAATAAAAAAAAACCGCTTATCAGTTAGTAAAAATAATAATAATACACCATGCCCTTTTCCCCCTTTTCCTTCTACCCTCCCTAACTTTCATTATCACTCCTTTTACTGAACCAATTTAAATAATTTAAATAATAAAACACTTTTCAGAACCTCTACACAAAAGCAACGCAGGTAGTTGCAATGACTCTCCTACGACCAAGCACCAACAATACCACTCCTTCACAGAGCCAATCTACTTCCTCAACCTTGGGAATATCAACACAAACACAACATACTCAACCAGCCTCAGACAAAGATGAGATCTGGTCTACAATCCTCAGAGGAGTAGCATCATCTAAAATGGTTCCTACAAAGAATGTCCTCATTCTTGGTAAAAAATAAAATAAAAAATAATAACAAGTAATAATCTCTTAATCACCATAATCATCATCATTTCAGGTGATCCTAAATGTGGTAAATCTACCTTGATTCACTATCTTAAACACGATCCTGGACCACAGACACCAAAGTTGGAATCAGACGACGTCCAACCTGGAACTTCTTTTGGTGTGTCTTCACATCCATACACAATGACAGTAGACAATCTAGACAAAGGTTCCATCAGCACGCTTGCATTAGGCTACACCTTTGTTGATGTTCAAGATGAAGAAAATGAAGGTAGGACAAAATCAATTAAAAAAATAATTAAACTTTCTTTCTTTCTTTCTTTCTTTCTTTTTTCTCTTTTTTTTTTAAAAAAAAAAAAAACAAACCAAAAAGAAGTGTGTATTTGAGATGAATTTCTTTATTCTCTCGATTACACTATTTTTACATGTGTGTAAATTATATTCTTTTAAAGAAAACTATGAAAATATTTGGTATTATTGTTATAAAGATGGTGATGAGAGAGAAAGGCAGAGTAGAGCTTTTTTTTTTTAAAAAAAAATTGGATTTAACTTGATCTATTGGAGTGTTATTTTCATCATAATCGTAACCATAATAATTGGGATTATAATTATGACAATCATGACAATTATTATCACAAGAATAATGATAATAATTCAATTTTTTTTATATGAATGTATATATTATATATGACAATCGATCACAATAATAATAATAATGTCATCAAACCAATACCAAAATAATAATACAATAATACAATCACTATCACTATCATAAAAGCCATGGCACGTCTTGGTCTTTATCAATTGGGCTTGTCGTCCCCAGAATATCAACCTCTGTTGAAATTTGCATTGAATTCAGACACATTGGCAGACTCGTTTGTAATTCTGTGTCTTGATTGGACCCGTCCTTGGAAGTTTCTTGAGACATTAGAGCGTTGGATCGATGTCTTGCAGCGATCAATACAGGAGATCTGCAAAGAAGGGAGTGTAGGAGAATCCTGGAGTCGTGGAAAGGCAATTGTGGATGACCTTCGCGAGAAAGGTAATCTAAAATTATATACTATACACCATATAATGCATTTATCTTTTTTAAAAATTAAATTAAATTAAATTAAAGAAGTAGTAATAGTATTTGCTTTGTTTTATGATAATTTACATACACTTATTTGAATTTACATTTACACTTACACTTACATTCACATCTACATACACATATACGCACGTACGCACGCACGCACGTACGCATAAAGTGGAGCATTTCTTAAAGACTTATTCAGAACCTACCGTCAACGCAGCCCCACCGGTGCCATCATCATCTACCAACACTGCATCAACTCCAACCACAACGTCTGTGCCTTCTACTCCACTCACCACAGGGTTTGTGTTGACTCCCCTGGTCACAACAACCACTGCAGCAGATCAAGTGACACTCCCTTTGACGCAGGGATGTTTAACTAACAATCTCGGTGTCCCGATGGCTGTAGTATGCTGCAAGGTAAATAAACCAATACAAAAGCTAAAAAAAAAAAAGAAGAAGAAGCATTGATAAACATAGCCGTAAACATACTCACATATATATTAACCTTCTTCTTCTTCTTTTGATTTTCATTTTCTTTTTGAAACACATGCATATCTATACACAAACACATAAAAAAAACCATAAAGAGTGATGCGATAAACACATTGGAACAAACCCAGGATTATGATGAAGATCAGTTTGATTTTATACAACAAACACTGCGTTGCATTTGTATGAAATGTAAGTCTGATAATAAAAATTAAAAAAAAAGGCACACATATATACTACAGCACACTACAGCACACTACAGCACAAAACACAGAATATTAACCGTCATATATATATATATATATATATTGTTTAATGATAGATGGTGCTGCTCTTGTATATACTTCTACTCTCTATCCTCACACCTTCCACAACCTGCGTCAGTACATTCTACATCGCCTATTGACCAGATCCACAAAAACCTTTCCATTTTCTCTCAAGGCCCAGGTGGTTGAGCGTGATTCGGTATTTGTGCCGTCGGGCTGGGATTCATGGGGAAAGATCCGGATCCTCAAGGAAGGTTTTGATTGTGAAGGTGTGAGTGCAGGCTGGGATGCAGATATAGAAGCTGTTGCAGACAGGCAACAACCAGGCGATCATGGCGCAAGAGGGCTTTACGAAGAAGCTACGCCTAATCCAGATACAGGAGACATGGTAAATAACTTAAACTTTTTTATTTTTATTTTATTTATTTTTTAAATCTATTTTTACAATTATATTTCTAGCCACTTAACATTCCTCCAGTGGTTGTGTGTGAAGATGAACAAGTGTTTTTGGAAAGACACTTTGAAACTCTTCAGCGCGCCCCAGAAATCCAGAATAGAAGCGGAACCGGTGCTGATGCATCATTGACCCGTCCAAGTGTCGTAGGACCCCTGGGAATTTCCTCGTTGGTCCTTGACACAGTCAAAAGTGAAGATTTTGAAAATGATCTTCCAAGACAACGCAAGGTAATGCCTTGATTATTATTATTATTATATAAAACAAGACGGCTAATAATATTAAATAAATCGAACATTTGAAAACCCACAGGAATCACCATTTGATAAACTAACCCTAGGAAAGGTAATAATAGTAATAGTAATATATGCGAGTTAAAAAATAAAAATAAAAAATAAGCTTACTAAATACAAATTCACACCCACACCCACGTATGTATATGTGGAAAATAGCTATCTTCAAGTGGTAGTAATGGTTCAATTGACAGACTACATGGCTTCGCAGGGTCTAGTGCTACATCCCAATCCCACCTTGGATCTCCGGGCTCATTGGGTGGCGGTATGATGGGCGAAGGTATCGGTGCTGGAAATGGTGGTATCGGTGGCATCAACAGCAGCAGCAGCATTAGTAGTAGTAACAGCAGCAGTAGTGGAGGTGGACCTTCACATGAAGTTTTGGCCAATTTCTTCCAGTCTTTGATATCCAAAAAGGCTCCCTTGACCGGAGCGACTCCCCTGGCCGGTTCCCCCAAAGGGGGATCCTCTTCTTCTTCCCTAAGCAGTCTTTTGGGTGCCCAATCCTTGTCCAACCGCAGCGAAGATGGTAAAGGACGTCCACCTCAAGTTAGTCGAAAAGATGTTTACAAAGAATTGGACAAGATGCCTCATTACACGACCAAGTAGAAAGCAAAGAGCATCATATTCATTTAATTCACTGTTTTTATTTTTTTTTGTTTTTTGTTTTTACTACAATTACAATTTTTGCCTGATGATTGTTAAGATTAGCACTATTATTAAAAGAAGGTCCCATAAGCTAATATGCTATCATTTATTGATTTTGTTAAAAAAAATATATTTTGTAATGGATCCTTATGGTCTGAATTATATCAACAGCAATATAACATTCAAAAAAATAAGAATTTCCTTTTCTATCTTATTCTTATATATATATATAATATTCGATATATTCGTATATAAGCTCAATCCTTCCAGAGACTATACAAAAGTGATTTGCGTTGATTTGTGCTTGTGCTCAGGGCAGCTTCAACAATAGACCAAATCCCCTTCTCGACTTGCTCTGCAGACTGGGCCGCATTGACCACCTTCCATGTGTCGTCCTTCAATTTCATAAACTGGTTTCTGACCTTGGTCTGTAATTCGCGTCTTTCATACCGTTCCTCACCATAGCCACCTCTCTTTTCAGCTTCATCAATCGAGAGATCCAAGAAAACCACCACATCAGGAGACAATAAACCAACATCAGGCTGCTTACACCAATTCAAATCAAGGCCCTTTATATATACATATACATACATACATACATATATATATATATATGTATATATATACATTTTTTATTTATTTATATTTATACACAAAAATATAACAAATATACGTATTATATTTTGAATTTATATGTATATATATATAAAAGAATAACATAACATATAATAGAATAGAATAAAGAAAATCGCATATTCTTTAAATATATATAAAATTACCTTTGCTGAAGAAAACGCAACACCGGAGAAGGCGTACCGGTCGACGACAAGAGTGATGCCTGATTCCAATGTATCTTTTATAGAGTTCCTAATAATAATAAAATAATGATAATAATAATAAAAAGACAAGCGATAAAGATGTTTAAGACACTATCAAAAGCAAGAAGATAAATAAATAAATAAAAGCAAAAAGGACATTTTTACATTGCTTCCCAGCGATTTGCAGAAAATAACAAATGTACAGCATGATCATCCAGTTCTGTTGCTTGTCGAAGATAACTGTCAATCATCTTGCCTGTTTGTGTTGTGCGATTAGGGAAATTGCGGTACTGAGCAGAATATCCTTTTGCTTGAAGCTGTTTCACAAGTTGATGGCATTGAGTTGATTTTCCAGATCTGTCACATCCTTCCAAAACAATAAAGAGTCCTCTCATATTTGAAAATATTATATAATAAAATTAAAATAAAGGGAGGGAGACGGGAATCACAGCTACAATAAAGATGCACTCTTTTTTTTAAAAAAATAAAATAAATAAATAATATATATCTATGGGTTGAGTGTGACTTGTAAGTTTTTTTTTTTTGAGAGATAGACTTGTATAAGGAGACCTTTTGTATGTAAAAACATTGGTTTCATTTTCTATTGTTCTTGAAGAGTGACAATTCAAAAGATTTCTTGTTTTATCAGACTTTACTCCCTAGGCTATAGAAACTTGTTCTTTAAATACCACCAAGATATATATATATATATATAAGCTCTTTTTTTTCAATTGAAAGGAAAAGAGATTAGGTTAGGTTAGATTAGGTCAGAGTGGGGTTTGGTGATCAGTAAAACAAATAATCAATTTGTGAAGAATATTTGTGTATTTATTTGGCTATGATCTGGCATACCATTTATATTTTTGTTAATTATATCGAAAGTTTCAAATAGACTGTTAAGTTTCAAAAAGTACATATCCAATTACCGATCCTTTTTCTTTTATTCTCTGTGTTTTCCGTATATATCCTACCCTTACCTTGAGAACGGCGGCCAAGAAAAAGCAATCGCCCCCAAACACATACAAATGTATTGTTAAAAGTACAAGGCTGAAAAGCAAGCTTGCAAAAATACTGAATATATTATAGAGAATAATATAATATCAAAAGAGAAAACGGAATAAGAGAAAGAACGAGTGCAGTTATTCTATTAAATATAAGCTTGAATATACATAAAATAAAAGGCTACAAGTGTGTTTTAATAATGCAACAAAAATGACTATCAAAGAAATCTATAATTAATACTAAAACACGATACCTATTGTTGAAAAATGGCAGATAAATATAAAATGAGCTTACATGATATCAAAATGTATATAACTATCAAGTCAATTTACAAGACTCATACTATACGTGTTATTCAAGTCACCACCCTTTTTTTATAATAAAAATGAAATTATAACCTCTTGACCCACTATCTTTGAATATTGCTACTCTAAATAACTAATTCAACCACTTACTATTTTGATATACCCTGAAAAACTTGTTTTAATTACTATTATTCTTATTGTTTGGGTGTTATTTACGGTCATAATAAAGAAGTGTCTAATGCAAAAGATAAAAGTGATAATTATGTTTAACTTCACAACCTAGAAATAAATAAATAAATCCAAAAAAAAATTGATTTTATTAACAGTTTAAAATAAAAAAATGTGCCCAAAACTGGCCCCTACAATAACCTCTAAAACTACCACCGAAATCACCTTTTATTTTCCTGTAAAGTTAGTCAACATACAATCAGACTTAAATAAACTCTTGCCCTTATATAAAAATTATCATACATTTCTAAAATACAAGTCTTATTTTTTATTTTATTTCTTGTAAAAACAATAAGATGTCCCTCAGGTCAATTGACTAGCTATAGTTGGAACATCGGCAAGAATTTCCCTGTGAAGCCAAATAAAGGCATAAAATCACAATTTATATTCTTCTACAGAGAACATACATTAATCTCTGCTGTCAAAAAAAAAGGTCTAAAAGCTAATAATACTAACAGTAAACATTTCAGTCTTTATTACATTATAGTATACTATCCTTTATGTTCCTACAGGTTCCGGTATGACCGGCTTGATTAATATACCTGAAACTCGAGTGGTTGTTGAAGAAAACCAAGAAAAATAATACCGCCGTAATTCCAGCCTGTCCTGTCTACTATTTCTTTGAGTCATAGTGCCTTACAAGTGCTCTACACCCTAGCATATGTACAGTAATAATTAATGCACTGGAAATGCAAGGCAGCATAGCATACTTCTTTGCAAGCAAATAATCCATATATTTGTCTTTAATATTCCAGAAACGATGTGTCTAGATATATATATATATTACCGGATCGGGTTTGTTATATGAATAAATAAATCGACTAATTCCAATCATCTCAATTTGTTCAATTTTTTATATCCCATATTCCGCCTAATATTCAATGAAGACGCGGTAACTACCAAAAAATTTCAGACAGGAATACTTCAAAGGATCCAAACAACTCTGGTGTAGATCATAAATTAAGTAGCACAAATAAATGGAAGTGTCGTTAAAATAAGCTTGCCCTTTGATGTTTAATCGACCACACTATCAGCGCAAATGCAACTATTAAACTGTAGATAAAATAATAGTATATATCATGAATGAAAAACACGGCGCTTTTGTGGACATCATCCGGAACACACACACACAAACCAATTTACTCTAAAATATAGCTACGGCTGAATTTATGATGCTTTATTACATATATTACCATTTTATTTTTATTTATTTTACTAATATTACTGGACCATCGATGTAAAATAATTGCTCATAAAACGTGTAAGAGTATTTCAATGGTATTCAGAATGACTTACCTGAAGCCACAACTTTCAACACACGTACCAACCTCTTAGATAAATCCTGTAGCAAATACATGACTTATGTACGTGTACAGAAAGTGAGCACAACTGGTTAAATAGCATCAATGTAAATCACAAGCAGCTCGCTATCAATCTACCCCTTAACATCCCGCAAGCCATTTACATCAATGTCCGGACTACCAAGCTTGCTCAAATCCTCATCGACTTTGCAATTCAATCACGCACTGAAAACCGT
Source organism: Phycomyces blakesleeanus NRRL 1555(-) (assembly GCF_001638985.1). Lineage (NCBI taxonomy): Eukaryota > Fungi > Mucoromycota > Mucoromycetes > Mucorales > Phycomycetaceae > Phycomyces > Phycomyces blakesleeanus. The sequence continues at coordinate 1,024,639 of NW_017265136.1, read as the reverse complement.
TTGCATTCATATCCTCCAACAAGTGATCCTGTCAAGAGTGATCCGTTCTTATACCTAATATCATACAATAACAGCTATAAATAATTCCTATACTCTCTCTGGGCCTACCTGAGAAATATATAAAAGTGGTCCACGTTGTATTGGTATTGCCGTGCATTCTGGTTCCATATCCACCCCGTCTTCCAGAGTTTCTAAATATAAAGCTTTCTTTGGAGTTGAGATTAAAGAAAAACCACATTCCTACTATTGGCATTAGCCAGTACAATAATAGGTATCCTCCATTTTTAACGAGCCACTGTTTTTTCTTTCTTTATAGATTTATTCGGCGCGTGGTCTTACTCATTATATTTATATATTACACTCTTATAATCCAACTTTTCACGCAGGTATTCTCTCCTTAAAACTCTTCATTTCTATCCTAGACTGTTAATCTCTTGTCTAGCTTTGCCAATTTACTTTTATTTTATTTTTTCTTTTCACAGGGGTTTCTTTTATTTTATACTTATTCTCAAGTGGTTTATTTTGCTCATTCAAAATTATTGAACTTATCTGGGTAGGCTATAATGTCAAAAGAGACCAGGCACCAGTGAACTCACGCAAATATATGTTTTTACGTATACACCTCAAGGGAAATGATCTCGACAAAATTAGACAACGAGTGATTATTGATGGGAATGAGTGAACTATACAAAGATTCAATTAGGATTATGTGTAATGTCGGGGGAACCCTATTTCTTCTACCTTTTCTTTTTCTTTTTTTGTTTTTTTTTTTAAAAAAAAGGGGGGGACTCGTTGTTTAAAACGATTTTAATATATATATATATATGTATGTATGTATGTTGCCCACTACCAAGATGAGTGATGCATTATCATTCTCTAGGAAGTGGGTATGTTTGTTCAAAGTAAAGAAAGGCTAAAACAAGAATTCAACTTGAGAATAAAATAATAATAAAATGAATAAAAGAATCGAGACTTGTAGTGTGTGTGCGTATGGCTGTGGAGAGAGAGATCCTTAGAAACTCAAGACATCTTGAATTCTTACTTTGATCTGTCTAATGTCAATTCCGTACAAAAAAACCATTGAATGCTTCCTGTGGCATGCGACAACCGCAGATATATTATTTACAACTTTCTAGGGATTCGTCACGACTTCCAGAAATGAAAAAGAGAGGGAAAAAAGCAGTGTTCAATTTTTGTGGCCCAAAACAAAAAAAAATACTTTTTACAGTCCTTGTAGTACGACAATAGATTAAGTACTTGCTTCTTTTACACTACATACTACTTTATTCAAACTTTTGTAATTCAATTTTTTTTCAATATCATTTTCTTATTCTGACAAAAAATGAGTATTAGTATTTCTGCCATTAAAGATTTTATCTTCGTCCAAATTCGTTCTTTCTATAGTATATTCAGATTAACCAAGGCTAGCTACTAATATTTTCTTTAGTCATCCCAACATTCAAAAATATATTTTCTGCGTTGTGTGTTATATAGAATAAGTCTTTTACCAAGAGTTATATGGTCTATTAACACACAGTTTTTTGCTACACTAATATTACAAATCTATGCCTTGGTATAAGTATGTATTTGTTAGTTTCATAATTTTGACTATACATATGTTATAAAATTCATATCTCAATATATAAGTATAACAAGCTTGTTATCAAATGCGATGCATAGACACACAAAAACCAGATATCTGAAAAAACTGATTAATAGTTCATAGTAGATACCGTGTGAACTATTATGATAGAAACGTGCCTTCTTGATATAATATTTAATCTATACAAATACATATTGGTTTTATATATATATAACTTGAAAATATTAAACACACAATAAAATACATAAAAATAAAACGATTAGAAATAATAGAAGAATAAAAAATATCGGTTTCAGTCGGCATTTATAATATTATTATTTTTTTTTGAGAAATCAATATTTATTCAAAAAATAAAATTTATATAATTCTACTTTTCTCGACTTCTACTGATTGTATTTGTATGCTTCTTGGCTCTATCGATAGCTAATGACGAAGAGTAACTGAAAAGTGGCATTAGAGGCGCATTGTCGGTCTTTAGAATTTTTTCGGAGATTGAATCATGCTACGATTAGATGGCCGCCGGAATTTGGTATAGTGCGCAGGTGGGTAAAAATTAAAATAAATCAAATATTTCCGCCCTAGCCGAATATCATATATATACTAAAAAAAAATAGAATTTATCTAAAAAAATTAATATGTTTATTCACAATTTTTTTGAAATGCTAATTTATTATAAATATAATAAAAGCATTAAAATAAAATATAAATAAATAAAAAACAAAATAATAAAAATAATAAAAAAATAATAAAAAAATAATAATAAAAAATAAAATAAAAAACAAAATAAAAAAAAATAATAATAAAAAATAAGAAAAAAATATAAAACCCAAAATATAAAAAAAAACAAAAATAATAATAATAAAAAATTAAAAAAAAAAACTAAATGTTGATTTTATACTTCAGCTAAATAGTTTATTTTATATTAATTTTTTTGTTTGCTATACTATAATAAAAAATATACTCTAGAACTATAATATCTCTATTTATATTTCATTTCTTGAGATTTTAACTTTTATAATATACTTATTATAACAAGCAATCACAAACCTTCCCTTGATATGTAAACAGACTTTTCCTTTACACCTCTTTAATTTAATAAACAAATTATAAAAAAAGAAAACTCATAACAGTAGTATTATACTGTTGTTTTATTACAAAAAAAAAACTGTCAGACATTATTTTGATGAATCCGTACAATCTGAAAATAATTAACCACAATACCTCTTTATGCGCAGTAATATCTTCCTGAGCATTAACCAAAGTATAATGACTTTCCTTTTATTTAAATCTAATATAATAGCTAATGCAGATAATGCGCAGTATTACTTTAGAAAACTATATATGACAAATCAATTCATATACATAAAAAGTATCTTTTATCCTATCTTTGATTTTACATATACTTCTTGATCCCCAGTTGGTTTGACCTTTTGACTTTACTATAGTAAAAGAAAGACCAACCCAGATCAGAAACAAAAAAACGACGCAAAAAAATCGAAATAAAAGAATGATATCACGTAGGGTCGAACAGGGGTGCTCAGAACCAAAACACAACGCGATAACACTTAAGCTACGCAGCAACATTTAAACATCTTTTATTTAAACCAAAATAACTCCATTAACAATACACATATAAAGATTATAAAAGAGTTGTGAATATATATAAAATGAAAGATTAAATATGATTAGAGTATGTAACTTATATTTGATGAGATGATTGGATATGACTTGGATATTGACAAGTGTGAATATATATAATGTGATAGATCCAATAGTATTGATTAATATCAGAGATAGATAAGATGTTATAGGCTAATATTAGTAATAAATCAAATGTTATTGGCTAATATTGATTATATATTACATTTTATTAACTTATATAAGTCGTAAATTGGATGTGATAAATATATATATATAATACAGATTGACTGTTATTGATTTACATATATATCAGATCAGATAGCATTTATTTATATATATACTAGATTGGTAGTGTTCAGCTTATATATATATGAGATTAACTGTTATCCACTTATATATATATATCAGATTGGCTGTGATCTACTTATATATATATCAGACTGGATATCATATGTTTATATATAGTGCAAATCACCTGTCATCAACTTATATATATATGCAACTGACAGACAACAGCTTATATATATACCCAATTGGCAGACAACAGCTTATATATATACCAGATCGATTATCATCAGCTTATATATATATCAGATTGACTGTGATCCACTTATATATATATCAGATTGGATATTATATGTTTATATATAGTGTACATCCTCTGTCATCAGCTTATATATATACCCAATTGGCAGTCAACAGCTTATATATATACCCGATTGACTATCATCAGCTTATATATATATCAGATTGACTGTGATCTACTTATATATGTATGAGATAGACTGTTAATAGCTTATATATGTATAAGATTGACTGTTATAACTTATATATATATATCAGATTAGCAGTCAACAGCTTATATATATGCCAGATTGGCAGTCAACAGCTTATATATATACTAGATTAGCTAATATCAGCTTATATATATACTAGATTAGCTAATATCAGCTTATATATGTATGAGATAGACTGTTAATAGTTTATATATATATAGCTGATTGGCGGTCAACAATTTATATATATACCAGATCAGCTATCATCAGCTTATATATATATCAGATTGAGTATCATATGTTTATATATAGTGTGAATCACCTGTTATCAGCTTATATATATACCTAATTGGCAGTTAACAGCTTATATATATATCAGATCGACTATCATCAGCTTATATAAATATATCAGATTGATAATCATCTGCTTATATATATATGAGATCGGCGATCATCTGCTTATATATATATGAGATCAGCAATCATCTGCTTATATATGTATGAGATCGGCAATCATCTACTTATATATATACCAGATCGGCAATTATCTGCTTATATATATATATGAGATTGGTAACTATTGCCTTATATATATATATGAAATCAGCAATTATTGGCTTATATATATACCAGATTGGCAATTATCTACTTATATATATATGAGATCAGTGATCATTGACTTATATATATACCAGATCGGCGACCATTGACTTATATATATACCAGATTGGCGATTATCTACTTATATATATATGAGATCAGTGATCATCTGCTTATATATATACCAGATTGGCAACTATTGACTTATATATACACTAGATTGATGATCATTAATTATATATATATGAGATCGATGATCATCTGCTTATATATATATGAAATTAGCAATTATAGGCTTATATATATACCAGATTAGCGATTATCTACTTATATATATATGAGATCAGTGATCATTGACTTATATATATATCAGATCAGTGACTATTGACTTATATATATATCAGATCGGCAATTATTGGTTTATATACACTGGAAAAGAGGTGCGGTTTTCTTATGTGTAAAACTGTAATTAATTATGTGAAAAGACCAGGTTTTACGATGTGATCAGATAGTTTTTACAAGTGTATGAAGCTGGCTTACTCATAGGTGGTAAGACCAACTTTCGAACATAGGAAAAGGTCAGAACAGCAGGATAGTAGGATGTGTTTGCATTTTCTGTATATGGGTTTTTACCACATGCACTAAAACGGCAACTCAGAATTACGTTTTGTTGTAATATATCCTACCGCTTTCCGATTAAAAGAACGATAAATGAAAGATCGATTATACGGATATGCCAGTTTTTACATTGTTTAATTTATGGATATGCCAGTTTTTACAGGGTTTTGTTGTATTTGAATTTATTTTATCCAATCTTAGAGACTTCTTCTTATACTGTTTGCTTCCATACACTTCTCCGATCTTTAATTTATTTATAATAATTATTGGTTTATTTTGTTTTTATTAGAAAGAAAAGAATATTCTTAGGTTTATAGTACAGTGGTTATATTTAATATTCAGGAACATTCTGGCTAGTGTTCTATCCTTCATACAATTTGAAATGGCCAATGTTCTGATAAAACAAGTATTCTCCAAACAATATCTCCCAGAGAAAAGCCCAGTTGTGTGTTGCTTGCTTGTAAATGGTTGTTCTATGAAATTAGAAAAGTGTTAACTGTTTGAACAAGAAATCGTGGATATTAAGAATATATATATGTAATTATGCTTGCAATATAATAGCTTACCAGAGACAAAAAGAAAAGGCGTCATGAATGCGAACCATAGTACTCAATATACTTTATTTGGCTATAAAAATGCTGAAAAAAAATTATTTTTTGTGAACTGTGTGGTAGAATATTTCATTTACCTACCCGAAGCAAAAGGATTTATTTGCAGACCAAGAGAGTACATAGGAGACGCTAATATTGTCTTCAGTAAATGATATACATTAATATACAAAATAAATAATATTGTTATATGTACAAAAAAAATTACCATGTCAATGACACTCGTATGAAATGAAAGTTCTTGATTCGCGATGTGCTCATGAGAGGGAGGTTCATCTATAATAGAAATTATGTTAAGCCATGTGCTTATTAAAAAGAGATAGATTGAAATAAAATAAAATATTACCGTGTTCATAACCGTGTTTAATAGTAGAGAGTAATTTCGGCGATATGGCCTATACAAAAGAAAGGAAAAGGTCAGGATAATTTTATAGGATGACAGCATAAAGTATATTTACTAACCTTAGCTAATCCGGATGGACATTGTGAAGGGGATGCATCAGAAGGTAACAAAACACGAGTGTCTGTAGTAATAGAAAACAATTATTATCATTTTAGTTATATATATATATATAATATTAAAGAATAAGATATCTTACCAAGAAAATCTGTGAATATAATAAATGTTGGAAAGAGAGAAAAGAGAGAAAACTTGTAAATGAAAAAAAAAAAACAAAAAGAACAAAAGACCAAAGGGCCAAAAGGCTGAAAGACAGAAATCATATATTGGATTGAGTTGAAAAAAGCATGTTCAAAGCCGATTTGCACCCCGTTAATTCCAGGAAGTATTAATAGAGATACGCGTATTAAAGAAATCCTGAGTATTTACAGCAACAAGTGTAATATAATAAATGGGTTCTTGCTTTTACTTTTACCATCTTTCCATTAACTACACTTTATTCTTTCGCTTAACACCTAACTTCTTTTGTATGTTAATAACACTCTATATATACAATGAATAGATATATAAAACAAATATAATTAACAATCAACTCATGTATAACATTTTATTAGATAGCTTTCAGACCATGGTTAACAATCGTCAGTCAATTGCCCCGGCTCCATCCCCGGAATATACTGAGCTTTTAAGAAGGCTCACCGCTATGGAGGAAAGTCTCAAGACCATGGATTCAAACATTGGCATTGTTATCAAGGGGAACAAAGATTCATTGGAAATACTTGATAGCGTTGCCGATGCCTCTGGAGAACTTCTTGCAGTTATTGCTCCTACCACTATACCTGCTTCTGCTTCTGTCCCTTTCGCAGCTTCTTCCGTTGGTTCTACTCTGGATTGGTATACAACACCTTCTGAGGCTTTGTTTGGTATCTCTTCTGCTGCTCCTTCTGTTGCTCCTTCTGTTGGTCCTTCTGTCGCTCCTTCTGTTGGTCCAGTGGTTCTTACTGGTGCAAACGCTGGTGAACTTAGTAAACAGGATCGCACTAGAGTTTTAGTAAGTGTTGAGATGTACAGTAGCTCATCAACATAATATCTCACACTAAGTATAGGCTCTTATCCGAGGAGAGTTGAAGAAACACAACTTCAAATCAAATAAGCCGGAACTAGTTGCAGCTAACGACAGCAAGCGCAGTTGGGATGTTAATGTTGATTACAGACTTCCACCCAACAGACAGCTGATGCATGACCTTCATGCATACCTGGCTCCAAAGGTTGTTGGGACTAGTGTTCGACAGGCCGATATTAGCGATTGTATCTACACAAACTTTTGTGGAACGAGACGCCGAGTCAAGGAATCCTATGAAGCGCGCAAAAAGACAAATTCTCGGTCAAGAAAAGCAGGTCGAGAGACCGATGTATGTTAGAAGTATATTTTGATTGCAAATTAAATGTATTCATATTAATACATTTATAAACTAGCATTTTGACCGTCGCGAGCTGACCTACCATACATTCAAGGCTGAAATTGATATGAAGGTGGGTAAGAGCTGCGACGGACTCTTACAGAAAGAAGCAATGTCTGAGGGCGAATCTGAAGACGATATGCCTGGAGTCTCGAGCAACCGTGCGATTCGTACAGTGCGTCCAAGTTGGAGAAGCGATGAGGTAATTTCTTTTGTTTACATTATTGTATATAGCTTTTTTTTGTTTTTTTATGTATTTAAATGAAACAGAACTTTGATTAATCACTTATTTGTATTTAGTACAATCACTTTCTTGCAGTTGTTGATGATTTTATGCGTAATCGCATGGACTTCAATTCGCGTCAGATGTTGAAGAGGTCCTTCGGTAGAGATGCTGTTTTAGCAGTCCCGCCTAGATTGACGTCCCTTCTCCCTCACTGGGCTTTTAGAGATGAGTTTCAATAAATTTTGTTTTCTTATCCTCTACATCCTCCACATCCTCCATCTGACAATGATAAACGTACCAACAAATACAAACACTATGATTATTCTTTTCTGTGTGCCTTTAAAAAAGGGAGTTATAATTTTATTATTTTTTAAATGTATTGTTTTTTTGGCAAAGGAATGACCAGCATCTTTTTTACTTTTCTGCGTGTTGTATGCTCAGCAGTTGCTACTTCTAACATAATTCTATGCACTGGCAATACACATTGGAAATCGTCAGGAGAAAATGTTGGAAAGCAGGTTTCAACGTGTTTGTACTCTCGCGATTTATCATTTTCGGGTGTGTACCATTTGATAAATGCAAAAGTATGTTGAGAATTGTGAAGAAGTTGTGTTGGGCGGCGATGGGTGCGGAGCAAGGGAGTAAGGGATGAAGAGGTGGGTGGAGGAGTGAAAGAATGGGTGAAAATGTACTGTATTTGACCCGTGTATGCGATGATATGCTCACCAGTACTTCCAATGAACTTTGCTTGTACAAGAGAGCCACGACTTCCAGATTCACCTTTACCCTTGTAGACCTGCCCAAGGATGTTGATGTATTTCAACAGGGTGATTGTATTGTCGACAAAGTATGGTGATTCCGACGCTTGTTGAAAGTGAACTAATTGTTCATTGTTGTACGCAACTTTGTAGTATTGTAAGAGATGAACATAGTGAATGTCACTCATTGTGGTAGCGGATTTTAATGATAGAGGGAATGCGGAAGGAGGGAGAGGTTCGTTGCCTTTTACAAGTACATTTGGATCTTCAGAAGCCTCGACAAATGACTGTATGCGGAAGGTACGTTGACGGATGGATGGAATGGTGGCGGGTGTAAAGGAAGAAGTGAGTTTGGTAAGGAGAGGAAATGCAGATGTCTGGCGGGTACTCTGAAGGAAACTGTTGACAAGATCGTCTTTGTGCACATCTTCAATAAATTTCTTCATAAATGTTTCTTCAAACCCGATCTTCCTGTTTGTCTTCAAATTTTTTAACAACCCGTTAAACCGCTCGAACCCAAATAGCCAATAACCGTACACTGGTCCAAAATCACGAATTGTATCTCGAAGATGGAGGTGTAGGTGCATATTACAGGTGAGGATTTCGGCGTTGTACAGCTCGTCACATCTGGTGCAAAAAGTTTGAAGAAACTGATGGGCAGTGTTGACTTCATCGAACGTGATCGTTGGCTTGATCAACAGGCGGCATGCATCAACAAAGTTAATCCAGTTTTCGAATCTGTCTTTTGCAAGAACATCTTTCAACAGAACTGGCGAGTATACGAGCACCCATGACTTCCACTCGTCTGCCTTCATATACGAAAACTGCTTTCCTATTTTCGAGTTGAAAGAGGTGTATCCACCAGGCACAATCATCGTTTCTGCAGTCTTCTGCATTGCCGCAAAATCGCCATCTTGAATGTCTTCGTCTTTGATCCAACGATCCATCAATCTTTTAGGCGTTCCCAGGAATAAATTATGCATGGGATCGATGATCGTTCCACGTACTAGATCAAGGTATCCAAGGCGATGCAACTGCGACCATCGAACACCATTTTCGACCTCCAGCCGATGCCTTTCTGAGGGGGTACTAGCACTTTCCCACTCCTCAGCATGCAACCTGTTCTCTACACCGTCACGAAGCACCCACCGAGAGAAGTCAAACCCACGAAAGTCAACATTGACACCGTTTTCCAAGCGAGGGAAATGTCTGTTGCACTTGTAACATGCGCATGTACTGTTGTGCGAGGTGAAACCACTTGTCTTTCTTGCTGCCGGGATGTCACAGGCCACCATCATCAATGCGGCACGGACGCGGACACCACTAGGACACTCGAAAGTTGGGATTGCCAGTCCCTCATACAATCTTATCAGATCATCTACCATAGGCCGGAGATAATGGTTTATCTCTTCGGATTTGGGTTCCTTCGGGCCAGGCATCAATCCTACAAGAAGTGTGTTCTCTGGCTTGTATCTTTCATTGCGAGGCAGATTGTTTACTACCAGGTATATGGCACCAGTCGAGTGCGTGACGTTATCGAAAGGTTGAAACCAGTCGATGTTGAGAGTCAACATTAATGAACGCGAATCCTTTGTGAATTGCACGCCATCTTTGTCTTTGAGCTCCTTCCACATGGCACCGTCGTATATGTCACACATCGTATCCACCATCTTCAGCTCGTGATTCCAATGTCTAATTTTATCCTCGAATCCTGGACGAAGAAAAAACATTCGTAAAGTATTAACGACGGACTGGTACAAGTATGAACGCTTGGCCACCAAAGCACCCGATGCTGATGTTTTCGTCAATTGGCAGTTGCAAGACGAGCGTGCACCAAGCTTTACGAAATCGCAATGAGACGGGACAGATGCACTTTCTTCGTACACATTGTGACAATCCTGACACACAACAAATTTCTTTATGCCTTTGGTCATGGCTGAGAAACCTGTCATGCGCTGAAGACCAGGAAGGCTCAAGGGCAGTTGGAAATCCTGCTCGTAAATTGTCAAAAGCTTGTTGATGAACTCGATCAAGACAACGGCGCCCTTGTCAACCACATAGCGGGAAGCGAACATCACCACAAAAGTAGCAATGAACCTGTGCACTGGGTTCTGGGGCATATCGGGGGTGGCAAAAGGGTCTATTATAAAAAAAAATTAACGCTTTTTTTTTAAAAAAATTTTTAACACTAACTGACCTTCACTATTCAATTCATTGTCGTCGAGCTCAATAACATCGTCTTCGCTTTCGTCTTCACTGATTTCATTGCTGTTGCTTCCACTGTCATCATTGTCGCCATTGCTGATCGCGTCATTAGTAACGGAAACGTCTTCAGTGTCAGACATTGAAGCTCCTTCCCAAACAGGTGAGTTTGTCTGAGTGTACGATTCTTCCAGGGCTCCGGGTTGATGGGTTAAGATAGCTACATTTAGAATATAACACTTGGTTAATATCTAACGGTATCTGAATTAAATAAACCTTACGTTCATCATCGACCTCCATCATATTTCTTTGGGTAGACATGTCTATTACAACACGTTATTTCATGGATTACAATACAATTAAATAAATTCAAATATTGTACCCCTTTCACATCTTATGGCATTTAGTCTTGCCCTTTTGTTATGACGTTGAGCAGTTCTTCTGGCAACAAAACTATAGCCGAGATCGTTCTGACTACATCCAGCACAATGGCACTTTTCGTTGTAGAGTTCAGGAATTGTGGACATAATGTTTATTTATTTTTACTTTGAAGTGTTAAGAGAAAAAGGAAACAAGTACAACGTTTACTAAATTTACTATGTCTTTATAATGAAATGTTATGTCTTTATAATAATAATAATAAATAATATTTTCGCCTGTTGTATCCAAGCCAATAGAAAACCGGAAAACAGTGTTTTCATCTTGAACACACAAAAAAAGCTGAGATGAAAAAATACCCCAGATTTTCTATTGTTATAATTTAACTTTGTACATGGTAATTCCCGTATGTTTTTCTAGTGATATATAAGTCAATAATTATCAATCCAATATAAATATAAGCCAATGACAGCTGATCTGTTATATATATAAGCTGATAACAGCCAATCTTATATATATATAAGCTGGTAATAGTCAATCTGATATATATATAAACTATTGATAGTCAATCTCATATATATATAAGTGGATGATAGCTGATCTCATATATATATAAGCTAATAACTACTGATCTGGTTTATATG